>NW_027397084.1:18635590-18653560 GCF_003265705.2 Callorhinus ursinus
GAAGGAAGGAAGGAAGGAAGGAAGGAAGGAAGGAAGGAAGGAAGGAAAAGAAAAAAAGAAAAAAATTATTCTGAGTGGAAAGTCACCTTGAGAGTGGCTGGCCACTGAAACCTGTGCATGGATAGTTTTACTCTTGAGGGAGAGAAATAGGAAGTACACATTTCTAGCATCATATGAAAAAATCCTTTTATTTCCATATGTAGTCCATGCTTCATATTCAACAATATTCTAAGTCTTATTTATTTATTTATTTTTAAAATTTATTTGACAGAGACACAGCGAGAGAGGGAACACAAGCAGGGGGAGTGGGAGAGGGAGAAGCAGGCTTCCCGCCTAGCAGGGAGCCGAATAGGTGTTCGATCTCAGGACCCTGGGATTATGACCTGAGCCGAAGGCAGATGTTTAATGACTAAATCACCCAGTCACCCCTAGTCTTTATATTTTTTAAGTCAGTACTTATTACAATACTTTTTAGTACAGTGCCTGCTTCAGTATAAATACTGATACTGAAAGATAAAACAAGTAAACCATTAATTTAAAAAAGTTTAACCAAGTGCATTAATGGTTTCAGACCTTTAAATATCAGTGATAATAAAAAAAAAGGTGCTAAAATATCTGGGATTTTCATTAAGTATTCAATGAACATAAGACTTGGGAAGGCCTTTATTCCACCCAGGAAAGAATGGTAAATGTGTTTGTATAACTTAAGTCTAAGACAGTATCTTTATTTCCCTATTAACTCTTTCCAGAATGATACTCCTATATGAGGATATCTGCAGGCATTTTATTCTAGATGTATAAAATGTACTGAAATTTTTTTGGTAATAAATATTTTTCAGAATAAAAAAAGAACTGAGATGTATGCAACAATTTTTACCATCTATTACAACTCTGACTTTCATTTAATAACTTGGAGATTTATAAAATGCCTTTATTATAGGAGAAATTTTTTATTTTCTTAAATCAAAAAGTATCATTTGGTATAAAAATATTAACTGGTGACCTTTTGTTTTATTTGTTAGTTGGAAGCTAAAAGAGATGCTACAACTTTTAAACTTCTAACCATGTTGCAAAGCAAGACCTTGATAGGGAGAAGGGAATATAAAAACAACTCATTAAAGTAATATCATCATTTGGTTTCCTGCTTTTGTTATTTGCTTCAAGCAGAATCACAATTTACTGAGACTCCAAAAACTAAAAGTAAATGCATCCACTCCAAATCTAATTAATCTACAATTCGTCACAGGAAACTTTTTCTAGTCATATTCATTTTTGGAACTATCTCTGCCACTTTCTGGTCCTTCTGACACTCCATCTTTAACATTTGATATACTTGTAAAATTGAAGATATTTCCAAACTCTTTTGTGATTAGGGGCAATTTCAAAACTAAACTGACTTATTTCTCACTATCTTAAAAGTCAAATAAAAAACTAAAACTTACCATATAGAAAATCTTAAGAGACCATTACTCCTATCCTAAGAATAAGAACAACTCATAGAAAAAAATTAACTAATGATTACTTTCATTCCTGGCAGAAGGCAGGAGGAGGAAGAATTTGTGGTAGACTTGGGTAAAGACAAACCAACTGAACTTTTAACAAATGTCTGATGTCCATGCAGTGACTTTGGTGGGTTAGCATGTTGAGGCACCCTGGTCAGAAAGTGAGTCCATCTCCATTCACAACTCTTTCCCATGGGCCTGAGAGTGTGAAAAGGCAGGAGTCGTGAGAGAATTCAGAAAAAATTCTTTCAAGGCACTCTGGGCCTTCATGGAGTCCATTGTTGCAGTCTTTTTTTTTTTTTCTTTTGCCCAGGAAGAACATTTTTATTTTTATTTTTTTATTATTATGTTAATCACCATACATTACATCATTAGTTTTTGATGTAGTGTTCCATGATTCACTGTTTGTGTATAACACCAATGCTCCATGCAGAACATACCCTCCTTAATACCCATCACCAGGCTAACCCATCCCCCCACCTCCCCCTCCCCTCTAGAACCCTCAGTTTGTGTTTCAGAGTCCATAGTCTTAAAAGGGCAGGGATCAAGCAACAGAGCTAACATAATTTCCACCAGGAAACCTGGGTTTGCATGGAGTTCACTGTAGTAACTCTCCAAAGTCTCAAGGCAAAGCAGCAGGGCAGTAAGTCATCTCCTGAGGTACAGACAGATAGACTGGAAAGCAATTAAGAACTCTCCAGTAACCCAAAAAGTCATCAGCAAGGCTACAAAGCAGAGATAATGTCCCAGAATTTGGAAAGCTAGAAGCTATCTGTAAAACATCACGAGGTCTTGAGAGGTTTCATCTTGTTCAGATCCCAGCCCTGCTGAAAACAAAGTCTTAATCTCACTCTCAAAATATATGAAGCCTGTGGGGAACTGGATCGAAGTTGCAAGAGAGCTCAGATCCCATATACTTCTACATTAGATTGATTCAATTTTCCCCTACCTTGCCAAACAAGGAATCTCACAGAAAAACACATAAAATTTTCTGAAGAGAAAATATATTACTACAACATTTGCTATTCTTTTACACACATTGTCCAACATACAATAAAAAAATGAGTCATGTGAAGATGCAATAAAACATGACCCATTGTCAAAAGAGAAACTCATCCATTGAAGCACCCCTATTGTGTGCTCATTGGCTGGAATTATCAGATAGGGACTTTTAAATAGTTATGAATGTTAAAAGATCAAAGGGAGAAAGTGGACAACGTGTGTAAATAGAAATGTGTCAACAGAGATTGAAACTATAAATTCTGATTTGCTAGAAATTAAAAAAAAATACTATAGAACTGAGGAACGTATTCGAAGGATTGATAAGAAGGAAAAGATCAGTGAATTTGAAGACATTCAATAGAAATTATCCAAATGGTCAAAAAGAAAAAAACAACTAAACAAAAGATCAGAGCAAATGATATCTGTGAAATAACAAATCTGTCTTGCATATAATTAGAGCCAGAGAAAAAGGAGTGAAACAAAGGAATTATTTGAATAAGCATGAGATAATAATTTTTTTTAAACTGATGAAAAATATAAAGCCACAGATCCAAGAAACTCGATAGACTATAGGCAAGATAAATTCAGAAAAGAAATCACCTAGGTGCATTATAATGCAAGTGCTGAGAATCACAGAAAAGAGAAAAAATGTGAAAACAGTAAGATGGGCACAGATTACATTGGGGGATCACTAATTGAAAATAATGATTGACTTCACATTAGAAACAATGGGACTAGAAGACCCTGAAACAAAAATCTTCAAAATACTAGAGAAAAATGTGGGGTAAGAATTCTGCATCCATAAGTATTCTTTCAACAAGAAAGAAGAAAACATATTTTTTTTTTAGGCAGAAAAAAAAAGCTGAGATTATTTGTCTACAGCATACTTGCTATATAAGAATTGCTAAAAGAAATTTTTTTAGGCTAAAGGGAAACAATATTAGATGGAAATCCAGAACCCCAGAGCTAAAAATCTTAGAGTTTAATTTTTTCTGTATTTTCCTTTCCCCCTTTTACTTCTATCTTGCTTCTCTTATGACTACATATCTCCTCATTATTATTCCTCCTTTTCCTTTCTTTCTTTTAGTCTGAATTATAATCTTTGGCCTGCAGATATTTTACCGATCTGATTGCTGATCTGATTTACTGACTGAATTTCGGCTCTTTCCACTAATTCATTTGCACCCTTACTGGTCCCAATTCTAACACAGCAAAACTTCACCCAACACCTTAATACAACACGTTTTGGAGAAAATGACATTTTATACACACACACACACACACACACACACTTATTTAACACATATATTATATACTGTATAAAAATATATATTTTATGTATATTTTTAACAATGGATAATCACCACCAGGGGAATTAGCAGCTAATGATATGGGCAGACTGGCATATAATACGACTGTTCAGGCCTTTCCAGACATCCACTTTGCACACACAGACACACACAGACACAAACAAGCTTTATTTTCCACAGTGAATCTCTTCTGGATGCACCTTCCAAACTCCCTCTTCAGTTTTACTTATCCTCATTCATTCTCAGCTTGAGATTTACCCTATTTGGTTTTACACTTGAATTTTTCCTATTGATTCTTTTGCATTCTTAATCTTTACTTGAGTAGATACCTTTAGTTCCCTTTTCCTAGCATCCCAACCTCACCAACTTTCAATTGCCTGGTATTTTTTTGTTTTGTTTTGACTAAAATTGAGCAAAAATTATTTCTAAACCTGAGCATTTTCCAAAACCGACTTTAGGGGCTTAAGACGCTACTGTTTCTCTCACCTTCTGATTAATAAGATCCTAAAATAATTAGGTAATAGTCATGTAATAACAAATGAGTTATGTCGAACAAGGAACTAAATAAATTATGTTGGAGAATTAAAGAATATGTATTTCAGATACTAGATTTTTATACCCACACTAACTTTGCACTCACAATCACAAAATGCAAATCCATATCTATTCATTTAGGCATTCATGAATTAAAATGATTTTTCTGTAGCTTTTAGGAGGCTATGTTATCTTAAGTAGATAATGATTTTTTTGTTATTTAATTATTAAGATGTCAATTAATATTAAATTGAAAGACCTTGAGGTAAAATATTATCTCAAACTCAGATTAAATGAAGTCTTAGATTATTATAACAATAATTTATAACTGATTTCTTTAGTGCTTAATTTTAAATTCATTTCTCAAACTCACTGATAAGATTTCATAAAATTATGGTTTTTAAAATCTGATGTTATATATTAGCTATATATTACTTCATCTAATCTTAGCATCTACTTTTATATCAGCAGAACAAAAAAAATCATATGAAAAGACAAATTCAAGGTTATGCTTCTATTTATAACTTTCCTCTTTGAGAAAAAAATGATCTAACTCTTATGTAAATAACATCATTCTGTATGAATAAGCTATTTTTACCTGTAGTTTTCTTACCTGCTTCAAGAAGACAAACATATAAGTACAAAAGTTAAAAACAAAAACAAAAACCTTCTTCTTAATAATCTATGTAACAGAGGTCATTCACTTTATCCGCAGGAATTCCTTTTTTTAATTAAATTTTTTATTGTTATGTTAATCACCATGCATCACATCATTAGTTCTTTTTTTTTAATTTTTTTTATTGTTATGTTAATCGCCGTATATTACATCATTAGTTTTTGATGCAGTGTTCCATGATTCATTGTTTGTTCATAACACCCAGTGCACCATGCAAAACGTGCCCTCCTCAATACCCATCACCAGGCTAACCCATCCCCCCACCCACATCATTAGTTCTTGATGTAGTGTGTTCCATGATTCATTGTGCATAACACCCAGTGCTCCATGCAGAACGTGCCCTCTTTAGTACCCATCACCAGGCTAACCCATCCTCCCAGCCCCCCCCCTCTAGAACCCTCAGTTTGGTTTTCAGAGTCCATAGTCTCTCATGGTTCATCCCCCCTGCGATTTCCCCCCCTTCATTCATCCCCTCCTGCTATCTTCTGGGATGGGGTGGCTGGGTGATGTCAGCAGGAATTCCTAAACAAATCATTTGTTTGGTGATGTAACTTCACAATATTATGATGACAATTACAGGTGTTATTTATTATATAGCTCAACATTGAAACTCATCTTAAGATTTAATTTATTGGTTTTGAGTGGTAAAATGAATGAATGTGATATTTTTGAAGGTCTACATAATAACCAACATACGTATTAGCATTTCATGAAAAAAATCTCCACTTTCCCCAGTAAATCTATATTTTCTTCCTAAAATTTTGGCAATGCATAGAGTTACAACCTAGTGTCTTAAAAAGTGGATGGAACCATTCACATTGTCAAGATTTCTACAAACAGAAAAGTAAACTTAGTAAAAGAAAGAAAATAGCATTTACCATTTGGCTCATGTCATATATATCATATAATATGTTTAGCTAAAGAGCTCTACTTATATATAAACAATTATATATGTTATTATTTTTATTTCTTTATGCACACACACTTAATAATGTGTATATACATACATATATAAGTATACATAATTTATAAAATAAGTATAGCTCTTTACCTAAGGAGATTGCATAATTTTTAATCTAATATACTATTTTGTTCAAGAGTCTTCCTGAATTGATACACATTTATTTAGGTGTTAGAGTTAAATTTGTGTATCCCTTTGTAAAATTTTTTTGCTTTTACACACAGTTTAATCAATACACATTGACTTAAAAACAAAACAAAACAATTTTTATTTCCATTATGTCAGATTCTATTTCTTTGACAGTAAAGCATCTATTTTGATTCCCATGGCATTTTTCTTCTCATAATTTATCACCATAACATTTAATTTTACCTTTTATGAGAAGTCTTTCCTGAGAAGTCTTTCTAGAAATTTTGATATTTTAACTTTTATTTTTCTTCTTGTTCTTAATCCTCTGGAATCAAATTCCCTATCCAGGCTAAGTCCAATGCTAAAGTTTTCCCTGATTTTTCATTGCTAACACCTCTAGGATAATTTTTTTTAAACAGTATCTTTACAAATCAAATAAAAATTGAACTCTTCACAAGGAAGAACATATTCTGACTCCATGTTTTAAGAAAAACTTCTGTCATTGATTGGGAAAACCCAGGCTGGCTACGAGAATATTGGCTTTTAGGCACATTGAATGGGAGACATCACAAATGTCAGATCTAAGTTAGAGATGTGGTGACTAAACAAGCTATTAGGCGTAAAGCTGAGATGCATAAAAAATGTGTTCAGGAAATTTTGTTACGAAAATATTAGCCAGCATCACACATGTGAGGCTATAATAAAAGATGTAAAGGTTTGGGGCGCCTGGGTGGCTCAGTCATTAAGCGTCTGTCTCTGGCTCAGGTCCTGATCTCAGGGTCCTGGGATCGAGGCCCACATCGGGCTCCCTGCTCAGCGGGAAGCCTGTTTCTCCCTCCCCCACTCCCCCTGCTGGTGTTCCCTTTCTCCCTGTGTCTCTCTCTGTCAAATAAATAAATAAAATCTTAAAAAAAAAAGATGAAAAGGTTGGTTGGTGCTCATGGTAAAATGGTCTAAAGGAACTGAATTATTATTTAAGCTTGAGTGTGTCTATGCCATACCTAATGGTTACCGCACTTTTTGTTTCCAGGAATAAAAGGGGAGATGAATTAATTCAAACTTCATTAGGAGGAAAAAAATATTACTTAAAATACTTTCAAAATTAAAGTTGATAACTTTGAATAATTGTAATAGCTTCCTGGATTGGTTGTGAGTATTCTTCTGGAGGCAGAACGAAGCAAATCCTGGAGTTATATGGGTGCCTTATATTTAGTTGTTTATAATGATAGCTTTCAAAATTATTCAAAACTGCACAGACTTTTGACTTTCATAATGCCCATGTCCTTAAGTCACATTCAATATGTTTATTTGAGATTGTTCTCTTAGGCCAAGATTCTATAAATTTCAAGGATTTATTATCTTGTTAGAATACCAAATATGTTTGCAAGGCCATTAGTGGTAGTGTTTTTGATCCAGATAACAATAATAGTGAATTATTTACTAAGTGTACTTAATATGTGCCAAGGGCTGCAATAAATACTCAGCATGTATCTCCTTTAACCATCATGAAAAAAAGTCCATAATGGGTTTTTATCATGACTATATTACAGATTTTTAAAAATGAGGCTTAGAGAATTTAAATTACGCATTATCAAATGGCTGGTAGGCAACAGAACTAGGATTATAAAACAGATCCATGTGAACTCAAAAACCAAGTTCTTTCTACTCTACCAGGGATAAAAATTCCAATAATTGTGCTGCTAACCTTTTATGATGCTCATACCTATGGAGCCCAGAGATGTGATCTAAATTAGTGCTTAATGTTCAAATGAATCATGTGAGGATATTGTTAAAATATGGGTTCTCATAAAAGTGGAATTATACAGTACTTGTCTCTTTACAACTGGCTTATTTCATTTAGCATACACAATGTCCTCAAGGTTCATCCAAATTACAGTTGTTGTATAATAAGCATAGAGTTTCAGTTTCTCTATATGTAAGAATTATGGAGATTGGTTGCACAATATTGTAATGTACTTAACACTATGAACAGAACATTCAAAACTAGTCTAGATGGTAAATTTCACAGTGATGCATATTTTACCACAACTGAAAATACAGATTCTCATTAGATAGGTCTTGGGTGAAGCCCAGACGATGCGGATGTTCCTTGTCCATACATGACCCTTGCAATAGTGAGAGCATAGCTACTTTTCTTCAAGAATACCTCTAAGAAGCCCCTGCCATTTGATTCAGATTGACATGTGAAATAAAACCTATTGAAAGTCCTTACTCTCAACAACGTTGCCTTTGCAACTGATGTGTATATCCTCATTCAATCTGGTAGGATGAGTGAGCAAGAGTGTCCTTTGCTTCCGATGCCCTTCAATTCACCAGTGATTTCAGATTCTAACAATGCCTTTGGCCTTGGAAGCATCTTACTCAAACTTCTAAAGATAATCATGTCCTGAAATGTCTTCTGTGATGATGCACGTTGAAAAGTTTCCTCCCACCTTGACAGCTGAGACAGGTGGAAGAGTTTCTAACCCACTGCTACATATCAAAGAGCCTGTCTTTTCAGTTTCACTGACAAGTTGAATGATTTTCCAGAGTTTTAGAAAACATCAGGCAAAATATTTTCCAGAAAAAAAGCTGCTGTCAGCTGGCTGCAGCTGATGGAGCAACTTTAAATTCTGTGGGGGGAGTTCCTACTGCAGTCTCAGTCCCAAGTTCTAGCTTCTACCTTATGACCTTTTGCTTGACTCTCCTCAAGTAGTTCACCAAAACAGAGCCGGAGAAGCCGTGGGTCTCACCTGGACTGACACTCCCCACGTTTTCTCTGGAGGAAAACATGCTAAGAGCCACACGTTCAGGGAAGCAATATAAGGTTATTACTTATAATCTGTTCTGCTTTTGAACTGAACCTTATAATATAAAGAGAATAGAAGCTGATACAAGAGACCATCTACAAGTTTTTCTAATACCTCATTGAAGTGGCCTGAAATGACCATTCTGTACCACAAGGCAATGAGCTCTGCCAATAACATCCTCTGGCTCAGGATGGATGAATGTGATATGAAGAGAATGCGCAGGGAAGCAGAGAACCAAAAAGATGTCTGCTGCTAAGAAAATGATTCCCAGAGCTGCACTGACCCTGAAACTAAAGCGTTAGTCCTTGGTTAATGAGCTTCTTATTTCTCCTTACTTTCCTATGTCTTTTCAATATACCCATTAACTCAAATAAGCCTGAATTAATCTTGATTTCTTGCAACCCCAAAATGCCCAAAGCACAATTATTCTTGCTCATTGACTAAGCTTTGAAAAGTCTGACAGATTCTGGCCTGACTAAACTTATGGTCTCTACACCACTGATGATGGGCCTAGCCATTGGAGGTCAGATCAGGCCTCTTATCTTATTAAGTCACTTTTATAATATTCATGGCACCTGTGTTCAAGGGCAGCTCTATTTTGTATTTAGAAATACTTCATTCTCCAGAAGAAATTTCAAATACTTATTTTTATTATTCCTATAAAATGTCCCCAGCAGCATTAAAAAAGTGTATGTTTAGCCAATCAAAAAGATAATTCTTGAGAATTTCTAAACTTTCCTTTGTCTCCTTATTTATTTGTTTGGAGGAAAGAGTGTTCATCCACCTCTCCAAACTGTACCCATATCTCTGCTTTGAGAGTTAGGGATTCCTCCCTCTCCACTACATCCCTCTAGAAGCCTTAGACATATTGCATTTTCCATTCTTTCTTCTCATTTTACCACTCTATATTTTTCTTTCTCTTCTATATTTGGTTTTTATACTTCCAACTCTTTCATTCATCTTCTCACCTCCCTGACATTTCAGAATAATCAGGTAATTTTCTTATGTCTGCTATTTACCACCACGTGGCTTACTCCATCCTCCTGAGTCATAATTCCTACGTTTGTAGATGGAGATTAAAATTTCCTGCATTTTCTACTTCATGTGGATTTGTGAGAATAGAAGACAACAATATACACAGAGGTGTTTTGTAATTGTAAGGTTTTACATGAGTTTTATATATTACCTAGAGAACTATCCTACTTTAGTTTTATACAGTCAGAAGCAAATTGCTAAATGGTGAACTTCTCTTATAGAGAAAGATCATTGCATTTAGAAATATGGTCCTTCATTTATATTTATTCAGTCACACACCATTTTAAAGAGTGTCATCACATTTTTACCTGTATGAAAGATATTCTTTTTGAAGCAGTACTCATAGTTTGTTAAAAGGCAAAGATAAATAGAAAACAGAAAGCTTTGAATATTAGTTGTCAAAAATAATGAAACAGTCCACCTCTGAATTTTGATGAACAAATCAACATGTTCAGTTTTCCAACAAGAAAGAAAAATAGCTGTCTCACTCAAATACTTTTTCTCATTTATATGATCAAATTAATATTTCTGTCACAGTGACCTTTATGACTCAGTCTTAAAGTAATCTCTGTAATCATCTACCAAAATATACCCCAGAACTGTGTTTTTTATGCTTAACAATTTATTTTTCTATCCACTTAGAAGTCCTGGTATTACCAATATTTATAAGATACGTCTTCCCTTAGGGAGAAAAATCTCTCAATCATCTTGTATTATTAGCTAAGACATAAACTCTAGCATTTACCTGAATATAAAGCATTTGGATTGAGGAGACATATACTTTAATGAGGATTTTGGATATCTAAGTTTTCCTGCTGAATACTCCTTGATTTTGGGTACAAGTATTGTCAGAATAGCTTTCTGAGCCTTGTTCCCTTTGCCATTCCAAAACTGAGATTAAAGCAGTGCCCAATTTCACATTTAAGATGAATAAAAGAAGCATAGTTATAAAAGAATATGTATGTTAGAGTACAGAAAAATAATTGAGCACTTTTTAAGAACCTCAGACATTTAATGAACAGGATGGAAGAATACGCTTCATGAAAGGAGAGACAGTACCTACGCTTCTAAGGAAACACAGAATAATAGCGGCCACAAAGCAATTTCCTTGAGAGATTTCACCATCATATATTGAAAAGGTTTCAAAGCAAGATTTCTGTTTCATTACTTATTTTCATCTTCTTACCAAGAAATCTATATATTTACAATCATATACCACAGCAAATAACTGCTTTAGGTATAAGGACCTTTCTGTCCGAAGAATTTGATGTCTTCGTTCAAAAAGATGCTGTGATAGCTCTTTAATTGGGTCATATAATTTCCATGGTTGGATAGAATTTGGCCTTCACTAGTCCTTGTTCTTTAAAGTCCACCACCTGCCACATCACAGCAAAGAACAGTAATTTGTTGGTTTTTTAATTGCCATGAATTTATAACTTTAAGTTTCAAAGGAGAATTATGTTACTACAATAGCCAGAGCCTTTTAAGTTTCAATTTCTTTGACTATTAAGCATTATCTAAATCTTGACCTATATTCAGATGAGAAAAGAATCATAAAAATAATTTCTATAATTAATTATGGAAAAAACAGGCTTTTAATGACTCACTATTAAAATATAGGCCAAACATCTCATTACTTATTTCTTTTAGAAAGATTTATCTAAATTACAGTCACTTAAAGAAACTGACTTTTTCCTGAATTTATGATGTTTTTGCTTTATAGGGAAAAATCTCATTGGAAATTTATTTGGATCTGCAATTTTTTTTTCAAAATCTAAAATTCAGGTGACATTTGCAGGATCATAAATTTGAATTCTTAATTTATTTGAATCTTTGTTACCTCTTAGAATGGCTCAATGGATCTGTGACAAATGTTTGCCAGGAAAATTAGTAGGGTTAGGAAAATCTAGCTAACAGAACATGATTTGAACAACTGTATAAGACACTATTTGCAAATAAACATTTATAAATGCAAGGACGTTGGAGATTTAAAATCCAGCTCTTCTACACACTAGTTATTGTACTTTGAGGTTCAGAGAATAAAATAATTAATCAGTTTCCTCTTCGGTAAAATGGGAATAACAACGGTCATATCACAGGAACTTGTGAGGTTTATCCCTCTTCCACTCATGGGGAAATCAAAGTCTAAAGAGGGTAAGTGACCAGAAGTAACACAAAGAAAAAGTTGCTGGTTTAGGACTCAAGCTTCATACTCCATGTTCTTAAGCACTATAACTCTGCCCTTAATAAGCATGTGTTCACATATAGAGTTTTGGATTTCTTAATTTCTTTTTCATGAGTAGAATATGTTACATGTACAAGGCATATCTCTTAGCAATTACCTCTAACACTGTGTTCGAAATACTGGTAACTCCCGTCAGGTAATATATCGAATTGTTTTGGATCATTCACCTGTTAATGTAACACTTGGAGGGTACGATCATTTGAGACTCTGAGACAAAACTACAGCTTTCCATTTAACCTTAGTTTTTCTTTTTAATCTGTAGAGTCTATGCAATTTGGAACAAATATGATACCTGGCTGAACTTTCACTATTTCAGTCACAGTATAAATAGGAAAACAAATGGTTGCAAAAAGGGAACTCAGTTCAGAGATTTGGTTAAGAAGGTAAAAAAGTAACTGAGGACAAATCAGAGGAGGGCAAGGGAGCCGAGATATTAGTAACTGCAGGAAACCACCCACCACTCCTACACTGGAGAGGAAAAGGGAAATAATGGTAGCACCCGAGGTAGCCCAGACCCTGGATGGAAGCTGGAGGTATGGTGGACATTTTCCATGGGATTTAGAGCCATGGAAGAGATGTAGCCACTTCCAGGAGAGCTGCTAAGTCAGACTGACAGGAGAAATATTTGAACAGCTCACTCCTCCCTGCTGCCAGTCTCCAGACAGTCTCAGCTGGGGTTCAGGTAATAAAGGCCCTGGGGAACATAGCCTAGGGGGACTAGCTTTCTTAATTTATGATCATCACACCACAAGCCATTACATGTTTGATTTCAGAGGCTGTCAGAAGCCTTACCCACTTACTTTGTCAAAAGAAGGTCTTAATGTCTTTTGACAAAGTATGGAACACTCATCAGCTATGGCTATACTCTCAAGGCAGAAAGATCAGCTTACTATTATTCACTGAGCAAACGCATAATCATATTCCCCCCACACAGACTCACACATAGCACTCATGCACTCATTCATAAAACCTGACCTCCACTCTACCTTCTCATACCACGAACTGAAGAATCTCGGCGGAAGAAGCATTACTGACATGTCGGTGGAAGGCGCCAATGGTACTGCTCTAATTATTTTTAAGATGGAGTAACTGATGTTACAGAAGAGATAAATCTATGTTATGTTTTTCAATTTATTAGTTGATTTTTCAGAAGTGTCACCTTTCATTTTCTGTCACAATTTTAATAATAGGCAGCCCCTCCATCGCCCTCCCCATGGTGGAGTTTAAGTGTGATGTGGTTAAAGAAAGGCAAGCTAATGCACAATGTGACAAATATGGCAGACTCCTTCTACATCACTGACACACAGTTTTATATTCCTAGGTATACTTCCCCTGCCCACTGATAAATTTGTATTTCCTTTTCTTCTGGTTTCATGGTTAAAATCATAGAAAGTAAAACTTTTCAAAATGTAGCTCTTTGACATGATTTCAAATTTAGTTACAAACATGAAATAGAAAATATATACTCCTCATGTTAAATGGCATGCTAAATCCTACTTTTAATAACACCCTTATTTCTATTAATAATTGCCTATATTGGCAAGGCCAGAAACTTAGACATTCCTCAAGTGCTCAGCAGAAAACTCTTTCCATGGTAGCTACCTTTTCTTTTTCTATTTGTAGGCAATTTAAAACATATATATTTTTAAAGATTTTATTTATTTATTTGACAGAAAGTAAGAGAGAGCCAGAGACCTCAAACTGGGGAAACAGCAAATGGAGAGGGAGAAGCAGGCTCCCCACTGAGCAGGGCGCCAGAGGCCGGGCTCCATCCCAGGACCCTGGGTTCATGACCTGAGCCGAAGACAGACGTTTAACCGACTGAGCCACCCAGGCACCCCTAAAACATATTTTGAATGTGGACCAACAGCATGTAATTAAAAAAAATCATATATATGCGGTAGCTTCTTCATAAGTTTATTAGATTTTATCTAATTTTAGGTGATTATAAAATAAATGTACTTTTATGAAATATTAAATATCCAACCAATTACTGCAGAGGTACAGGGTAGGAGGAGTCTGATTCGAGGGGATTTAGAAGCTGTTGCTTCATATCTGATTACTTTGTTTATTCTCCTAACTACATGGATATCAAATGAATCCAAAAAAATAATCTGGAAATGTAAAGCATTAACAAATTTGGCCAGCTACATTTTATTATTTACATAATAGATGATTTTAGTTTTCATTTGATCAATTGCTCATTGATACCTTACATCAAACTTATTGTTAGGGGTGCCTGGGTGGCGCAGTTGGTTAAGCATTTGGCTTCGACTCAGGTCATGACCCCAGAGTCCTGGGATTCACCCCGGGTGAGGTGCCTGCTCAACAGGGGAGTCTGCTTCTCCCTTTCCCTCTGCTCCTTGCCCCCTTACTTGGTGCTTGTGTGCACGCACACTCTCTCTCAAATGAATGAATGAATGAATGAATGAATGAATAAATAAATAAATAAAGGACTTCAAAAAATTATTTTTATACTAACAGTATCATACCTCTTATTTATACTTAAAGTATGAAACACAATGCAGTGATTATTAGCCACTTCAAGCATAGGAGATCATCCTTAACACTCCACAGGCTTGCAGAATATTGTTTGTATCTGAGACTTATCAGTGAAAAGGTTGCTTCAACAATTTTAGAAATGAAAATCAAGAACATCTGTGACGTTTATTTGACCCATAGGCGGTTACAGGGCAAACGTGCATACTCTTTTAGCAATCACTATAGCAACAACCAAGTAATTACATTTAAATAGCAAAAGGTGCCTTTGTGGATATCATTTCAAGTATCCACTCTTAACTCTAGGTCAACAAAGCATTAGTGGGTCTTTGTTTCATTAATAGGAGGTTCTTGTAATGAGAGAATGACAGCTTTGTAATTATTGATTCAAAATTTCAGAAAAACATAAACACATCAAAAAATGTATTCTCAACTATCAAGGAAAGACTTGGCAAACCAGCATCATATCTATATTCATAGCTTTTTCTATACATGTATTGTCTGTAGAAATAAGACCTTAAGGCAATGCTTGTATCGCTCGTTTTCATTGCTTTCCTATAATTACCTTAATACAGACTTATTATGAAAATGAATTCACATTTTTTAGTATATTTCTGTGATAAGATTATGAAATGGCATCCAAAGGGATTCATATGCAGTGTTTTTTAATTCCTGAAACATTTTGTAGGTTCAATTCAATTAGCATATTTTGAAAGGTACTTAGTGCTTTTATGCATCAGGCCCCATGAAAAATTCAACTTTCCAATAGCTATATTCCCTGGACACTCCTTATTTTCATCTCAGCCAAATAAAACACCAACCTACTTATGAATTTACATTGTAATGCTGTTTGCATTTTCTGCTATACCATAGAAATAGCTCTAAATACTAAAATATAAAGAGGAAAGTCCTGAAAGTGTGCACATTCATTTTTTTTTTTCAATTTGAAGAAAAAGGGTATGTTTCCTCCTAGGGTGGAAAAATGAAGCACTGAGGTCTAGAAATTTAGGCATAACTCTATCTAACTTAAAATAGTTGGCAATAGACAATAATGAATTAACCCATCTTTCAGAAGATATTATACCATTGATTTTTTGGAAAATATCTGACTATATAGATTTTGTACTTAAGACCTAGATATTCGTCAGTTTTTAGTCAGAAACCCAGAAGAGGTGAAACTGTGTCCACTAGGCACTGTCCAGACAATGCACAGTGCCTGGCATCACCTGAGAGATTCTTAGAAGCATAGATACCCAGGGCCCACCACATACCTTAATCAGAACCTGTATTTTATTTTACTATTTATTTATTTATTTATTTATTTTGATGCTGGATGTCAGTTTATTATCCCAGCCACATACTGCGCGCTCACTTGGGGACTTGGAAGCAGGAGAGTAACTGATAGTAATTTAAAAGAACAAAAATACTGGAATGTGGGCACTCCTGATGCTCTTAAAATCAATGTCCAACACTCCTTTCCTCACCCTCCCCATAGTGAGGAAACTGGGGCAGACAGGGATTTGACGAAGAAGACGCAGTGGTTTCTGAGGGTTTTGCTGATTACATCCGACCAAACTCCTTTTTCCGAAGGTCACTTCTTTTAATCTTGCCGGTGACGGTTTGGGGACAAATTCCAACTTCCTGGGGTACTTCTACGGGGCTATCACTGACGTCACATGCTGCTGCAGCTCCTTGGTGAGCTGGTCCCAGTCATGGGAGAGGAATTCCGGAGTCAGGACAATAAGTGCCTTCACCACCTCCCTTTGAATCGGGTCCAGGCTGTTCACCACACCTGATTCAGCCACAGCCGGGTGTCCGGCCAGGGCATTCTCCACCTCTGCAGACCTGATGCGGTACCCAGAGGCATTGATGATGTCATCGTTCCTCCCCAGGAACCAGATGTAGCCCTCTTCATCCGTAGTTGCTCTATCTCCAGAGTTGTAAAAGTCCCCACACTCCACTTAGAACCTGTGTTTTAACAAGATCCCAGTGGTTTGTTTTCACTTTAACGACTGCGAAACTCTGAGCTAGACCTAAATAGATTTATGCAAATTTCACCTGCTATTGATTAACTTCAGTGTAACCAGCCAATTATTTTGATGCACTAATTGGCCAGTTTGGGGTACAAGTAATTATACATGCAATTTTGCTCACTCTGAAAAGGTCTGGCAGTAAATTTTTAAAAATTCCCTACTAAATATGGTGACATCAAATTTAAATTAGGTTTTGTGTAGGTAATTATTAATAGGTAAATCCAACCCTGAACAACCAAAGACCTTGTAGAGTTCATATGAAGGAATTCAAAGATGTTAAAACTCTTCCAGTGTTGTGTTCTTAAAAACCTATTCAAATAATTTATGAGATTTTTAAAAAAATCAAGATAAATGACACTTTTTGAAAAATTTGAAGTAGCCATTTTAAGCTACATAGAGGCACCATTAAAAATAAATGTGATTAAAACATTTTTATTTGCTTAGCTCCTTTTGAGTACTTATATTCTGGCACCAAGTAAAAAGATTGTAAAAATCATTTAAAGGCATAAATTCCAGGTAATATTTTACAATACGATTAACATCTTGGCTGTATACTGAGCAACTGAATTTTATTCTATGACAAACTAGGTAACCAAATTATTCTAGATGATCTGGTTTGCCTAAATAGGGCTTGAGAGGCTTGTTAACTTTCCTTTAATAAATTCCTGCTTCCATTCCTCCTGGAGCATACTACATAAAAATGACCATGATGTAGTCTAAACAAAATAAGGCAGGCAATTTAGAGTGTCTGCCCTTGTGATTTCAATTTGTCCTCTTATTAGAAACACGTGTCACCCCACCACGGCTGGCAACTCACATAAACTTCCTTTATCTTATTGTAAGCTGCTATGCAGGATGACTCTGTCTATGCTACCGATATGTCACATAGTTGGCATTTTAATTTAGTATATCTTCAGTATGCCCTGAAAATCCATTCAAATTTTAGGTGATTAGTTTATAGATCAACAGATGAGGAGGACACAAATTTAACCTTATATATATAAACAATGTACACCTCTTATCGATAACTACATCCCTCCAAAAGAACAGATTGCTCATATTTTGTATATAAGTAAAAACAAAGTAAATATTGAACTAAAAATAACATATTATAATATAGAAAGCCAATGGAACGTATTACCTGGGAACTTAACATAAATTTGTAATACAAATGGCTCAGGAATTCTTTTTCTTTTTCTCTCTCTTTCTTTCTTTCTTTCTTTCTTTCTTTCTT
>NW_027397084.1:18653660-18726606 GCF_003265705.2 Callorhinus ursinus
TTTCTTTTTCTTTTTCTCTTTCTTTCTTTCTTTCTTTCTTTCTTTCTTTCTTTCTTTCTTTCTTTCTTTCTTTCTTTCTTTCTTTCTTCTTTCTTTCTTTCTTTCTTTCTTTCTTTCTTTCTTTCTTTCTCTCTCTTTCTTCTTCTTTCCTTCCTTCCTTTCTTCCTTCCTTCCTGTTAAACAATTAACTGAGCACCTGCTATGATTCAGGCATTTTTCTTATTGCTGAGGAAATTTTATTAATCAAAAAGTCTCTGCTTTCATGGCATTTGCCTTCTGCTGGGAGAGCAAACAAAAAATTACATATATATATGTATATAGATCCATACAGACATATACATATGTGTGTATGTATTTATGTGTGAATTTGTTTGTAGCCAGTGGCTTATAACTACAATGAAAAAATTTAATCAGGGTGCTGATAGTGCTATTTTAAATTGAGATTGTGTGGTCAGGAAAAGCTACCCTGAAATTGAAATTAGAATAGAAATGAATGCAATCAGGAAAACAGTATGGAGTTTCCTCAAAAAGTTGAAAATAGAGCTGCCCTACGACCCAGCAATTGCACTACTGGGTATTTAGCCCAAAGATACAAATGTAGGGATTCGAAGGGGTATGTGCACCCTGATGTTTATAGCGGCAATGTCCACAATAGCCAAACTATAGAAAGAGCCAAGATGTCCATCGACAGATGAATGGATAAAGAAGATGTGGTATATATATATATATATACATATACACACACACAATGGAATATTATGTAGCCATCAAAAGGAATGAAATCTTGACATTTGAAATGATGTGGTTGGAACTGGAGGGTATTATGCTGAATGAAATAAGTCAATCAGAGAAAGACATGTATCATATGATCTCACTGATATGAGGAATTCTTAATCTCAGGAAACAAACTGGGTTTGTTTGGGTTGCTGTAGTGGTGGGGGGTGGGAGGGATGGGGTGGCTGGGTGATAGACATTGGGGAGGGTATGTGCTATGGTGAGCGCTGTGAATTGTGTAAGACTGTTGAATCACAGACCTGTACCTCTGAAAAAAATAATACATTATATGTTAAAAAAAAAAGAAGATAGTAGGAAGGGAGAAATGAAGGGGGGGAAATCAGAGGGGACATGAACCATGAGAGACTATGGACTCTGAGAAACAAACTGAGGGTTCTAGAGGGGAGGAGGGTAGGGGGATGGGTTAGCCTGGTGATGGGTATTAAAGAGGGCACGTTCTGCATGGAGCACTGGGTGTTATACGCAAACAATGAATCATGGAACACTACATCAAAAACTAATGATGTAATGTATGGTGATTAACATAACATAATAAAAATAATAATAAAAAATAAGAGTAAAAAAAAGAAATGAATGCAATCAAGAAATGAGTCCTATGGTTATCCACACAAAGAGCTTACAGACTAAAGAATGAACACAATCCTGAGATGAGAAAAGACCCAACATCTCAAAGGCACATCTAGATGGCCATTGTGGCTGGAGAGCAAGGGAAGAGATAGGGATAATAAGAGCAGTGGGGCAGATTTGGGCTAAATCTCGTAAGAGTGGGTCACAATGAATATTTTGGATTTTATTCTGAGTATAATATTTAAAAATAATAATTCTGACTGCTAGGAGCGATAAAAATGATAGGAAATAAAAGTTCGAGCAGAATGACCAGCTAAGTGGTTATTGCAGGGAATGAGCCCCAAATTATAGTGTCTTACATGAGAGTGGTTCAATGGAAGCAGTCAAACATATTCAGATTTGGGATATATTTTGAAAGTAAAACCAATAGGATTATCTCATATGTAGATGTGGGTATGAAATAAAAAAAGGGGTCAAGAATGACTTTTGTCATGAGCAACTGGATGAATACATTTGCTAGTCACTGAAATCGGGGAGACTGAGGAAAGAATAGGTTTCAGGGGAAAATCAATAAAACTTTCAAGCAGAAGTGGGTAGTGGGAGAACTTTCTAAGTCCAAAGTTCATGGAAAAAATAAGAGCTTCAGATGTAAGTTTAAGAGTTATAATTATATAAGTGCTATTTAAATCCCCATAACTTGTTGAAATCACCTAGGAAATATATGCAACTGCAGAAAGGGAGATATCCAAGATTACAAACAAATAGGTAGTCAAATTATGGATTTAGTAATCATATAAACTCGGTGTTGTTTTGCAGGCAAAATGGAAACATATCATTGGATGTTCTTCAAAAGTTATATTTCGTAAACTTTCTATAAATAGAAATTATTATACTGTTAGGTTTAGGTAAAGGGATCACATGCTAAAATTCTACATCTGCTATTCTAGAAACATGAATATTTTATAAATATATCAAATATATATATATACACAGATAGCTATAGACACTATATGCATTTAGTAAATCATTTTAGTAAAAAAGAAAAATGATCTATTGATTTAATATAATCTCATCCAAATAGAAATTGACAAATTTGCTGCAAAATTAATATGGAAAAGCAAAGGACCTAGAAGAGTCAAAACAATTTTGGAAAGAGAAAAATAAGCTGGAAGACTCACATTATTTGATGTCATGATTTACTAATATATTGATATTTACTATATATATAAATATTATTGGATATAAAAGCATGAACCATAAGAAAAAAATGGTAACAGTGAATTAGTTATTATCAATAAACATGAAAGTTCCCTTCTTCAAAAGACATTGTTAAAAAAAATGAAAGGACAAGCCACGGTCTTGGAGAAAATATTTTCAAAATGTATACCTGATAGAGATCTTAATTCCATAATATATAAGGGGCTTTTAAAAACAAAAACATAGGGGCGCCTGGGTGGCTCGGATGGTTAAGCGTCTGCCTTCTGGCTCAGGTCATGATCCCAGGGTCCTGGGATCGAGCCCCGCATCGGGCTCCCTGCTCAGTGGGGAACCTGCTTCTCCCCCTTCCTCTGCTTCTCCCCCTGCTCATATTCTCTCTCTCTCTCTCTGTATCTCTGTGTCTCAAATGAATAAATAAAAAAATCTTAAAAAAAACCAAAAACATAAAATGCAAATGAAGAGATACAGATAGCAAATGAATAATGAATACGAAAAATATGAAAAGCTACCCAAAGTCATTAGTCATTAGTGCTGGCAAGAATGCGGAAAAGCTGGAAGTCTCACACAATGCTTTTGGGAATGCAATGTAGCTTTCCCACTACAATGGCAGGTTTGAGTAGTTGTGACAGACTTTAGGGCCTCCAAGACCTAAAATATTTACTTTGTTGCTCTTTACAGAACAGATCCTTCATTGCTCCTATATCCACCACAGAAATATCTGTGATAGGACAGACATATTCACTATCAACTAAGATAAGAGGAGGATAGAGAATTCTTTTCTCAGAAATATATTACTATCATATTTTCTGCCCATCCAATCTATTAAATTAATTAAAAACAGGATCAAGAATTTTTTGATTACCATCTTCCAGTATAGTGTACTGCTGATTTTTATGTTGTCACAAATTCATTTTAGCTGCCTTTTCTCTAACTGCCTAACGGTATTTGACTAAGGTAAAGATTTTTCTTCAACTCCTAAAACCTAAAGATTTGGGTGATGGCGATGATTCAGTTTTACAGAAGCAACCCTCAGAACTCAAACTGTGTATTGGCCGAATAAAGTGCTTTTTGAATATTTTCCTACTTGAACTTGTGATTGTTGCTTGAATGAACATTTTTTCCCCTAATGTCTTAATCATGACCTTTTGTTTCACAAAACATTTTTAAAAAAATGTTGTTATGTCCTCCTATCTTTGCTCTAGCGTAGTTCTCAGCTGGGGATGATTTTGTCCCGCCTGGGGAACTTTGGCATTATAGACATTTTTGGTTGCCACGGTTCTGGTGGGGGAAAGGGAGCATGCTGCTGGCATGTAGTGGGCAGAGGCCAGGGATGATGCTAAACATGTTACAATTCTCAGGACATTTTCTATAACAAAGAATTATTCTGCTCCAAATGTCAATAGTGCTGAGATTGAGAAACTCCCCTATAGAGATATGGCAACAAACAAAGTAATTAGCTTTCAAGGTAATAGAATTACCCTCAAATTACTATCTTCATTTCAGCTTTCGTTGCATATATGCCAATTTCAGCATCTTCCCTGAAGTAAAATGACAGGAGAATCTTTACAGCAGATACCATGTAATAAGCAATGTGCAAACACAAAGAATGTGAGTCTGGGAATTTTTCAGCAAGTTTTGGGAAATAATTTCCCTGCAAGCAAAATTGGTTATTAGCATGTTGATATTGTCATCTGTAGCATACAATGTTAAGGCTTTCACTTTTTCAAGTACTTTCCTAACATGGTTGTTCCATCTTGTTTGAAACCCTTGTATAAATACATGACAAATCAGTTCCAAAGGCTCTTGTATGTGTGGTGTGTCTTTGGCTAAAGAAGAAAATACAAGTGTCCCACAGTTTTCCTTATTAACTAGTAATTACATGTCATTCTTAAAGGTTTTTTGTTTGTTTGATGTTATAATTTTCAGAACCAAAAACTTTATAAATATTACAATTATGACTTCATCTAATGTCCATAATTCTATTTATATTATTCTATAATTTTTTACAAACATTTTTTGAATGTAATGATCTTCCTTCCCATAGTCATCTATTATGTCTTATTATTTGTAATGATTGTCAATCTATTTCTCTACAAAGTTGAATAATAGTTCTTTTTCTTGTAATATTCATTATTCATTTACACATCAACGAGTTGATAACAATTTAACATAAAGACATGTGATTTTCACTTCAAGTTATAGTTTTATGGTGATTATTGGCATATACCTATCAAACAGACAAATTTGTCTTTTATGTTTTCCAATAGGGCATCATGTTTGAGCAGGTCAATTTTTAATAGTTTCTGAATATGAACCCATATTTGTATGGTATTTATAGATTTTTAAAATAATTTTGTCACTATTGTTAAAAGGGTACAATATTGCAAAAGCAATAGTCTTTATGGAAAATTTAGAAACTATAGATAAGAAAAATTGAGACAATAATCCTATTGCTCAGAGATTAAACAAAGTTTTTGTAAAATGCATATATATTTGATATGGTTATATTTTCTCTATATATTTTACATATCATTGATAATCTTTCACTTCATGAAATGTTATGAAAAATTACATAACATTTATGTATATTATTATTGCTTCATCCTACTCTATTATTTTGATTTTTCAAAGATATTTTACATTGTTTCAATGGTTCAAAACGATACCATTGTTTATTATTTCTTTTAATTATCTATAAACCCTGATAAATACCTTTGTATATGATTTTTCACATAACAATAGCTTAGAATAAATACACATAAGTGGAATTATTGGATGTATGCAAATGTTTGTCTTCTTTTATGCTTTCTCAGCTTTTCTTCTAGAAATTTGGGATTCAAACTCTCAAATTTGGGAGTATGACTTCTAGAAATTTGGAATTCAGACTCTCAAAAGGAGTATGACTTAACTTTTTTTCATATCCATGCAAATAATGGGTTTCAATATGATTTAGTTCTTTGCCCAACTGGTGAGCTAGGAATGATTTCTTTTTCAATTTAAAATGTTGCTTTCATATCTTGGCTACAGTAAATACTGCTGCAATAAACAGGGGAGTGTATACATTGTTTCAAATGAGTGTTTTCGTGTTCTTTGATAAATTCTCAATAGTGGAATTATTGGATCATACAGTATTTCTATTTTTAACTTTTTGAGGAAGCTCCATACTATTTTCCACAGTAGCTGACCCAATTTACATTCCTGCTAGCAGTGTATGAGGGTTCCTTTTTCTCCACATCCTCATCAACACTTGTTATTTCTTGTCTTTTTATTTTGGCCATTCCTACAGGTGTGAGGTGATAATTCCATTGTGGTTTTGACTTGCATTTCCTTGATGATGAGTGATGTTGAGCATCTTGTCATGTGCCTGTTGGTGATGTGAATGTCTTCTTTGGAAAAATGTCTATTTAAGTCCTCTTCTCATTTTTTAATTGCATTTTTTTTTTGGTGTTGTGTCTTTTTTTTCCTTCTCTTTTCTAAAAAATTTTTATCTTATTTTATTTAATTTCAATTAACATATAGTGTATCATTAGTTTCAGATGTAGAGTTCATGTGTAAGTCTTTCAATGGACAAATGGATAAGGAAGATGTGGTATACTCATAATGGAATATCATGCAGCCATAAAAAGTGACGAAATTGTGCCATTAGTGACAACATGGATGGACCTAGAGAGTATTATGTTAAGTGAAATAGCTCAGACTGAGAAAGAAAAATACCATATAATTTCACTCATACGTGGAATCTAAAAAAAAAATGCATAAACAACAAAAACAACATCAGACCTAAAAATACAGAGATCCAACTGATGATTGCAAGATGGGAGGGGGCTTGGGGGGATGGACAAAATGAATAAAGGAGAGTGGGAGATACAGGCTTCCAGTTATGGAATGAGTAAATCATGGAAATAAATAGATAAATATGGGGCTCCATCTCAGGGCCCTGAGATCATGACCTGAACTGAAATCAAGAGTCTGCTGCTTAACTGACTGAGCCACCCAGGTCCCCAACTAATGTAATATTCTTGAGACATAATCATTACTTTTCTCCTACAGCATAAGTGCCAAGTGCTCCACAATTTGACTAAGTTTTACAAAATGGTGGGTAGAAGAAACCCCAGTATTATGTTTTTCGTTTCTTGATATTATAACCCTAGAAAACGAGTACTATATTTTTTTAACTTGAAGCAAAAACTTTGAGGTTATGCCAATATTCAATATGTAGAAAATATATTGTTATTTGTTCTTTTATCCAGAACAGTATCAGTTGAATGGCACCAAAGTGCCAGGCAGTTAAAGTATATATTTATTAGCTGAATTCAATTTATTATTTATGATTATGGGATTTATTATTTTAGTATTAATTTTTTCTGTCCTTTTTCACATTTATCATTAATATTTAATTCCTTAATAATTCTGAGATCCTGAAAATCTATTATAAATCAAGTTTGATCTTTTGCTAAGTATCTTCAAAAATATATTTAATGATCAATATTTGTTCAATCTTATTTTTAAGCCAAAAGGCAGCTTTAAGTTTTCATTGGTTATAGCTATAATCTTCAGTGAAAAATGAGTTTTAAAATAGATTTAGAAAAAAAATAGAGATTTAGAGAATAGATTGAGTATACATATTATGGAAATTTAAGTTTAAAGGTATGTAAGAATAGGGGCGCCTGGGTGGCTCAGTTAAGCCTCTGCCTTCAGCTCAGGTCTTGATCTCAGGGTCCTGGGATTGAGCCCCATGTCAGGCTCTCTGTTCAGTGGGGAGCCCGCTTCTTCCTCTCCCTCTGCTTGTGCTCTCTCTCTGTCAAATAAATAAATAAAATCTTTAAGAAAAGTATGTAAGAATAAGAGGACTTTATTCTTTAAATTATCTTTAAATTCTTCAAATTATCAATTTTAATTCTTTAAGTTATCAATAATATTGATAATACAAAAATTCAAACAACCAGATATTCCTGTTTAATGATAGTTGAGTAGAACTATCCACTATCCTGGTATCAGGGTTTAGAATGAAGAAATCGAGTATCTAATTTTCAGTCTCTTTTTCTCTCTGCCTCTAATTTATTGGAGGGAGATTTTTAAAAATTACTTAACTGAGAGGAGCTTCTTAATGTGAAAAATGAGGATGTTGTCCTAGATTATCAATATATTTATTTATATCTTTAACAATTGATTAGCATATGTTTATGCTCCTAGTCTTAAAATTAACAACTAGCACTTATAACATGATTTTCAGTATATTATACAAATTCTTTCATTTAAATAATATTTTCTATGTCTTTGTTACTGCAAGATACTTTTCTAAGTAACCATTAGCTGTATTTTTACATCCATTTCAACCATTAACTGGAACTTTACAAATAAATAAGTGATTCTCCATATATTGCACAACTGTCAAAGGTAAAACCCAGTATTCTGCCTAAAAATCTATGCAATATGTAAATGACAGATACTTCACTTTTTAAATGTTGTGCATAATGCAAACATTTTAACTTTATATTCAATAATGGTAAAACAATAATAAAATTGGATTTTAATATTAAAATAGCTGACGAGTTTTACATATGAAATTAATAATTTTTATGGTCAAAATGCTTAATTTGGTTGACTAGAAAAAGTCAATGACCATCTAAGTTTTCACATTTTCTGGGTTATTACCGGAACTTATTTTCTCTGGACTTAGAGCTCATTAAAGATGCATAGTCTAAAGTTCTGGCATTCAATATTTATTCTCTGATCTAGCAAACTAGTTTATAGTGTGCTTTTTACTTTTTCTTTTTTGAAGCAGATGAAAAAGAATTCTTGGTCTTTCAAGAACATCAGAGAGCTTTTTCAAACAAACACTAATATAATCATCAATAATTAAGTTGTATAGAGAAATCTCATGTATTTAAAATTCTGAGACCAAATTTGACTTAAGAATTAAAGGGGACTCTCACTGTCCTCTTATAATTAGTGCAGGGATGATACTCATTATTTCTACTAAATCTGAACCAGATACTGATGCCTCAGAAAACTTGCCACATATTTTGCATGTTATATAAATCATCATTATAATTAACTCTTTTATTCAACGAATCTAATCAAGTGTCTACTGTCTATTACACACTTTGCTGAGCACCAAGTCTACCATACTTAGGAATAAAAGAGACATAATCCCTTTTCTCAAGGAGTTGACATTCTAGTAAAAAATCCATAGATTAATGAAATAATCATAAATAATATTAAAAAACAATTGAGGTAGGTTATTAATTGAATGTACATGGCATTATATCAGAAGAAAAATTTAAAAGCAACAAATTGCTCTCAAGAACCTTGATTTACATGTTAGAAAATGAAAAAGAAATCTACCGGTTTTTATTTTTAAAATTCATACTTTTTCACGTATTTCATATAAGAGTTTAAGAAGCCACAGAAATATTATTACATTTATTATCACAGTATGGATTCAACATATATCTGCTTTCAAAAAATAAATATTATATCTATCTGGAATTTCAAATACTGGTTTTCAAAATATTATTTTAAAAATGTTTACCTTTTTCTTCTCAGTAAACTATAGTATTCTGCATCAGGGCAAATAGAACTTAAGCCCAATTTATCTATGATGAGATAGTGCTTTAGTCTACCTTACCTCACTAATAATACAGCATTGACATGTCAATGGAGCAAACTATATTATCTCTAGTGAAAGTAAATACTTTCCATTGTGTACAAGGAAAAGAAATAGACTCTATGGGAGCAGAACTAGGTTCAAACCCTGACTCTGACAATGATTAGATGTGTGAGACTGGGAAAGTTCACAAACAAACAGTGCTTCCACTGGTAGTAATCATGAAATAAATGGTGGCAACCGTCATCATCATTATTATAATTAATGACGTTAATAGCTGTGTTTGCTTCCTTAATGTCTATGTCAAAATGCAGAGTTGATAAGAATGGACACTTAGTTCACATTCTTTTCTAAAGCAGTGCCAGTGGGTGTATCTTAGGCACTACACATTTTAGCTAATATTTAACAATTAAATCTACCTTTTAAATTGTGTAGTCATGCATTATTTATGCTCTACATCAGTCTACTCTTGACTTCAAGTAAATGAAATGGTATATAATGCAAATGTTAAAACCATGTATAAAAAAGGAAACATGTAGAAAAGTACAAAACACTGGATTCTGTGTATTACCAGAGGAGGGAACACATTTGACTCCAATCTTTATAGTCACCAAAGGGAAAATTTATTTCAATAGATCCTTTATTTTTTAAAGCTTTTACCCCAAAATTCCCTAGAAGAAATCCAACAGAAAATCTCAGAGAACTAGTTTTCTTAGTATCCTTCAATAAATAGCTATAGTATACCTCAGAGCTAAATTAGTAAAATGAATTTTATAAAGTCAACATATTATGATTCAATAATAAACATCTCTCTGTTAACTTGACACTCCCTGAACATAAGTTTAATTCTGTATATTGAAGGTTGCTTGTCGTTAATTTAATAATATAATATGTATTAAACAAATAGCTGTTGAGGACATTCCAGGTGTCAAAGATTTATTTCATACGGCAGACACAAATATTTATAAGATTTGGCACCCTTTTTCAAGGAACCCACTGTCAAGTGAAAGGAGAGTCAGATAACAAAATGAATATAGTGCAATATAGTCACTGCAATATTAGAAAGAATGAGGGAAAAAATCTGGTAGCATAATTAGAAGACAACTAAGATAAACTGGAGGTAATTGTCTAAAATAAATCTCAGGTCGAATAAATTATTTCAAAATATGGAATATTGTTAAGAATTGCATAGATGATCCAACAATTGGACTACTAGGTAGTTACCCAAAGGATACAAAAATACTAATTTGAAGGGGTATACACAGCCTGATGTTTATAGTAGCATTATGAACAATAGCCAAATTGTGGAAAGAGCCCAAACGTCCATCGACTGATGAATGGATAAAGAAGTTGTGGTATAAATATACATGGAATATTACCCAGCCATAAAAAATAATGAAATCTTGCCATTTGCAACAATGTGGATGGAGCACTTGAGTATCATGCTAAGCGAAATAAATCAGTCAGAGAAAGACAAATAACTGTATGATTTTACTCAAATGCGGAATTTAAGAAACAAAGCAGATAAACATCGGGGGAAAAAAGAGGCAAACCAGGAAACAGACTCTTTTTTTTTTTTTTTTAAAGATTTTATTTATTTGACAGAGACACAGCGAGAGAGGGAATACAAGCAGGGGGAGTGGGAGAGGGAGAAGCAGGCTTCCCGCCGAGCAGGGAGCCCGATGTGGGGGCTAGATCCCAGGGTCCCGGGATCATGACCTGAGCCGAAGGCAGACACTTAATGACTGAGCCACCCAGGAGCCCCAGGACACAGACTCTTAACCCACTATAGAGAACAAACTGAGGCTTACAGGAGGTGAGGTGGATGGGGGATGGGTTAAATAGGTGACAGGTATTAAGGAGGGCACTTGTGATGAGCACCGGTGTTTTATGTAAGTGATGAATCACTAAATTCTACACCTGAAACTGATATTATACTGTATATGAACTAACTGGAATTTAAATAAAAACTTGAAACAATAACAACAAAAATCAGAACACCTAATAACTTTGGAAAAGTAAAAAAAAAGAATTGCATAGAAAACTGAAATATATGTTAAGAACTTTGCATGAAAAAGAAAATATAATTTACACAAAAGATATCCTAAACAGCAGTAAGAAATAAGGCTCATTTCCTCTTCCAGCCATGAATGGAGTAATAGAGTTGAAATGGAACTGTCTGTTCTAAACAACTAAAAACTGGATAGTATACATGAAACAAGGGTCTTTAGACATTGGAAAACAGGCTACCTATGACAGTGATCCCTGTGATTAGCCCATCATACACACAGAGTCTTTGGACTTCAGCATAAGGTGTGGGAGAATAACCCAGCCATGGCATTATCCATGAGTTGGGGAGACAGAGTTGAAAATTCAGGGAGACTAAGAAGGCTAGAATTGACGGGGCACGTACCAAAGAGAAGGGAGCTACACAAAGACCTCCAGAGATCTCTATAGGACTGTCTTCCAGTCTTCAGATTGTATTAATCATTATAACAATGTGAGGCTGGGAAAAAGCCACCAGAAAACAGCAGTCCCAACAAAGATCTGATAGGGTTGGAAAGCACATTGCTCAAGAAATGTGTGCAGAGGAAAGTAAGACCTTAGCTCTCCTACGACGAAGAAGAACTAGCAAAGATAAAGCAAGTGAAGGAGGACCAGCCTGCCAAAAAGACCAAGAAGTAGCATCCGAAGAGGGGGAAATTGGTGAGCAAATTCCAAGACCTTCCCCTAGACAAATCCAATAGTTTTAAAAATAGCTTCTAATGTTTTTTCAAGTTTCTAAGCATTTGAACACAATCTCAATAACTAATAAGAAACTCTCCCTACAACAGTGCAAAAATTATCCATTGACATAGGAACAACAAAACAATTTTCTCAGGATAGTCAATTCAATTCAATTCAGAAATCATTTGTTGGATACTGATTTCAATTTACTCTGTGGGGTGCTGTGGAGGAATAAAGGCATGAGATAGAAAGTTTGCAGGGGAATAAATCACATGTGAAAAATGAATATTATAGAAGACTACAGAGAGACATACTTAGTTCTAAAAAATATGAGGATTAATTCCACTGTGGGTCAGAAGTGAGAGACACTAAGGATGGCTCCTTGGAGAAATGAAGTTTTCACAAGGCCTTGAAACAAAGTAAGACTTCAGCAGGATTTGAGGATGAAAGCCATCTTAAATTCAGGAAACAGCTTGAGTATGATGTTAAGGAAAATAACGCTGGCATGAGAGGAAAAGCCTTTCTTCTGGGCATATACAGGCAACTATTGATACATTTTAAGAGAAAGTAAAGTTTTTGGGAAATGAGCAGACAAATCACAAAGTAGATCCAGAATAGAAACAAGTGAAGACATCAGTGCTAAAAGATGACTGAACAAAAACAAAAGTAGCACAGCATAGGCCACAAATAGACACTGTATCATATATAAAAGGGAGTTCCTTTTTATTGTCTAAATTAAATTACTTATATATTGTTTTTAGTTACATGCCGTTTCTATAAAACCTCACCTAGTTGTGCATATTTTATTATAGGAAAAAATATGATTACAAAGTGCCATGCATCATATTAGCTCCAGAAAGATCATATAGATACAACATCACACAATGTTTATTAATTTATACAATGAACATTTTTAATTATTTAAAAGATTATTTGTCTAAAAATGCATTATGCTCATGAATAAGATAGACTTTGTATTTGGGTCTTATATTGTTAACCACAATGAGGGTTTGTACTGAAAGTAATAACTTTCGTGAAATAATTTAGCACTATTCCGGAAATTGATATCAAAGATGTAAGTGTGGGAACATTTATGGATTAAGAATGATGTGACTAGCTTGAGTTATTTACTTAATTGAGACTAAAGAAATAAATCAAAATTTTACTTCATTGTTCAGTGTAATATTTTATATACTACTATAACAGAAGAGTTCTAACTGACTTGATATTAATTATTTTTATGCTGAAAAATAAAAGATCATGTAAAAACTATTTTTCAGTACAAATGCACACAGTCTTATGTGGCATTCCTTGGGTAACCAGTTCAATATACTTGGTTGCTATAGAAACCATTTCTAAGGAAACAGAAGAAAGAAGTATGGGTATTTCTGGAGCTGGCTGTGTGCCTGAAAGAAATGAATAGTAAACAAATAGTAGTACTTCTCTTTAACATAGGTACTTAACAGTTATACTTTCAGATAAATAAACTAAGGAAACATATTACCAGTTTCATGCTGGAGGTTATTTGTATAAATAGATGAAATTATTTTTTAAAGTCACATTTCATCTAATTAAAGTACTAACAATGACTAGCTAACCACACAGGCGGATGCCCTGGAAAAATGCCATTTTGATTTTTATTTGTCACATTTCTAAAACTTGAGTAGGTTTGAAAACTCCAATTTGAAGTGGGTTAAAATGTAACAATTTTATAATGTAGACAATGGCTCATGGAAGTTTATTTTTTTCATTTTTTAATTTAAATTCCAGGTAGTTAGCAGAGAGTGTAATATTAGTTTTGGGTGTAGAATTTAGCTATTCATCACTTATGTACAACACCCAGTGCTCATAGAGTTTATAATCAAAGAAAATCTTATTCACTTCTTCACATTGTCACAAGAAGAAGCTGAAGTTAGTGACTTGCACATAAGAAACTTGCACATAATCTCAGAGTAATTTAAGGGGAACTGGAATAGAATTCAAGTTCCCAAACCTAAATCCAATTTCTTGCAGCACAAAGTTTACCACAAAAATATGTTGTTTTAGGTCCAAAAAAATGAATCAAACATACTGAATATATACTTCTGTGCTAAATACTAAGGACACAAAAATGAGACACAGCTCTTGCTTGTAAACAGCTCATTTTCTTGTGTGCACTGAAGGCAAACAGACAAATTAGACATGATTATAAGCACACAGCTGTAACGGAAGAAAGGTCATTGTAATGATACTGTATGAAGGGTCTCACCATCACAGAGCAACTCTTATATTTGCTTGTTTTAGGTTAACACAGAACTTCGAGGAGTTGCTGTGAAGATAAACTGAGAAGTTAAAATCATTGTGTTTAGTTTACTCCTACCACATAGAAAATCCTTAATATATTTAACTACTAGTTTTGCAGGAAAATGATTAAACGTGTTTTCAAATAACATATAACCTAATAATCATTAGGCACACTTCGCCCTATTCTGGGAACTGCTACACTGAGTCAGAATCACAAACACTGCCACTGCTCTCTTTTTATCATTTCTTACTCCTTTTTTCAGTTATAAGTACTTAAATGCTGATCTCAGTCTGAACACTGAGAATCCACTTCTGTCTGTATTTATTTTCCCAGACTAGATCCAGGAAGGTGGAACACTGACCATGGTTTATCAGCTGAATATCTACCTGTTGCCTGTGTCCTCTGGGTTTCTGTCTACCCCTTTGTACTGTGACATCACAGTTTTCTGGATTTTCCTGTGTTGTAGGGAGAATATTAAGATGACCCTCTGGGGGAAAAAAAAAAAGATGACCCTTTGAATGACCCTCTTGAATGACCATTCTTGAATAACTTTCTCCCTTTGAGTGTGGGTGGATCCTGTGAATATGATGAGCTATCGCTCTGGTGATTATATTATACTATTATGAAGAAAAGATTATGTAGGTGGGCCAAATGTGATCAAATGAACCCTTAAAAGCAGAGAGGTTTCTCCCACTGGTGGCAGAAGTCAGAAAGACTCAAAGGGTGAGAGAGATTGGATGCCAGGGAGGTTCTCCCTTGATGAGATGCAGGGGTTCATGGGGCACGACCCTGAGAATGACCTCTAAGAGCTGAGAGCTATGCCCAGCTGAAAGCCAGTGAGAAGACAGCCACCTCAGTCAGGAAATAAATTCTTCCAACAAGTAGTGAGTTGAAAGAGGACCCTAAGCCCAGACTGGAAGCACAGCCATAGCAAAAAATCTATTTACACTGTGCCTGGGCTTCTGGCCTATAGAATCTGTAAGATACTACGTTTGTGTTGTTTTAAGCCATTAAGATTGTGCTATCTTGTTACACAGTAGTAAAACAAAAACCACTAAGGCCGTTGTGCTTTCTGCAAAGCCCTTTTCCCTAGCATCTGACAGCTCACAACCTAATCCCTCAGCTGAGATCTCTTTCATTTATGCCAATTCCCTTGGCCTGTCATGATTCAGCCAGCCACCCAGACAGGCTTTAGAATTTAAAGTTGACATACAGCAGGGTTTATTTTTTTTTAAATGAAGAAAACACACATATGGAGTTCTCTACTCATAAAAAAATGAGAAGTCGGGTGCCTGGGTGGCTCAGTTGGTTAAAGCGACTGCCTTCGGCTCAGGTCATGATCCTGGAGTCCCGGGATCGAGTCCCACATCAGGCTCCCTGCTCAGCAGGGAGTCTGCTTCTCCCTCTGAACCTCTTCCCTCTCATGCTCTCTATCTCTCATTCTCTCTCTCTCTCAAATAAATAAATAAAATCTTTAAAAAAAAATGAGAAGTGATATTTCCAACATTTTTAGAGTCAGTTACATGGTCTGGTCCGGACTTAATTTGGTTTCCAAATCACATTGTCAGGATCAGTAAAATTAAGGCTAATATATATTTTTTAATTCTCAAAATTTTTAAAGATTTATTTATTTGAGAGAGAGTGTGTGTGTGTGTGTGCGTGTGTGCCAGAGCAAGTTGGGGGGCACAGAGGAATGAATTTCAAGCGGACTCCGCCTGGAGGAGTCCACTTGAAAGGAGGCCTGATCTCCTGACCTGAGAGATCATGACCTGAGCCAAAACCAAGAGTCAGACCCTTAACCTACTGAGCCACCCACGTGCCCCCAATTCTCAAATTTGAACTGAATTTGTAATTTATGACAATTTCCCTGTAGTTGCCTCAAATTAATTGTGACCAGGTCTAAATCAGGCATGATACTTGTGAAGATTAGTAAGACCCGAATAGAATACTTTCAGATGTTTCCTATTTTTTCCTTATTTTTAGAATTACATTATTTTTCTGAACAAAAAGTATGTGAAGTAACAATATTTGAAAAGCATAAAAGTTCTTCCTTGAAAGTATAATAATATTTTAATAGTTAGCAAATAGAATAGATGAAAAAGAACTGAAAACTTGGCTTAAAATGACATTTCAGAAGGTAAAGTAGGTAGACTGGAATACTTATCTCTCTTATGGGAACCAATAATTATTTTCCCCTAGGACTCTAATGCTTCTTCAATCTCCTTACCAAAATTTGTTTCATATCAAGGCAAATAGATATTACAAATGCTAAGGAGCTTAAATCTGTTTCAAATGCCAAATTTTTCAAAAAACAACATCAAAATATCTTTGAGAAAATTTGCTTTGAGTTGAATTGAAATTAATTATGTAGGATGAGGGCAAATTTCAAAGTGAAGAGACTAGAGACTTAAGGTTACCATTTAAATCTAGATCCGCCTTTCTAGAAAATCTGTAAATGCTAAAATATAAATTCCCCCCGAGAAATAATTCAAAGTTAGCTTTGAAAGGTAATAGACACTTTGGTGCAAACAAAATATTTCAAAATATCATTAAGTCTTGGATATTAGCTTGGTTGATGTATTATTAGCAGTTAAGCATTTTTTGAAAAAAAATTGATAGTACTAAATAGAAAGCTTCAAATAGAAATCATGTATAAAGGAATAAAGGAGTCAAAAACTCTCTCTTCATGAGAAAGATTCAGATTAAAAAAACATGAAGAATAATCTCTCAAACAATTTCAAGAGCCAATAAATGTGGTTTTACTTACACATTTAGCAAAAGCAAATATTCTTATTAAAGTGTGGACACATAGAGCACATTGAGAAGTTTACTCTCACCCATATCCCTAGTAACATATAACTTAAAAAACCAAACCAAACCCAACCATTCCTCTAAAACTTGTACCCTGTTTAAATATTAGTTCTGTCCTAGAGAAGTTACATATATTAAAGTATAATCTTATGTTTTACTTTTATCTTTACAATTAGTGGTTCTTTTCAAAATTGAGGCACACAAATATTTATAATTTAAAAGCTGGAGTCCTGATATTGCCTCTATGGTAAAATAAAGTAATACTAATATCAATTTATTTTTTTTTGCTTGTGATTTAGTGATTAATTTTTGGCTTGTGATTAAGATGATATCTCTCCATAAATGTCTTTTTGAAATACACTAAACAGAAAAAGAATGGATTAACATTGATTTCTATCAGTAGGAAATAAAGACAATTAGAACCAAATTAACAAAATAGAAATACAATTATTTAAGTTTCTTAGAGAAATTATAATTTATAGAAAAATCCCTATTTTTTTACATACTGAATTTATATATATATTTAAAAATCTGCAACAAATATTTTGGTGATAAGAAGTGGGGATGATTTAGAAATAATTTGTTCCCTTATTTCTGTTTTCTCATAGGGGATAAGACTAGCTGATTAATTGATTGTCACTATAAAGTTTGTAATTGCTTCCTTATTTAATGGCTGGTACTTCTAATAATGCCTTTTCTACTTTATGCTAGAAACTTATTTTGTACTTTCAGATGTTCAAAATTTACATATTATTTTTGTGAGAATTTCATCTTTGAGTCCATATTTTGTCAAAACTGTTATTTGCTTAGTTTGTTTTAATCATTAGCGATGCCTACCACAGTCTGTCTTGAAATATAGTTAACTCAGAAAGAAACACTCCAATCTTCTGTGTTTGTCTTAGACACCTAGTCTTCCTTGCTATTATGATATGACACCAGCAGGGTTGAGAAGCACAGCAACGCTAGGGGACTTCAGGAGATACACATAAATTCTCTTTCTTTACCATGCCAACTATGGACAGATTTTTTTCACCATGAATTTTTTTTTTTTTACCTCTTAATTTGATCAAATGTTTTCACAGAGAATTTGTTTTACACTTTTACCGATTTTGCTGCTAAAATAATGACAGCTAGGGTTTATCTAGGTTCACTATCTCCAGATCCTTTGTTAAGCACAGCATGGTCTAGTTTAATCCTCACAAGCACTGTGGGCAGTGGTTATGATTATTATTCCCATTTTAAAGGGAGTAAGGTGAGGCAGGGAGTGGTTAAGTATTCCCAAGATCACACCATTACTAAGTAGATTTGAAGTTAGATAGTTTGGCTATAGAGCCTAAATTTGAAACCCCCATGCTGTGGTTAGGACACTACAGAAAGCAATATACTAATTTCTATGGGGCATTAATAAAAAAGTGCAAATCCTTTACATGCATGTTTCAATCTCCACCTTGATTTTATGAAATCAAAACTGACATTATATATCTCTTGTACTTTTAAAAATTAAATGAGTATAAAATTGGGGGTAATGCCTGTGGGGTTAATAAAATATTTTCTCCAGCCAGTTTGTGAAAAATATATAATTTTATTTATAGGCCCCCCTTTTTAAAAAGAGGGTTTTATAAGTATAAACCATGATAGTTACATACCTTTAGGTATAAATATTCAATAGTCTAAAAGAACAAAATTTCACTCTTATTGATTTCAGCTGTCAAAATGATAAAATAGAGCTTTATTTCCTTCTATTATAGAGTGCTCATCGGATTGCTGTAAGGAGTGACAGAAGCACTGGTATCAAAAGAAGAGATAAAAAACACTAGAGGAAATAAAAACGTATCCGAAGTCTAAGCAAAATAGTAAGCTACTTAGAGCAACTTGCTCAAAATAAAAACATAGACTGAAAATCAAACAGAAAATTATAGCACATTATAATCTTAAATCAAGAGAGTTGTACCTTACCATCTGAAGCTCCCAAATTATATATAGAATCTTACCCATCCGCAAATATGGATTGAATCATATCTTGTTTTTCAGGCTTAAATTGCCCTTAGGAAGCCAAATACATGGAAAATTCAGAGGAAAGGGAAGAGAAAGGGCAGAGAGATACCATAGGAATATGGGAATTAATGTGGTTTATACACTTCAATGATGTAATTTAAAGCTGAGGGAGTATAGTGGTTAGACGTGTTCTATCAAGTTGTGAAGGTAGGAAAAGAGTCAGGATCTCAGGAAGGAAGAGAGATTGTCGTATGAAATTTAGGGACTCTAGGGAAGCTGGTAAAGACTGTCTCAGAGCATTAACTATTGAATCTTCTGTAACTGATATATATAAAAAGTACACATAGGAATTAAAAAGACCTAGGGGAGGGTTAGAGATCCCTGGCCAAACTAAAGCTTGGGATTTAGAGCCAAGAGAGACACAAGAGTGTGGGTACGTCCAGAAATCAAATGTCAGAGTAGGATAAATTTGTCAACAGTAAGTGAACAAGTCAAAAGTAGAGTATATAACAATAAAATTCAGGACAAGTACCAAGTTCAGATTTCAAGTATTAAAAGTTTAAAGATCAGGCAGGTATTAAATGTGTTTGGGGAAGTAGTGTGGAAACTAAAGAGAGTATGTGAAATTGGATTAAGCAAACAAACAACAAACGTTTAGGGAGAAACTAACACTTAGGTGGCACTGTGACAGGAATTTATATATACTTATTTATACAACCCTCAAAAATTACTCCACAAAATTAGTGGTAGTTCTATTTTACAGATACACAACAGAGGTTAAAGCAGATAACTTTTCTAAAGCCAAAGAGCTAGTAAGTCACAGAATCGGAATTCTAGGTTATATCCATCTTCTAATCTTCTTCCAAGTTACCAGACAGTGAAATTGTATAACTCAAGATTTTTAAAGATCTAGGTAAAGAGTCTAGAAAATGTATAAAGACTGAACTAATTTTTGGCTTTAGTGTGGTAGGGTGTCCTTATGGAAAATGGTGAGATCAATGGGGGAATGCCATGTGACAACAAAGGCAGAAATTGGAATGATGTAATTGCAAGCCAAGGAACACTAAGAATTGTCAGCCACCTCTAGAAGCTGGGAAGAAGTGAGGAAGAATTTACCTCCGTAGGTTTCAGAGAGAGCATGACCCTGACAATATCTCGTTTAGACTTCTAGATTTCAGAACTGTGACAGGATACATTTCTGTTGTTTTAAGCACCCAGTTTGTGCTCCAGTGTTATTGCAGACCTCATACACTGTTCATCAAAATATATTCATGTTCCCAGCATTTTTGTCACAATTACAAAATTTCAGAGTCGATGTTATCAAATCTTATGTCTGTGGTATCTCTCTTCTTCTCTTTCACTATTTTCTAATTCTACCATCTGCTCTCTCAGTAGTTCATATTGTATCATTGGGTCTTTCCCTTCTAACTGACTTCCTGTTATATACAAACACACAAGCACATATCCAGGTCTACACACATACAAACACATACATGTGTGATACCATCACATGGTCTGGTACGGATAATTTGAATTATTAAATATTATGGTTAGTAGAGAGTTCCTTCATTCAACATGAAGTCACAAATAAATTTTCAAGAATAACACTAAACATATATTTCATGCTGAACATAATTTGTTAGTTCATGGCAGATGCAGAAGTCATATGGTCTTTCTGTGCCTCAGGGCCATAATCAGGAAAGTCATTATAAAGTTATCAGACTTTTGCACTGTAATAGAGCTGCTGTTAGACACAGCTATACAGTTGATAAAATTTCAGATAAACGTACTTGTAGCACGTCTGGAAAAATTGGTTTGCATAATTTTCCCTTATTTGTTTTCAGAGGGTTCTTAAGATACTTTTCTCTGCTTAATAAAGCTGATTACAAAAATAAATAAAATTAATCCAATGATTTAGCAAATCCTGTTGGCCTGACCTTCAAAATATATCCAGAATCGGAGCATTTCCCAAGACTTCACTGCTGACGCTTGGACTGAGAGCCATGGTCATTTCTCACCTGGACTAGGGCATCAGCTTTCTCACTGGTCTTCCTGTCTGTATGCCTGCCTTATCCCCACCCACTAATCAGTTCTCCCCAGTGCAGCCAGAGCGATCACTGAGATCATGTCACTTCTCTGTGCAAACCTCTGGAATAAATTTCTGTTTCCCTCAGAATGTAAGACAAGTCCTTAAAATGGCCCCAAATTCTTGGAATCTGATTTTATTCTTTCCGTCCTCTCCTCTATCTGATTTCTGTCCTGTCCCCTACCAGCCTTCGTCTTGCTTGCCCACTCCACCACGCTGATTTCCCCGATGTTCTTAGAAAATGTCAAATATACACTTACCTTAACACAGCATTGGCCATTTGCTCTTTGTGGGATATTTTTCCTCCTTCTACCTACGCAGCTCTCATCTTCTTCAAGTTGGCTTCCTCAGCATGATCATATGTGACCATACTGTTGTCTCCCACCCACCAACTCAGAACCTGTGATACCCTCCTCCTCAAATCTGCTCTACTTTTTCTTTTAAGCATATAGTCTATACATACCTACATATTCTCTCTCTAGATTAGAACTATACTATGTACCCTTTATTATATACAACACATCATACACAAATGCAGGTTTATGATGTTAAAGTTTACTGTCTGTCATCACTAGAATTGAAGCTCTAGGAGGGCAGGAAACATCTGTTATTTTTAGTAGTGCATTACCTACACCATAAATGGAATCCAGGATGGAGTGCATACTCAATGAAATGTGTTGCTGAGTGAAATATGGTTATTAAGGAAGGACATATGTTATGCTAATCACTGTTAACTTAGATAATAACACTGTCAAGGGGTTTGAATAATATCTTAATTATTGACATAAAATAGCATCTCAAAATATTGTTGATTGATTTCATAAAGTGACAACTTGTCATACTGCACCATATGTTTCAAGTATAAATAGACTTGGGAGGCAACAGAAATATCTTTTTTTAAGTTCCTATGTATAAGTGAGTGACAATAGTAAATAGAACTGAGAAAAACTACGTCTGTGGAGAGGGAAGTAATTCTCTCATTGGCAGAATTTGATACATTGGCCTGACCACTGGGCAAAGGACCATCGGCCCTAGCTTTAAAATCTCAATCCCTTGCTTTCCTCAATTCTTCCCTGGCCTCCCTAGAGTAAGGGACGCCATTCACCAGAAGGCTCACCTGAGATCTGTCCGAACATGGAACATGAAGCCAGTGAAGACAAAAGGGCATGAAGAATAAGCAGAGCCTCATTCCTTTCAATGAACTATAAGTTGTCCCTAAAATTTATCATATCTAGGTCTTGCAAACTCAAACTTCAATCCCAACTCAAGCATTTATTTGCTGACAGATCTGAGCCAAGATGTTCTCCTCCTGCAAAGGTGTGCAGGGACTAGATCTTCAACCTCAGGGCATTGTTAGTTACTAAGTGGTATTGAATGAATGGCAGCTACTACTATGATAATTATCCTTGAAACAAAGAATTTTGTCTTTGCCTTCATTTCCTTAATATCCAGAAATGCCCACTAAATATCTGTGTTGTTTCTTGCCCAAATCATTTCCTTCCTGTGACTGTCCTCTTTAAGCCTTATTATAACACTGGCTGGATTACAGGACTGGATTATTCAGGCTGTCTATATCCTCTGCTTAGAGCATCAAATGCCCATCCTCACTCATCCTCTCATTGCAGAAGTGATATTCTGCCTTGAATGTCAGCGGTGCCAGATCCTTCCTCAAGAACTGTTAGTTGTTCCCAAAATGAATCCTGCTTCCTGGAGATCTGGAATCAAGGTCTGTGCTGGCTGATAACCCAGAAGTAAACCATGACCTCCCCATTTTTACATGTCTCACTAGCTGCCTAGACTCTCCTAGTACCAAGTCACTTGCGTACACAAAGCCATCCTGAACCATGATTAAATTGGTAACTCCTTGAGATTCCATGTATTGAGTGATCCAGCTTCTTCCTGAGGGACCAGACATTTCAGCCATGTTTATTTGTTCAGTCCTAGGGTATTTTCTCCCACCCTTCAGCTTCCACAAATCCATAGTTTATGCTGCTTCAGTCATAGCAGGCTTCACAGCTAAGCCTCCCTCACTTACAAACTGATGACAGTCTTTGTGTTCAATTTTAAGACAGTCTTTCCTGGGATCTCCACAATTATGGAAAAGCTTTGGATAAGTCATATCTATTAACACATGGTTCTTGTACTGAAAGAACATAAATTCACAAATAACCAAAATCATGGTGACATTGAGTTATGTATAATGATCTATCAGAGCAAAAATAAAGGGAAAAATAAATTTTTAAGTGTTTTTATAAAAGTCTTCCCATAGGAGGTGACATTTGATTTGAGCCTCAGGAAAGGAATTTGACAAAGTGGGCAATAGAGGCCACTTAGGGTGAAGGACTATGGATGCCAAAGTGCAGAGTTGGACAACTGTGTAACAGTATTGAAGAGTGTGGTTAGTCATAAAATAGGGTAGGGATAGGTGGTAGGGAATGACTTCAGATGATACAATTGAGATTGAATACTATAGTTGGAATGCTTAGGATTTTAAACCTCTCCTGATAGGAAATGAAGAGTCATTGTAACTTTCTAAGCAGAGTAATGAAAATCACATAAAAAAAAAAATTCTGAAAGTAATGTGGAAGAGGGACCAGAGAGAATAGAGACTAGAAATAGGTCACTCATTTTGGAGAGTAGTGCATTAGTCTAAAAGCTATGATAAGAATTTAAGCTGAAGTAGTAACAGTGAGCTAAGAGGCTGGGTGAGAGAACTTTGTAGATAAATTTCGTAGTACTTTTGATAAAATAAAGTTTACGCTGAAGCTCAAAAATCTAGCGGGTTATACATTTCATGTCTGAGAAATGATTCAGTGGAGAAGAAAGTATGGGTAGGGAGAGAGATGGAGGTTGTGGTATTGGAGAGATAAAGATTTTATCTTAAGTTTTTGAGGAACTGATAGGCAGAAAAAATGTTAGTCTGAAAACAGAAGCAAGTTTATATCTCTGCATATGTTTGAAGCCATGAATGTAGGTGCTACATCTCCAATGACAAATTGTGTAATAAAGAAATGAGAATTGAAAAAAAGAAGATTGAAGACTGTGGAAGGAAAGCAAGGGGGAGTTCAAGAACAAACTCTAAGGGATTCTAACAGTTAAGTGGACAGCATGAAACTGTGTGTTCAACTGGCCTGGCAGAGGTGGGAAGAGAATTCCAGAAAAGCAGCAGCACAGATGGTGCCAGGGACAGAGTTTGTTGAACCCACTGCAAAATGAAAATGCGAGGTCCTTTGTTAAAAAAAAAAAAAAAAAGCAGTAAATGTTCCATTAAAGGTCTTAAAATAAAAGGTTTTTCTTTATTTTGTGGTCTCCTTTTCATGATATATTTTACTTGCTATTTAATGTCATTCTAGATGAATCATTGAACACTGCATCAGAAACTAATCATGTACTATATATTGGCTAATTGAATTTAAATTAAAAAAATAAAAAAAAGGAAATTTAAGATTTTCATTTATTAGCATATATTTTACCATTCATCTTTATACTGTGCAATGCCTGTTTTAAATGAAATAAAAGAGAATTTAGCTCTTCAGGGCATCATCAAAATTATATAAATCATGCTTCAGAGCTAGTACATGTATTTTGTTCTTAGCAAAAAATAACTGAACACTGACACAAACTCAACTGCTTTTATTCCACTTCTTGCTACATGCCTATTCTAATACCACCTTGGAACTAGAGGACTTCCATAATACCCTTACTTTATACTTCCTTTGAGCCTCACTGCCATGGGTCTACCAAGCGTGGGGTCCTTCTCATTGTAGGGCCTTTGTGACAGTTTACACACCCCTGAAAGCAGCCCTGGACGTAGATTTGAGAGCTTCACAAAGAGATTATGGTTATTTACTGCAGTCTGTAGCTTTATCTTAGGGCTCTATCAGAAGGGTACAGAAGACAGGGATGTTGTGACTTGGGGTAGCATAATAGAGTTAAGCAGGTCTGAAATACAAAGTTTTCTGAGTCCATATAAGGCTGGTATTTACACCTTGGTCAAAAAGGTAAAATATACTAACCTGAGAATTATAAACACCTTACACATATTGCTACTCCAGGAATTGGCAAACTTCTGGAAGGAAGAACTTAGTAAGCATTCTACCTTTGTAGACCATATGGCCCCCATCACAACTGCTCAGCTTTGCTGCCACAGTATGAAATCAGCCATAGACAGTATGCAACCAATTGGTATAGCTGTGTTCCAGTAAAACTCTTTACAGAAACAAGCCGTGGGCCAGGTTTGACCTGCAGGTAATACCTTGTCAATCTCTGGTCTATGCTATTAATTTTCCCAAGGTCAAATCCCCACGATTCAACAATGGAGATGAAAGTGTTTTGAAACCAAAGAATTGTAACATGCATGAAAAAAAATTGTATTATTAATTATATTCACTCTGCTATATTTTGTATATAGTACTATATTTTGTATATAGTGTTGATATTACTATTCATTTGAGTGATAAGTGGGAATAAAATGCAAATAATGAATATTCTTGAATATTGCCAACTAGCAAAACACAAAAAGCACAGGACATTCCTTTGTGAAAGATGCTGGGAGATGTACAGGAAATCAAATGCCAGGATTTTACTTCAGATTAAAATCTGTGTGCTAGGTTTCAGTGGATATAGTTTGACTTGCAGGAGAATTAGTTGTGTTCATTAGTGGGTCAGTTCTAAATGGGATTGTTTTATACATTGCAAGTAAATTAGAACAAAAGTAACTATTAGATATTGTGACAGAAGCTTTTGTCTTCTATGCACATGCTTCTTGACCACAAAGGAAAGGGTCTGGAGGGGCTCCTTCTGCAGTAGAGTAACTTGGGGAGCTGTAGTAGGAGGTCTCATATTTCAGCTAAAGGGGGACCTCTCCTTTGGTGCTTAGTGGTTTTCACCAAAAGGAAAACTCCCTCCTCTACATTTGCTGGTTTGTAGAATGGACATATAAGAAAGAGACATTTGAAAACCTTAGAATATAACATATGATTCCAAATTTGTCAAAAGATAGAAATGAGAAGCTGTTATGATTGTTTTAAAATTTAAAAGGCTTAATCATATCTCTGTGCTTTAGGTCCAAAACAACAGCTAAGCAAGCAAACCAATTACAGCCATGCTGGTGCCTGTCACAAAGAGTCAATCAAAAAACATCTGAATATCAAGTAAAATGATGTGATTAATTCCATTCCATTTTTTAAAATTTTACTAAAAAGTAAAGAATGCTGCAGAAATATAACTAAATAATTTCAACCTCTACATAGTAATTTAGTTTACAAAAATATGGATGGCGTGTTTGAACATAAGATCTCTGTGTTATTTCAGAAAAATATTTTATATTATTTAAAATAATTTTTGATTTTCTTTCACTATGATAATACTAATTAGCAATGATTTTTCTATCTTTTATACACAAATCATTGTAGATCTCATAAAAACTTGATTATTTTGGTCTACTATAAATAAAATAATTAAGTATACTTTCTGAAATGTTCTTTCTCATTATATACAAATATTTACAAAAACATTTTTATTGATCATAAAAATATATAATTAGTATGAAACTTTTAGAAAATAAAAATAAGTATTGAAATGTTTTAGAAGAATCCTTTATATGCATATGTGTGGTGTGCATGTACACATGTATTTGCAAATGTGTTGTATATATGATTTTATAACTTCTGTTTAATAATATTATTAAATAACAATATTTATTTAACATAACCACCATTTTAGGGCACATTTGTTTCTAAATATTTATTATTTTAATTACATTTAATAACATAATTTTGGGTACATCAACAATAATTTCCTAAAATTGAGATTGTTATTTTTAAAACTTCTAAAATTTCTGGTGGCAAGTAATTCTCAAGATAGATGGTGCCAACTTACTTCCTCACCAATAAAGTGGTGTATCTTCACAAATTCAGAGTATTACAGTTGAAAAAAAAAATAAAACACTGGCAAATGGATAAAATTTGTCTCATTTTAAATTTGACATCTTTCGTTGCTACTGATGGTTTTTAAATATAGTTTTACTGACTATGAACAGCAAAGTGTTTTGCTATTTGAGTGGTCAGCTTTTCCTCTTTGATTTGAAAGGGTATTTATAACCATGTCTATCCTATGAGGAACACATTTTTGTATATATTTGCTTTAAATATGTTTATGACCATTTTTTGAATAGAAGGGTATTAATTTTAGTTATCCAACTATAAAATATACTCACTATCAACATTTATTTAAAATTTTCTATTTTTGCTTTTAGGCTTAAAAAGTTCCAGCTAGAGATGAAATAAATATTAACTTATATTTGATTTGGATTATTTAATGTTTTATTTTATAATTTTATCTAGTTAGTCCTCACAGAATTTATTCTGTTATATGGGGCGCCAGGGTGGCTCAGTCATTAAGCATCTGCCTTCAGCTCAGGTCATGATCCCAGGATGCTGGGATTGAGCCCCGCATCAGGATCCCTGCTCCGCGGGAAGCCTACTTTTCCCTCTCCTACTCCCCCTGCTTGTGTTCCCTCTCTCGCTGTGTCTCTCTGTCAAATAAATAAATAAAATCTTAAAAAAAAATTTATTCTGGTATAATGGCATATAGGAAGAGTTTCAAAATAACAAAATGCACCAACACAAGTTGTTGAATATGAAAATCTTTATCAAATCTTTTTTATGTAATTTCATGTAATCTAACATGTATCTGGACATTATGTTCTATTTCCTTTTATCTGCATCCCTGTAATAATACACATATTTTATTATAATTTATTTTCATATACTTCATAAACATACAATGCTCTTAGTGCCATTTCTATTCTATACATTTCCCTATTCTCTTTGACTTCAAAATGACTTGATCAAGTTGTAAATATTATCCCATTTGAATTTGTTTGAAATTGCTTTATACTTTTCAAATGTAGTGTTTCTTTAGTATTAAGGGCTCACATTTTTAAGAGCTCAAATAAGGACGTCATAGCTCCATATAATTTACTTATAGTATTTTGGTTATTTAATGTATTTTCTATTTGGTTTTCTAAACGGTATGTGAGAAATATATGCACATGTGTATATAAGACATTTGACTCATGAGTTTAATGGAATTACATCTTCTGTTTCAACTTGAAGAATGACATTGAATATTGTAAGCTATTTATATTTTGTTATGTTTGGAAATAATTATAGATACCAAAGAGATCTGAAGATAATGTAAATGTAAATTCCTTAGAATAGAAAAAAAAGAGGGAGAAAAAATACTCTTAGTAAATTATAAATTGTCAAAATCTTTTTACCTAATGATGTGGTAAATTACATTATTAAGTATCTTTCTTTGACTCACCCTTTTATTCCCAGATAAAATACCCCTTTGACATTTATTAGAATGTTATGTATACTATGTTGAATTTTTTTAACTTAGAATTTTACAACTATGTATGGAATAAATGGAACTCATATATAAACTTTTCATTTCAGTACTATTTTTGTCATCCATTGCTATTAGAAAATCTTTGGATCAGGAAGCTCTGGCTGTTCTCTCTTAAATCCTTCTTAACTGGTAGAAAAAATAGAGAATTATATTGCTAGAGGAAAATCATACCAAACTGCTAGAGAATGTTCTTTTTTTTCTCCCTTTTTAAACAAATAATCTTTAAAATTTCCTTAAATAATCTCTAAGACCAACAATTAGGTTGAACTCATTGCATGCTCTACCGACTGAGTCAGCCAGGTGTCCCCCCTCCTTTTTCTCCTCTTAAACTTTACTTGCTTCATAAATTAAACAAAACCACAAAGACTGGTTTGATTTAGAGGATGGCTGACAAAGACAACTTCAATTCAATTTAATAGATGTCATTATATTACAGAACCAGCCATCATACACTTCAAAAGTTACACAAAACTCTAGGAAGCATATTGATAGCTGCGGTTCCATGATGCCTCATTTTGCCCATCACAAGAGATTACCCAGATCATCACTTTTCTCCTAGCCACCCGTGAAATATGAGGAATCCACCAGAGCAAGGGAGCCCAGAATTATGAGCTTTCTACCTTTTATACTTTCCTAGGATGGAAGTCTCATGTCGAGAGGAAGTAGTAGGATTCAATGGTTCACTTTAGAAACAGATAGAGCAAATTCCCTCTTTATCAGTTACATGCCTGTTCTATATTTTAGCAGTGTCATGGAACCTAGTCAAGATTTTAACACTGCAGGCCATTCTACTATGGCTTAGTCTCCCTTTTCTTTACACGAAGAGATTAGATAGATGTGTAGATATGTTTTGAAAGATGATTTTCAGCTACTGAATGGTTTTGGTCAATGGGGAGCACCTGCAGGAGTCTAGAAGACAAGAGGAGAATGAAGTTGGGTATATTATCTCCTGGTCTACTCCTGACTGGTTTGCTTTGGATTGCCTGTGTTCTCTCCCTAAATGCTGCAGCATCTGTAAACTGGTAGCTTTCTTCTTTATGGGTCCTGATAACTGCTCTTCCTTTGATCCCTTCAGGGCTAAAGGTAGTAATGATGTTCTGCTGTTACTAGTCCCATCAGAACCATACTGCCCCTCATTGTTTTCCATAAACTCTACCCATATCTTTGTAAATAAATTTTTTTTATAAACTCTTCCCAAGTACTCAACTGGAGTGTGCTCTCGATTCCCTGATTTGACCCTGGCCAACACAGTGGGTGAACATACTGGCCAGCAAGTGCCTTGTAAATTATTGATTAGCATATCTAAAATAATTAGGGAGGCAAGGGAAACTGGAAGAATAGTAGCAGAATTGGAACGTTCAAAATCACCAAAGAGTGTTCGCAGTTGGAATGAGAGGATGGGAAAAACGGAATGTGACAAGGTTTTGTTGATAAAGGTAAACTTAGGATTTGATTTCCTGGAAATGGACAGTTTGTGTCCCGATTATTTCCAAGGGATGGCTATGGGACTCATTGTATGAGAGGAGAAGATGTAACTCTGCTGCATTTATATGTGAGAAGTGATGTATTAGGTATTGTTAATGAGTCTTAACTGTCATAAAACAAGCTACTGTCTTGTAAAAGCACAAGGAAAATACATTTAAATTTGTAATTAAAATTTATGTTATTTTTAGAAACTTTGTAAGAAAATCGTATCACACTGGACATACCACAGGTAAGATTTGGTCTTTTATATTACTGAGTTGCCAGCCACAGATTATACACCTAAACATACACATAAACTCTATAAATATGCGTATGTAATACACAAAATCTATAAATTTCTCATTGAAGGAAAAATAACTTCACTGCCACAATTACACTTGAAATTCCACAAGATAGAACTTCTTTACATAATGAAAAAATACCCTCTCTTTTTGCCAAATACAATTACTTAAACTTTTTTTTTGCATGTTTCCCAATTTGACAGTAATTACAAGGGTAGAAGAGACTAATAATTTCTAATATGCTTTAAAATAAGAATAGTTATCTAGGAAAAGTAGCTTTTCATTAATTATTTCAAGACTTAATTCAAACTTACACATGGTATACTATCTTGTTTCAATTTTTATATAGATTTTTGTCAAATAAAGGTCATGAATTTAATTTATATTCTGAGTTATATATAATGAAAGCATCACAGCTTTGCATTAAACAATGATAAACCATACTATGTAGGATGGCAATACCCAATAAAGTCCCCTTGATTTCCTCATCTTCCCATTAAAAAAAAAATACTACACTGAAAAAAAAATGTTAGTGTATGTTATATTGTGTTCCACCTGACAAAGAATCTATTTCAAGAAATGAGAATAATAAAAGTTATTCCTAAACTTTGAAAGATCTATTGTAATGAATTGAACTAGTTCAGTTTCTGGTTGTTTGCCAGCAGTGTAGCTGTCTCCAACATACTCCTGTATTGATCTGGTAGCCTTTGTGGCAGTGCATAAAGAATAGCCATCTGTGTCAGGTGCAACAGCATGTGCCATCCCCACTGAACTGGCTGCTACCCTGATTACAAAGAGGCTGTTTAGAGCAACTGGTGACCACGACAGGCTCTTTCTCTTCCACAGAAAAGAAACTCGTTTCTAAAAGTTTACTGAACTGAAACTGAGAAACTCACCAGAAATCATCAGCTGAAGAGGAATGAACTCTGGGGAAGATAAAGTAAGAGATCTAGTGATGGGAAGCCTCTGGCTTGCATCAGGAGATTCCCAATCATGCACACTAGGCTGAAGTTCCCACTTGGACCACTCTGAAGAAGTTCTGAGTCCTTCTTTTAAATCAGATGTTAAGGTCAGATAATCTGTATAAGATGTCCAATCTGGCATCAGTACAGACATGGAGAAAGAGGGCTGTATTGGAAGTGACTGAGTTGCTGAAACTGCATAAAATTCGACATTAGATGTTACTTCTGAAAAATCAGGCATCGAGTCCTTGTAAGGAAGCAGGTTGTTTTCAAGGTCACTTGAACGTACAGTTTCTGGCTGATTCTGTAAATTTAATTCAAAATCTAGAGAGGTATCATGTGTGTGAAGTTTGGACTGTTGACGAGATCCTTTACTCTCTTGCACACCCAATAAATTGTCTTGATTCAGTATCTCAGTGGGGCCCATGGTTACACCATAATGTCCTATTGTCAATAGTTTTAAAACATTTTCTGACACAGAAGAATCATCAGTAGCCAGTTTTGAAGTCAAGTCAGTATTCATCAGTTTTGAAGAGGCAGTTTGTGAAGGGACAATGGATAAATAAATCTTATTCAAACATAAATTAACAACCAAATTACTTGATAGGGTAATGGATTCTTCCAAGGATGAGGATAAAATCCTTCTTTTTGTACTCTTTTTAGAAGGAAATAAAGATGACAGCTCTGTGAACGCCGCTGATGGTGTTATTTCAGTAGCAGAAGAAAACGAATGCCCAGAAGTGATAGTTTGAATTCCCATTAGTGCATACCAGCTGGCTAATATCGCTGAGTTCATCCAGAATGTCTCATAAAAGTAGGACTGTTTGCTATGCAAAACTTGATCTGAGAATTCATGAGAGGATTTTATTTCAGTCATAGAACATGTCGCACATGTTTGGCTTAATTCACTTAAAGAATCAGCAGCCTGTGATTTGATGTTTGTGAGTCTCTGGTTGCTAGATGCTTCAGTAATAACCTGGTATTCACTGGGAATGGAGCCTTGTGTAGTGAATTGGTACAGAGTTGATGAGTTTCGATGGCTACCTGTTTAGATATAATTATCTTAGCAGGAGAAATGGGAGACATTGAGGAGCTCAGCAATCTCCAGTACTCTCTTTTTGAAATCAAGGAAATAGCTGAATATTCTTCAATATCCTCTTGAGCCCCCCTAGAGACAATTGGAGGTGCACTTGTAGAAGCAGTTGTGAGCAGGAATCCACGGGAGAGTAATGAGTGCCTGTTTAACTTAATATCAGCCCCTGGAATGCCAGTAATTGCTGATCTCATTGTGGTAGTAGATAAGGCAGTAGTCTGATTGTTCTCAAATAATAAAGATTCTGTAGGAAAAATAGAATCTGTCATGAGAGAAGAGATGATAAATGGGGTCCTCTCTCCCCTGCTGGGGAAAAGGAATCCTGGTATGGCTACTGAAGTTCGGATAGGCATATGTGATAAGGATGTTTTGCCCCAGACAATTTGTGCTGGGTCATGAACACCAAAATTCAGAAACTGAGAAGAGAAAACATCTGTGGAAGAACGAAGACTGTATTTGGCTGAGAGCTCTCTAGTGGAAATCAGTTCTTTGAGTAAAAAGCTTTCAAAAGATATGCCAATACTTAATGCTGCCAAACCAGTGCTTGGGAGAACATCATGCTTGATAATGTCTGTCTGTTTTGGACCTTCAGAGAAGAAAAAGGGAAAAAAAAGAATCAGAGAAGTGAACTAAAAATGAGCAACTTTGGCCTTGGGCTGAATCTTGTACAAATTGCTCTGCCACCTCATACCCATTACATGCAGACAGAAGGCTCTGTAAATCATGTTTCTAATGAAAGTGTATGAGTAAGTTTACTGACTTCACAAACTGCATAAATGCAAAGACTCCTATTATTCACAATCCATGGAGGTCTAAAGTAAAACAAATTGTGTTATATAATCTTGAGAAAGAAGAACAAAACTGGAGGTATCTTGTGCCCTAATGTTAAAACTATACTATAAAGCTGTAGTATGGTACTGGCATGAAAACAGGCACATAGATCAATGGAATACAGTAGGGAGCCCAGAAATAAGCCCACTCATATATAGTCAATTAATCTATGACAAAGGAAGCAAGAATATACAATGGGGAAAAGACAGTCTCTTCAAAAAATGGTGCTGGGAAAAGTGGATGGCTACATGAAAAAAATGAAACCAGACTGCTACCTTACACCATATAATAAATTCAAATGGACTAAAGATTTAAATGTAAGACCCAAAACCATTAAACTAGAAGAAAAGATAGGCAGGAAGCTGTTTGACATCAGTCTTAGCAATATTTTTTTGGACTAGACTCCTTAGGCAAGGGCAACAAAAACTAAAATAAACAAATGGTTCTACATCACACTAAAAAGCCTTTGCACAATGAAAGAAACCATCAACAACACAAGAAAGGCAACCTACTGAATGGGAGAAGATATTTGTGAATCACACATCTGATAAGGAGTTCGTATTCAAAATATATAGAGATTTTCCAGAACTGAGTATCAAGAGAACAAACTGATTAAAAATGGGCAAAGGATGCGGTGCCTGGGTGGCTCAGTCGTTAAGCGTCCGACTCTTGATCTCAGCTCAGGTCTTTCGTGGTTGTGAGCTCAAGCCTTGATTTGGGCTCCACACTGGGCATGGAGCCTACTTAAAAAAAAATGTACAGAGGACTTGAACAGACATTTTTCCAAAGAAGACATATAGATGGCCCAATAAGCACATGAAAAAAATACTTAATATCACTAATCAGAACAGAAATGCAGATCAAAACTACAATGAAATATCACCTCACATCTGTCAGATTGCTATCAAAAAGGCAACAAAAAACAAGTGTTGGTGAGGATGTGTAGGAAAGAGAACTTTTGTACACTGTTGATGAGAATGTAAATTGGTGCAGCCACTATGGAAAACAATATGGAATTTCCTAAAAAATTAAAAGTAGAAATACTATACAATCCAGCAATTCCACTTCTGGATATTTATCTGGAAAAAGTGAAAACACCAATTCAAAGAGATATATACACTTCTATGCTCACTGAAGCATTATATGCAATATTCAAAATATGGATGCAATCTAAATTGCATTGTCCATTGATGGATGGATGAAGAAGATATGATATAATATACAATGGAATATTACTCAGCCATAAAAGGAATGAAATCTTGCCATTTGTGAAAACATGGATGAACTTAGAGGGTATTATGCTCAGTGAAATAAGTCAGACAGAGAAAGATAAATGTATGATTTTATTTACATGCGGAATCTAAAAACAAATGAACACACAAAAGAGAAACCTACTCGTAGATACAGGGAATAAATTTGGTTACCAGAGGAAGGAGGGCTGAGTGGACAGGGCAAAATAGAAAAGGGGATTAAGTACAAACTTCCAGTTATAAAATAAATAAGTCATGGGGATATAATGTACAACATAAGGGAATGTAGTCAATAATATAGCAACTTTGTATGATGACAGATGGTAACTAGATTTGTCATGGGATCATTTAATAATGTATAAAATTTCAAATCACAACGATATATACCTGAAAATAATAGGATTTGTATTTCAATTATACTCCAGTTATAAAGAAAAGCAATATATACTCTTTATTTTATATTTATATTTTTATATTTATACACACAAAGAATGAGCATTTACAAAGAGAAAAAATAATTGACATATCCCAACCCAAATGACCCCTTTGAATAATAATGCATGAAAAATTGCAAATCTGCCATTGATAGAATCAATGAACATATAACATATTGGTTTAGAAATATTAGAAGTATCATTTTACTTTCCAAATAGGTACAATATTCTTTATATTTGATAACCTTATATGTCAACTTAAGTCTTTAAAAGAATTGAAATTATGAAGACAAAAAATAGGGCAGACTACCTTTCTGCTTATTATCCAATAGCCTTCAAAAATATTTTTCTTAAACAAAGAATACCTTGTTAATGGCTACAATTCTTATTCTATTATCCTTAGTGACACTGACTATATAAAGAGCGAATTTGGAATTTAACATACGATGTACTATTTGCAATATGGCATCATTTGATTTAGTAAATTAAATAAGACATATTGAAACATATCCAACATGTCAAAATACTTCAAAGTAGGAAAGAAACCCAGATTAAAAAAATTTTCCAATAAATTAATAGGAATATAAATTTACATATAATGATTCAGACAATGTTAAATAAAGATACAATAAAGTAAGTAGTACAAGGTCTTTTTTTTTTTAAAGATTTTTTACTTATTTACTTGACAGAGGGAGACAGCGAGAGAGGGAACACAAGCAGGAAGAGTGGGAGAGGGATAAGCAGGCTTCCCGCTGAGCAGGGAGCCCGATGCGGGGCTCGATCCCAGGACCCCAGGATCATGACCTGAGCCGAAGGCAGATGCTTAATGGCTGAGCCACCCAGGCGCCCCACAGGGTCTTTTAAAATAAATTTCACTGATAGTTAAAATCAGCTGGGACTGGGGGCCAGTTATCTACCAAACTTCACATACCATAATAAAGATATTAATGAGAATTTTTTGTACTGTTTCAGAGAGAGCATTTATTAGCAAAGAACATCAATATTCTTAAATCAAAACTTTAAACATGAAACATAACCAACAAGAATCCTAAAACAATTTTATACCCTTGAAAAATCATGTATCACAGAAAAATAAAGATTTGAAATGTCAGAAAATATGTTTCAATTCACAACTATATGAAATTCAATCTTCTCCGTATCTTACTCTCATCTACTTACCTGGATCAACTGGGTAAGTAGTCATTATGGTCCATAGTCTTGTAGCCCTTGCTGATGGAAAGCTCCTGGTTGAAGTGTCAGAAGCAGGTACTGTATATGTTTGTGTAGAAATGACATCGGTTCTTTGAGAGATGGGAGGTAAACGGGTAATGCTCCCTATTTCATCACCACAAAAAAGCCCAGTGGAGCAGGTCTGCAAATGATAGTTACCATAATTAAGCTCACAGTTTCTTTGTCCCTGGGAGAGAACTTTCTAAGTTAGTTTTGAGGTATTTTCATAGTCATATTAGATAGTTCAAATCATTGCCTTATTTCGCTTGAAAATAAAATCTCTACAGTAAATTTTATACGAATTTAAAAATTAGTTTAATCCTTCAAAATTTGGATATGCTCAATTGAATGCCTAAATTTATTCTTAATTCTTTTAATTTTAAGCCAAAATACTACTTCATATTTTGTTCTAGGATGTTTTTTCCAATGAAAAATTCGTACTGTATGGTAGTCAATATGGATCTAAAAGCTTCTTTACAAATTATAAACTTTTCTGCTCTAAATGTCATATTTAGTTGGAAGCTAATATAAAATGCAGTGTATGCAACAGATAATTTGAAAACATTTTCTTGTGGTATTTGAATCATTTTAATTTGTATTGGCTTACAGAGCAATGATCCTTATATAGTTTGTTTTATGTGAATAGCCTATTTCTGCTATATACTTATAAGATAATATCTACATAAAGAAATTGTTTTTAGCTCATAAGGAAGAGAATTGTGATACATACATAAGTAAGTGCAATTGTATTGGGGGGTCTCCTTTAAATATAGAATTAAAACTTAGTTATACTATTTGTAGATTTTGAACTTTAAGAAAATACAATCAGGTATTATTTAAAAATGGTTATGCAAGCCTATTTCCTAACACTAAGGACATATTTGGTAGGTATCCCTATTTCACTGTGCTAGTATTTGTCCAAGATTGTATCTAATTCGCACAAAATGTAAATTTTGCTTTAGATATCCTTTTGTCATTTATTTCAGTTATAAATTCTGTATTCACTTTTAACTCACACCTGGAAAGTATTTATAATGTCAGAGGATTCTCGATGTTATATAACCACTTTAAAAAGCTAACATGTAGAAATGAGTAAAAAGTGAAGCAAAAGTGATAAAAGAAACAGCAAGAAAAGATATACTTTGTGATTCCACATATTAAGGACCAAGAGATTTGTCCTTTTCTCCACTCAAGGTTAAGCAACAAGCCTTGGAAAGAATTCACAGATTGGTGAAAATGCATATAAAACTAGAATAGAGATCAGAATGCCAATGTACTAGTTTATGGTGAAAATGTAGCTGTTATACAACTCATAAATATTTGCATGGTCAACATTTTCCTACTAAATTTGAACCATAAGCCGTCATTATCTACTTTGAGAAATCACCACCACAGGGTTAAGGGATCCTCAAATGCCCCATAATCAACAAGTTTTCTTCGTGTCAGCATAGCTACATGAGAATCACAGATTTCCCTGATGTGCATTAGATCAGAACATGTAAAACAAGGTGATTCAAATGCTTAATGATGTAAAGCTAGGATATTGCCATAAGAACGATCTAGAATGCTTGATATTCATCGACTAAACTATTCTTAGACAACTTTGCATTGGCACTGCTAACATTTGTCTCTACGATTCTGATATGTTCTCTATAATATTGTCGACTATTATTATCACTGGATGTGTTAATACATTCATTCTTCTGGGTGACACTTAAGTCTAGCAGACAGAAAGCCGTACTTTCTCTTTCCTATGTTGTATGTCTGGGCTCACATCTATCATGTGCTGTTCTCAGAGTTAAGTCTCAAAGGCGAATTTATTTTCCTAATTCTGAGCTTGATAGGAAACATCTTGTTATAGTCTCAATTACCAATAATAATAAAATCATAAAACCTTTTTAAAAATTAAATGTTTCTCCAAATAAATTTTAATATTTTAATTGTTTGACTTCCCTCCCCCAACACACACACATACACATACAGGCCAACACAATTTATCTTAGAGAAACTTCTATATTTTCCTTAGTTAAACCCCAAACTGCATGGTAAAGCTTACTATATGTTCACTAAACCTATTTCTTCTTCCTCTTGGACTATATGTCTTAGTCACTCCTGGGTTTATGTGTGACCATGTGATTTACTTCTAACCAATGAGATGTGAATGGTCATGAAGTGTGCCACTCTCAGATTGATCCACAAGAATCTGCTATGTATGAAACTCCAGCTTCTTCCTCTATGTGGTGACTTCAGAGAACACATGTTAATGATAGGGGAACCACAAAAAGGAAGTAGCCCAGATCCAGAGATCTCTCTTTGAAGGAGAATATCTGAAATCAGAAACACTCACTTGGACTTCATAAGAATGGAAAACAAATTTAATCTAGAACAATTTTAGAGGTTATTGTTATGCCAACCAGCATTTCCCTAATAAGTACATCAATCTTTCCCTCACTTGGTAATTCTGATAATATTTTTTGTTAGTTATAAGAAAATTAAACCAAACAAAATACCTCATAAGTAGCTAGATATTTCTTTTTCCAAAACTACTTGATTACACTGAAGGATATAAGTATTTCAAATATTTAGCTTTATTTCAGTAAACCTGAATTTTGTATATTTCTTTCCTAACTTCATAGTTACCCTAATTTAATTATTTTGCCAATACATCTGTCATTCACTCACCTTTCATCTGTCAAATATGTATTGAGTACCTACTATGAATACCATAATGACTTACTGGTACTTATTGAAATGGAATATGTGCCAAGATGAAGATAGTCATTTTTACAAAACTTCATGACTTTAAAAAATATAATTTTCTTTCTGAATCTATATTTGAGGAAAACAATGCAAATAAGATATTTTGAATCAGAGCTTTATGAGGATAGGCCATCCACTTTCCATGGACACTGTGTAGGCTTCTGCCTTTACTTGACAAATATTTATTGATCAACTACTAGGTGTCAGTGATTGTTGCAAGTGCTGGGAATTACACAGCTTGTATTTTAGTAAAAGAATCAGAATTAATTAATTAATACCAATTAGTAATAAGGGGCTTAAAGACAAAAATTTTGCAAGATAAATAATAAGGAAAAATAAGGAGAACTCTTTTAGAGGGAGTGGCCAGGGAAGTCTTTTCTGATCAGGGATCTGAAATAATGTGAGTATCTGAGGAAAGAGCATTCAAGGCAAACAGAATGGTGGTACAAGGCCCTGAGGCAGGAACATGCTTTGCATGTTTGAAAAACAACAAGGTGGGCAGTGTGAATAAAGAGATTAATAGAAAGCCATCTGTGGAGAGGAGTGAGGTCACAGACATAGGCAGGAATGAGATCATATAAGATAATTTGTTTGTTGTTGAATTTGGAATTAATTCTTAGAGTGATGGGAAGCCATTGGAATATTTGATATTTAGAGTAAAAAATGATATGGTTTGATTTATATTATGAAAGGATTAAGTTAATGTTATGTATATAGTAGACTTTTAAGGGATTTTGGAGAAAAGGAAAGAATGGAAGCTCAGATATCAGTTGGAAGCCAGCAGCAGTCTAGGCAAGAAATGAAATATATTGGCCTGGAGTACAAATGGTAGATATTGTGACTATAGGTTATTTTCAGGATATATTTGGAAAGCAGAGCCTATGATATGTGCTGATAGGCTAAATGTCTGGAGTGGGGAAAAAAAGTATAATGATTCCTAAGTTTTTGTTCCTATCAGTGGGGTGAATAGTGGTACCGCTTACTAATTTGAAGAACACTGGTGAAGACCAGTTAGGAATCAGAGGCAGATCGAGATTTTTTTAAAGTACTTAACCTGGATAAGCTTATTAGATACCCAGAAATGGATATAGAGTAGGAAATTGCAAATATGAGTATCTCCTGAGGCAGAATTACCCTGAAATAATTTCAATTAAGAAATTATGATTTAAAGGAAACTAGTATTATCTCATAGCCCTTCTTTCAAATTCTCTAGTTGTAGAGCAAAAAATGGCAGAGCCTAGATTCATACGTAGGCACTGAGGCTCCAGAATCCATACTCAACAATGACTATGCTATATTTTTTGCCTCTAGCTACATCTTTAACATTTGTTATGAACAGTGACAGTATAGTTGATTTAGATAATAAAATTAAAATATTCTTCTATTCCACCAGCCTAATGAACATCACTATCAATTAAATTTAATGATCACTAACAATGTGTTAAGATCTAGGCAAAACAATCTTTATTCTTGAAATTAACTTATATCCCAATGGATTATTATTTCTCTTTCTATTCACAGTAACATTTGAAGACATAATGTACTTCATCCTTATATTCTACTTGAAGGGATGGAGCATGTAATTTAGCAAAGAAAAAAATCTCAGTGGTAATAACCAGTTTTGCATCAATCTAATTCTGTGGTTTGATCTACTTTCCTCAGAACTGATAGGCCAAATTTACTCTTTTAAGTTTACTAAAATAACTGACAGCTTGAATTTTTCCAACACTATCAAAATACACATTATTAGTATATTTCATTGTGTATATAGTAAACTGTCTACATAGTTTGTGGAGAACAGTGCAAATGAAAATATAGAGCCTCTTGTTGAAAAATGGTTAATTATTAAGTCAACAACAGCAGGATATTAGAGTAAGTATGTGTCTGTATGGGTGGGTCTCTTCCAATGGCAGGGTCTCGTGCAACTCACGAGTCACATACCCATGATGTTGGCTGCCTTACATATACTAATTTTGCCAGATTATATAACAGTGGCTTAATCTACCTGTAGCTTGAGGCTCTTTGAAAATTTACTCAGGGTATATTTACCTTCTTAAATTGAAATATCTTTTTGATAATTGGAAGAAACAGCTCAGATGACTGTAATGCTAAATTCATGACATGGTGTTCCTTATAGAATTATGAAGGAAACATCAGGCAGAGCAACCAATATAAAACCACCAAGCAAATCCATTTCTAAGTGCTATAGGCTTAGTTACCCCATCAACTACAGTTCTAAGAAACAACTCTTCCCGGTTTCATATAAAGTGAAACTTTTGATTTATGCTAATTAGAACTATCATGTTTCATTAGGAAAGTTTTACTAAACTGAAGTTCTTTTTAAATAATTTCTGCTTTCTGGCAAACTTTTGTATCATTTACATCATTTCCAACTCTATAAAAACTTTATTATATAAATTCTACTACATGAAACTCTCAGGTCTCATGTTACAAATCAATGTGCAGTCTACAAAACCAATAACGAATAATTTACATCTAGTTAGTATACTTCTCTCACAACTTGTTGATTAGCTAAAGGGGGAAAAAAAACCTTCCAAGTTGTTGATTCAGTGTTGCTGTCCTGTAGAGGATACTTGGCAAATTTCTGTATGTGGTTATCTAACTGGATTGGGAGATGAAAGGTAAAGTAGGTGTCAACCTGAATGTGAGAATAATATTCAAAGGTAGATATCATTCACCCAGAAAATAATAAAAGAATCTATATTAATGATTAGAGATAAAATATTAAAAATATTTTGACATAAAATATGTAATATTGAGATACACTATACAACTGGACTAAATATTTTATTTCTAGTTTTCTAGAATTTCCTATATAATATCAATATGTAGTATCCATACCAATAATTAGAATTGTTAATTGTATGACTGTTTGTATACCAACTTGACTTAGATGTCTTTACCAGCATAATAAAAGTGCCTTTGACCACTCTCCACTGAACATCCAGGGTTAGTATGATGTCTGGGACATAGTTACATGGTTGGTGATCAGTTTTTTCCAGTTTCCAAATATTTGTTGGAAAAAAATAAAAGCATGCCTTTGAAAATGCATTTTATCTAGATACTTCCCCATTTCCTTTTTCCTATGAATATAAAACTCCATCCATTTTGAAAAACTCTATCAGATAAGAAATCAGGATTTTGGAATATAGTCTGGTGACATATTCCTTGATTTCCAAACCCTGAAGACTATTGATGGTGTATGTGACCAAAACTTTACACAGACTTATATGAACCTTGTGATCTAAGAAGGATGTAGCTTAAGCATTCAACTTCCAAAACTAAAGCCTCCTCATGTACTACTCTAAATGTGATAGGGTCCTTCCAGTGATGATCATCTAAACTGGAGGCTGGGTCAATGGTCAGACCTGAAGAAGCCAGTCTCATCTATGCATGTCCTCTGTACAGAGTTCATTGTAATGGATGCACATAGATAGTTCTACAGATGGCATGAATTATCCCTCTGCCTAGGGTATGTGTGGCACTAATACTAAATGGATACTTGCATTTATTCTCTATCTCAAACATCTACAAAAAATGTGGTAAGCTCTCAAGAAATATATAGTGCTAGAGTTCTTTTCTTCCTGCATGATGACTTGACAAAACAATAGGAATTCCCATTCCCTCATTGTGCACTTATTTCTCTTCTTCCTTCTTTTGGGTGAAAGATATGGCTGGATTGGCTACCTATTCCTTGAACTTGATGCATCATGTTTTTCTATTTCTCTCTCGGTGTGTGTCTCATCATCATCATCATCACCTCTCACTCTCAAGTTTAAGTTAATACATCCAGAATGGCTTCTGAGTATCTTTCCTGGAACTCTGCAATATGGTCCTCTTTTATATTAAATTCTAGGTTATCCACAATATCCTTCTCTGAAAATTTTAAATGTCCATTTCTATAGGAAGATTATAATGAGGATTTCTATCTAGGAATAATTATAGTGTGTGGCTGAAAGCCCTTCAAAATCCTTTTGAATTTGGTCAATTGTTCAAATCATTTACTTTTCTTTCTCTCAAATAAGGTTAACGATTAAAAATAAAATCCTAGATGATGAACAAAAGCTATGGGTCCATAATTCCACAAAGCCATATAAAGTCTGAAGAACACTAAGAATTTGTGGAATTTTCATTTAAGTAGAAACAGTAGCCCCATTTAAGTTTTATGGTATAAGATAAGCACTTCTGCAATGTCTGATAATGAGGCCTCTATTTTCTTGAAGTGAGGTCTGTGCTTGCCTGGAAGGTAAGTTTATTTCCTCTCATTGAATTTGGCTACCAGATCCTCAAGGGATTTACTTCAGTGGAATTTTCTCTGAAACTACAGGTTCATTGATTTTCTATACGATTCTAATCTTCAGGGACAATATCTAGGGGAACTAATGAACATAGGGATAAAGATCCTGTGGACTCTACTGAATCAGACATGTTCCCTGATATGGTCATTGGAAGATATTCAAGAAAGACAAGTAGAAAGCACAGCTCAGGGGAGAAGCCAAGATTAACACTAGAAACAAATGTTCAGGCAACACATATTACTACAGAAGGATCATGGGGCAAAAGGTTGAGAGAGACTGTTTTAGAGGCAAGCCTTTAAAAGTATATTTACTAACTACAGAATATATGACAGAGTTTTCTTTTATTTATTATTTTATTTTTTAAAAAGTTTTATTTATCCATTTGAAAGAGAGAGAGCACGAGCAGGGGGAGGGAGGGGAAGAGAAAGAAGCAGACTCCCTGCTGAGCTCAGAGCCCAACGGCAAGGGGCTCCAACCCAGTATCCCGAGGTCATGACCTGAGGCAAAGGCAGACACTTTACCAGCTGACTGAGCCACCCAGGCACCCCTAGAGTTATCTTTTAAAATAAAAGTCTTACTAGGACATCCTTAGCTTAAAAAATTGTCAGGGGGTTACTACTTTCCCAGGAAAAAGTAAAAACGATTTAGGCTAGCACACACAGCCACTGGTCATTTCTAAAAACATATTCTTATTTCTTATCACTTTTTTCCACATATACTATAATTACTAGTCGACATATATTGTTTTCCTTCCCGAATCCCACCACTGTCTCATATTTCCATCCTGAACCTAGGTAAACTGTATACAGAACTTTTTTGACTCAACTCAACATTCTTTTGGAAATTCTATGTTCCTTATATATTTTTTAAATACATCACCTCTGTGCTTTTATGAGATATTGTGCAGACCTTAACTGCAGCTATTATCTGTTATACTGTGATTGTTTGACATATTTTGTACTCCCAGTAGACTATAGCTTTTTAAGAGCAAACAACAGTCCTTGGGCACCTGGGTGGCTCAGTCTGTTAAACCATCTACCTTGGGCTCAGGTCAAGATCCCAGGATCCTGGGATTGAGCCCTGCATCGGGCTCCCTGCTCAGCAGGGACCCTGCTTCTCCCTCTCCCACCCCCCCTGCTTGTGTTCCCTCTCTCACTGTCTCTCTCTGTCAAATAAATAAATAAAATCTTTTAAAAAATAAAAAAACAAGAAAACAAAAAGTCCAGATCAATTTTTAGAAATAAAATAATTTATATAGCAATAAACATACTATATTTTGATAGAAGGTATATATGAATAAAGTACCTCCAAATTTTAAGTGGATGGTATTTTATCAATTTTCTACAATGAATAAATTCAATTACATGTCAGTTATTTTGATTCTAATCAAAGAGGTACTAGTGAGTTTTTAATAATACATAGAAATATTGGGCTCTGAAAGCGGAGATAGTTTGAATTTTAAAGTTATAGGCTTGACTGTGGCACAATTCATGTTGGCAATACCACTGTATTTAATTTAAATTAAAATAATGTGTTTGATTGGACTTAATTGAGTTCAACACAACAACATTGTCAATCTACTCATATCAGAATCATTTAATAATTATCATATTCACTACAAGTGAAAATTGTGACTGATACAACTAAATCTCTGAGATTCTAAATGCCAGGAACATTCTCGTGGTTTCCCAATTCTCTCACACTGAGTCCACTCTCTCTGAATCACCAGCCTTAGAGTCTGATCCCTGATTCAGAGTCTTGAGTAGGTAGGAATACAAATAAAAGAGCCATTGGGGCGCCTGGGTGGCTCAGATGATTAAGCGTCTGCCTTTGGCTCAGGTCACGATCCCAGGGTCCTGGGATCGAGCCCCACATCGGGCTCCTGGCTCAGTGGGGAACCTGCTTCTCCCTCTCCCTCTGCCTCTCTCCGGGCTCATGCTCTCTCTCTCTCTGTATCTCTGTGTCTCAAATGAATAAATAAAATCTTTAAAAAAAAACAAATAAAAGAGCCATTAAAACATCTCAGAAGTCAAATACACTGGGCTAATTTACTATTTCAGGAAGAACCGATGAAACTAATAGATAGCTATAGGTTCACCAAGGTAAATATCCAGGATTTCCTAGTTGTCATTTGAGAGCTGGCAACTAGCAAGTCAAAACTTTGTTTCTTACCCTAAATACTTAGACTGTTTAGGGCATCTTTTCCAGCCACAGGATGTTCAACTACTGGTCATGAGAAAAGACGCTTACTTCATGGTTCGTTTCCTAATTCGTGCAATGGAGATAATATCTTCATCTTCTGAATCCACATAATTCATAATTGTTTACATCTATGCCACTAACCTCTTTCTAATCTATATTATAGTTGTTTCTATTCATGTTTTATCTCCTCTTGTTAAACTCCTTAAACCACATTTGAAATAATTCTGTTAATCTAAGTCCAATAATAGATATACTAAGTGCTAAAAGAATATGTGTAATAAAAGGGTCTTTTTAAATACCACACCCTCATATCCTTCCATTTGCTCTCCTTGTAAATAATTTGCAACCTTCTATTCCTATTGTCTGTAGGGCAACTTCAATCTACACCCAATCATACCTGTCACACTTGTTGTTCAGGCTTGTTCTCCCTGTTGGAACACTTTTCTGAGCCAATTTAATCAAATCAAGTGGGCTCGCTACCTTATTTTGACATCTATAGCATCTTGTGTACATGTCTCTATCAAAACATATTTGTTAATAAATATAATTTGTTTGTCCATCTCTCTTTGGGCTGCTATTATATGCCAACCAAATAGCCACAATGTGTGACACATGATTCATAACAATATTGATCATTTTATACTTTTCTTCATGCATATCTTTTAAAACACAAAGGTATAATCTTCATTTTACAAAAGCATTAAACAGGATGGCTTCTGACCACTACTAAGCCCATCTATTTTCTATAACACACTGGGAAATACATGTTCTCTCTCTCCTTTCAGATTAGGCTTATAGTTAGAATGCTTTGAAGCTGATTTTCACGTTCTGAGAATATTCATACAATCCTCCCTTACTTGGGAAATGTAAGTGCAAATGACATGAAAACAGATACATAAGGTAAGACCAAAAAAAAAAGAAATCAAGCATTATGGTACAAGGATACCATCTAACACCTACAATAAATCAAATGTAGCAAGCAAAATATGCTATGCTGAACATTAGTGTCCCTGGGCTGCATGGAGGACAAGCAACAGGTCTTATTCTTTCCTATAGATTGACTCTTTTCTTAGTTTCATTTATTTTTAATTAAGGGGGGGGGAAGCTAAACCAGGTGCATTGACTATGAATTAAAGAAGACTCCTAGGCCACAAGGGAAGCAGTAAAATCCTGCTGTTTTCAGTGGCAATACCAGGAAAAAGAAGGGAAACAGAGAGATTGGTGTTTATCATAAAAAAAAATGCAGTAGATGTGTGTTATCATATTTCCTCCTGCTGCCTAGCCTGCATTTAATTATTTATAGAATAAACTGGCAGATGTAAAATGCACAGTTCCATTTGTTACAATGTAAGAACCATGTGAAATAAGAAATTTTGGTGTAAAAATAAAAGAGAATTTTTGTAGAAATTATAGGAGTTAAATCCTTTTTGGTGTGACTGTGTTTGCCAAGAGAAATTTGAGCATAGCTCATTGTAAGAAGATCTGGAACTAGAGTTGAATGCAGAATAAAACCTTTCTGATCTACCAGCTATCGGTAAGTGTTTTAACCTATTTCCAAATCTGTAAACAATGATTCTTATGTCACAATTTGTTTTTAAACGCTAAACGAGGTAATGCATCCAAAACACTTAGCATGGCAAATAGTTAATGTTTCACCAATGATAACTAACTTTAATGGTAGCTTATGGCTCAAATGGTATTTTCCATCACTTTATTACTATAGAAAGGAATTCATTATAACTTTAATGGTGTATGGCATTGCACCTAATCTGTACTGCAAATTTACTAAATGGTAAGCACCAAAATATTTATAGTCTCATCTATGTTCTTGTTCATTTGATAAATAAATATTTATTTTGAATGAATCTATTATGTGGGATCAGTGTGGAGAAAAGAGGTAATAAGATGTGCATAGTTACTGTTCTAATGGAGCTTACTATTGGAGAGGAGAGAGAAGAGACAGGAAGGGACGGATGGAGGGGAGAGTTTGGTCACATATTAAATATAGAAACAGACAACAATTGATGGATTACAGTTTTTGCAATTGCTATGAAAACAAATCATAAAATGCTACCTAAGAGCTTATGAAAATTGAAAATGGTATAGTACTTTAGAAGACAGTGGTAGTTTCTGACATAAGTAAACATACTTTTCCATACAACTCAGCAATTGTCCATTCCCTGGTATTTACTGGAATGAATTGAAAACCTATGAATGCACTAAAACCTGCACACAGATGTTTATGGCAGCTTTATTTATAATTGCCAAAACCTGGAAGAAACCGAGATGTCCTTCAGCAGGAGAATAAACTGTGGCATGTCCAGGTAATGGAATATTATTCAGTACTAAAAAGAAATGAGCTATTGAGCCATAAAAGGGCATGGAAGAAATGTAAATGAATATTATGAAGTGAAAGAAACTAATATAAAATAGCTATTGTATTAGTCCAATGATATGACATCTGGAAAAAGAAAAACCAAGGAGACAGTAAAAAAGATCAATGACCACTGAGAATTAGAGGGTGGCAGGGATGAATAAGTAGCTCATAGGATTTTCAGGGCAGTGAAAACACTCTATATGATACTACAATTGTGGATACATATCATTATTCATTTATCAAAACCCATAGAATGTACAACACCAAGAGTTAACCCTAATGGAAACTACAGACTTTGGGTACTAATGTTGTTCTTCAATTGTAACAATTCTGTTGGGGGATGTTGGTACTGGGGGAGGGTATGGAATGGATTTTAGAATTCAGCCTACACTTTTATTTTGAAAAGTAGTTCAGTAATATCTTCTACCCATACCCTCACCAATATTACATGGAGATATTTATCTTAATATAAGTGAATAAAAGGTACAGCGTAGAGGAAAGAACACCAGTCTATAAGTGTGGGCATTTAAAAATCTGTTCCCAGGACACCTGGGTGGCATAGGTAGTTGAGTGTCTGACTCTTGGCTTTGGCTCAGGTTGTAATCTCAGAGAAGTGAGATCGAGCCCCACCTCAGGCTCCACACTCAGAGTGGAGTCTGTTTGAGATTTTCTCTCCTTCTCCCTCTGCACCTCCCTGCTCTTGCACACTTTCAATCCTCTTTCTCTTAAATAAATAAATAAATATTTAAAAAATAAAATTCTGTTTCCAACTCTCCAATTGACTAACAATGTTTTCTTAGGTAATTTTGAAGCCTCATGCTATAGATTTGGAAACTGAAATTTCCATCTAACTGGGGTCTAAAATGTTAAGCCTATTCTCTTCTGTGGCAGTATATGACATCAAGACTATTCTAAGTTTCTACTAAAATATAAACATTACTCCGCTAGCCATGTTTAAACAAGAGGCAGGCACATAAAGATAAGAGGTGGACAACCATTATCCATATTATCTAAATAGCTCAAGAGGGTAATCATAATTGTACTATACCTCATTTATTAATATTAATGGCTATTCTGAGAGATTTTGATTGTGCATAATGGCTGTGCTACATGTCTATTATGTAAATTGTAGGACAAGTTGTTTTCAATATTCTATTTCTGAAAATATTAAACAGCAATTCCCATAATAAATTATATTTATTTAATACAGAGGACATCCTCTTTGCATTGTTAAAATACATGTTTTTATTAAAATTTGCACCTTCCCTCCTTCTCCAAAGCCATTATATACCTTGGATTATAAAATACTAAGTTACTTTATTGCTTAGAATGCTTAGAACACACATCTCTATTTATAGTGAAACTAGTCCTGAGAAGCAGATTTTTTTAAACTGGTTATTATATATTTAGCATTCTCATTAGCAGTACTGAGCAATTCCTCAGGGTAGGCTTCCAGTACGAGGTACAGATGAAGACTAAACACTTTTGGAGATACCTTTCTAACCCTTGAGAGGAAGCTATAATCTTTGTCTTTGAGAAAACTCTTCTAATGACTACTTTACTCAGGGTTTGTCTATTGCTTTATTATTTTTAACTTAGTACTATATAAACAGTACCCTAGTTAATGTCTTCATTTCTTTCACATACAGCTTCCTGCATTTTGAACCCGTTGTTGACTACTGTATTATCCTCTACACATCTGTGTCCTTCACTCAGATGAAAACTCTCTTTTGGTAAGAAATTGAAACTAATGAATTTTTTATATTATTTTGAGGATCTAGTATAGTGCTCTGCAAACAATATATGCTCAGAATATATTAAGGCAAAGCATCAAATTTCCTTTAAAAGGAGGGTTGTTTTTGTCTGATTGCGCATTGAAGTGCCTGCAAATGGACCTGCCCTCTTTCCCCTAATTTGAATGTAAGAATAGTGTGTTTTTGTGTATATATGCCCTCCAAGCATTTTGCTATGCTGAGTGTCCAAAGGATGTGTTGGGCTTTTTTCAGATGTGTTTTGACTGATCAAATATATCAATAACTTGAGCTCAAATATGAATCAATGTCAAAGCAATAAAACATCTCTTTTAAAAAAAGAAATTACGAATTTAAGCACTGCACTTTTGCTTACTTCCTATATGGAGACACATACATTTTAATTATTTAACAGGATGAATCATGGGATCTTGAACACAGTAAATACTTGTAAATATTCATTAACAATATCAATGACTTTATATCATGAAAAATAAACACCAGAACCACAGACAAACATCAAATCAAACAGTCTATTTTGCTATACTGTGTATTGCTTTTTAGGACTATTTTGAAGATGACATTTAAAAATCAGATATTGCAAATAGACTGTACTGCTGTAGAGCTTGAGCATCTTTTTTTCTCATTCAGAAAATAGATTTTCCTTTTTTTCTCCATTTTGTTGCATACAAATACAGCTTCTATACTCCATAAAAATCCATTTTAATTTAAAGAATGCAATTAACACTTTGACTATCATTTGCAAAATGCAATAAGTATGACCCATTGACAGTCATCAGTTAATGTACGGATCAATATTGTTTGGTAGAAATTCATTTACGGAGGAAGAAATGAGCAATGCAAATTAAAAAGAGGAAGATCATTTGCCTTTAATGTTCTTAACAAATCTAGGACATCCAATAAATCGTGTTCTGTCACTTAAATTCTTCTACAGAACATTTGAATTTTAGAATAATGTAAGTACTTTAACGTTTTGATTCACTTTTACAATCGGATCTGCTAAAAAGAACTATCCACACTAATTATCAGTTTGTCAGAGATTGTCACAGCTCTAAACATTAGAAAAACCTGAGAGTTCAAGTCCTTAATGTTATCTACCAAAAATTAATTCTCAGAAATAAAGAAAAAAATTAGATTCCCATCTCCCTATCCCATAGTGGCTATTTACTTCTCAAATTATTCTTTATTATCAAACAAATAATAATTGTAGTAATATTAATTTTCTCTAATCTCACAAACATACAGCTGAGTTCACATTTTTATATGACAATGTAATTAGTGAGGGTTTTTAAAATAGCTTAAATAGAAGGAACATAGAAAGAATGTGGCATCTTTCTGAAGATCTATTTGAAAAAGAAGGACACCAGAGAGAAGTTTAGGTTAACATAAACAGACTTAATGGAAAGAGAATTCATACAAATTATTTCAGTAAAAGCCTTAATAGTTTGGAAGTTTTACTGTATCACTATAATCAGAAATCCAATGCTCATATATGCCCAATAATTTGATATATTGCAATGCACTTTAACAGAGATTGCATCTGATACTATATCAAGTGGTATACTTATTTGTGCAAGATAACTTATAATTTTTTTTATTTTCTACATGCTAGTGGTGAATCTGATTGCCAGCTAAATTGGCATCTTTTAAGCATTCCATTAAAATCTCTAGCAACTCTGGAAAACAGAACAATCATTTGAGGTGAGATACCTGAGAAACATAATTAGAATAAGGAAATCAATTTTTTTAAAAGACACATTGAATTTCATGAATGAAGGAAAATTCATCTATTTTCCTTATTAAATATATTCATAGGTCCTTTCATTCTTAAAACAATCACAAGACTTCTGGTTTTTGGTCCAGCTTGTGAGAAGCTTGTAAATCATCCCTCCCTTCTTCATAAACATAAAAAGCTGACTCTTCTTAGATCTTTCAGTAATTGAGGTCACAGGGGAAACTGGCTCTCTACCAGATTAGAGGGACAGTTGAGCAGGTACAGAGAATCATAGCTCATCAGAGCAGAAACTCAGGAGCAGAAACCACTGCTGGATCCAGTACCAGGGTGGGAAAACAAACCGTAACAATCAAAATGCTGGAGGTCCAGTGTGGACAACCTTGAGAGTTAAGAACTCCAGAGGTGTCCAGTCGTAGGAGATCCTCATACTTTCATAAGTTTTACCTCCAGGAATTCTACCGGGTTCTCACAATGAAGATGGGAGAAAAATCCCCCTGCACTTCCACTATGGGGAGAGAATAGCTGTTTTGAAATACTCCCAGAACATTATCTTGCTCTTAACAAGGCCTGACCTGGAGGAGAACAATTTTACCAGAGCCTAATCAATATGGGAGAAAGGAAATTCTAGCCTCATGCAGCTTTCTTGTCACATCTAAGGGCGAGGGGGACTGAGAAGCACATGTGAAGGTCACAGCCCAGAGTCACTGAAAGACTGAGACCTAATCAGAGAACTATTGAAAGCTTCCCTTCCCTCCACACTTTAACCACATCAATAGGACTCCTTTATAATAATAAGGGGTTCTAACTGAAAGAGATGCGTATCTCAGGTCTATTGAAGAAGTCCTATGAAAACCCAGTGATTACAGGGGAGACCAAAACAGGGCTATCAGGAGAAAATATAGCCTCTGACATCTATGGCAACAGTAAACATGGCTTGACTCCTAGCCAGATAAAAAATGTCTTATACTAAAGATCTACTTATATCAGTTACTTATTTCCAGCACACCATGTCTGGATATAAATATAAAATTACAAGGCATACTACAAGATGAAAAGTACAATTTGAAGAGAAACCTGACTCAGATATGGGAGAGATTTTGAAATTATCAGACTAGAAATTTAAAACAACAATGATTAATATGTTAAGACTTTTATAAAACAACCCCAACAATGATAACCAAATAAAAACATATGTATTATATTCTGTGCTCTTAGGGATACTAAAATTATACCTACTCAGGCTCACAGCCTATCAGAGTGGGTATTTTATTCTAAATATTTATTCTAAATATTTTATTAGAATGTGATAATTGATATAATATTTAGTCTCTTTCTGTCTATTTTGCTGCTAGAATGCCATGACCTACATCCTCTGTAATTATCAATATTCTCTATGCCCACTGTTTTCATGTTCACTAAACTCTACACGCACATTTACACAACTTACTTGTCTTCTAATCCATCTAACTGCTTTGTTTCTTAAGCTTCTCTCAAATTTTATATCTTTCTGTGAATGACATTCTTTTTTAAGAATATAAGAAACCAATGAAGTTTGACATTTCATGATGAATCTGATTCTATTTTTTTTTAATATCCCATTTACTCTCAGGATTAGTTGGAAAAGAGAGAAAAGAAATCTAAAAGGTGATTTTTCAGTGATCTTATGCATTTGCCATACCTGTTTTCAAAATATTTTTTTTCATTTTATTCTTTTATTTCAATATTTATGATTCTAACTTGGTACTAATATTTCTCTCATTCCAACAAAGACTTTAAAGATTTTCTTTGATTTTCCTATAGTTATTTAAAATATTTTGCTCTTCGTTCCAATTAATAATTTATGTACTATTTTTCAAGGGTATACCTTTAAGTATATCTAATTTTAAATACCTGTGATATGCAGAACATTTAAATGTTAAATTCTTCTTCAATAAACCAAAATTTATCTATCTTTTTACACATTTTAGAACATAACTAATGCACTAACAAAATAGGATCTCCTTTATCTCTTTACAGCTTTTCATGCAGACATTATCTCTTATGATAGTTTTTTAAGTTCTATTTTAGCTTTCAGGTATTTGAGAGAGTAATTAAAAATATCCACTTCAAATTAACTTACAAAATGCCTTACTAAAATATAGATTATTACATCTACAAGACTTCCTTCCATTTAGTAGACTTGGGGTTTTATAAAACTACATATTGTTAAGATTTTTGTATTTTCAATATATACTGATAGAGCTAATACAATGTATTTTCCTTCAGATTTGATTTTTTTAAGTTTTTTTTTAAAGATTTTATTTATTTGAGAGAGAGGGAGTGCAAGTGGGGTGAGGAGCAGAGGTGGAGGGAGAGAGAGAGACTCTCAAGCTGACTCCACATAGAGAGCAGAGACTTATGCGGGGCTCAATCCCAGGGCCCTGGATCACGACCTGAACCAAAGTCATGAGTTGGATACTTAACTGACTGAGCCACCCAGCTGCCCCAAGATAGCATAAGTTTTAATTGATTCATATTCCAATGTGAAAGCATATATCCTAGGAATTAACTACTGAAAAGAATTTTAAGTCTACTTGGCAGTAAATTCTTTGTGTTCAATAAAAAAAAAATATATATATATAAAATGAGCATTTATTTTCCAATTATTTAGATTTCTATATATCAGTCTGTACTGGCAGGAGAATTTAGTTAAATAAAGGATTTATTTCAGTCTTTTTCTTTCTACTGATTCTTTAAGGAAGCCATTATTGGTATAATCTGAGGCATCATAAAATTAATTTCTTGTCACCAAGTACCTCCCACACCCAGGTGTCAGAGTGTCTAAAATTCTGCCTCAAAGATCATCCTTCTGCTATCACTAGGAAAAACCTTTCCCTGGGGCAAAGCCAGGAGGGGAGGACTCTTAGAAAAGGAAAGTGACAGTTCTGATTTAGTTTATCTCTCAGACAGGCTCTCTCAGACAAATGAACCTTGGGAATATCCTTCAAAAGGGAAGAGTATCTGATTTAAGCCCAGATTTTCTCAAATTATTTTGTTTTGATGACAGTTATTGACCATTTTTCTATTTAATTCCTTAACTACTTCTGGAGACTTCTGCTTCCGACCTTTCCCTTCTCATCTTCCAGCTTTGAGTGGTCTGGTTCTATTCATACTTATGCATCATTCTTAGGCACTGGGCAGGTCTCACTTTCCCTTTAAGTCTGATTCCTTAATCTTGCACTGGGTCACCTGATTGTCCTCTCTAACTACTTAGCCTTTATATCATTTTAGACCGGTCTGTCTTTTAATGATATAAGTAAATATACATTTAAAATTCTTGACATTACAGTCTTGCCAACTGCTGTTCCCTTACTATATTCATGTACTGTGGTCAGTTTTAATAAAGATAGTGGTCAGAAGCTATCTTTTAATAGAGACACTTCTACCAAGGTAAGTCCACTCTAGTGTTAATGGAGTTCAGATCAGTCCAGACTTGCAAAGAAAGCAGATTCATCCTTGTTGGACGTACAATACTCTGAGCCCAACTCTGGAAGCAGCGCTATGTCCTTGGGCAAAACAGATGCTCTGCCAAGACTCTGACAATATTAAGTAATTCCTCTACTGGCATCCTCCTCCCAAATGCATTAAAACATTAAAGGACAATACATTAAGTGACTTGCACCTTAGTGTGAATCAATTTATCAGAATGCTTTTCTCCTGAAAGGAAAGGCTGAGGGTACATGTGTTGAATGGACAAGAAGGGAAAGGGGAATGCTGAGAAGGAGTATGTACAGTCAGAGAAAGAGAGAAACACTAATATTGACTTCTCCAACCTAATTTCCACCAGAAAATGTTCTATTACTTACTGAATTTTAAGGACAAGGAGAAAGTATCACAACAAAAGCACCAATAATCTTTACCACAAATCCAGATATGCATAAAGGTGTTGAGCCAAAGCCAGGTTCATTTTCTGTGCATATTCCATGAACACATAAATTGGAAATGCACTCCTCAAGTTCATTCTCACAGTGATGACCTGACCGTCCTGTTAAACACAATCACAAAGCATATATTCAATTTTTAATAATAATTATAGTAATAGCTTATATATACAGTTTATATATACTCTTACTATTTGTTATAAATGGACTTGGTGTTTTATATGTTATCACAGTTTATCTTCATAATCATTCTATCAAGTAGTTATTATTACAAACTCTATTCAGTAGATGAGAAAATTATACTTATAGAAGATAAATAATTTGCCCTAAAATTACATAGTTATGTAAAAATGGAAGCAAGCATCTATAAAATAAAGTTTTGGCTCATATCTATGGAGCCGTTCTACATTACATATCCAATATCTTTATTTTACCTTGGAATAAACATATAGAAGGCAATGGAATAAACACACTCTCTACTTCCATTTATTTATTTATTTTTAAAGATTTTATTTATTTGACAGAGAGAGAGAGAGAGAGAGAGCAAGCACAAACAGGGGAGCAACAGAGAGAGAGGGAGAAGTAGGCTCTCTGCTGAGCAGGGAGCCCGATGCGGGGCTGGATCCTGGGACCCTGGGATCATAACCTGAGCTGAAGGCAGAAGCTTAATAGACTGAGCCACCCAGGTGCCCCAATACTTCCATTTAGTATGAATTTTAAATCTAAAGGAAAGCAACTACTCTAGCTTTCTAGATATTAGATGTTTTCTTATAATACTTGTAGCATTTTACACTTAGTATTCCTTAAGCTGTGGTTCTATAGAATATAAATAATATGTCTATGTTCAGCTGACTATCAGCCATAAGAATTCTCTTTAAACATAATGATCTAATTTTCCATACTAACACATGTGTGTGTGTGTTTGTTTTTGTTTTTTTTTGGCTTTTGGCTTTTGCCATTACTTTATCACCAACCTAGCAACCGACATTGCTAAACTACCCAAAAGATAGTATCGAAACTATGGTTTACTAGGTACCCATTAAGAACATTTTTTAGGAACCATTGATTCTTTTCTATGAAGGATCTATTTATAATGCTCTATAACTTAAATACACTATTCTACATAGGGAAAAGGTTTTCAGAGGCAGCTGTTACTAGCTTTTAAAACTTTATTTTTCTGGGGCGCCTAGGTGACTCAGTTGGTTAAAGTTGGTTAAGTGTCTGCCTCTGTTCAGGTCATGATCACAGGGTCCTGAAATCAGTCTGTGGTCATGTCAGACTCCCTGCTCGGCGGGGAGTCTGCTTCTCCCTCTCCCTCTGCCCCTACCACCCCCACCTCCGTTCATGTGCTCTTTGTCTCTCTCTTTGAAATAATAATATCTTTAAAAAAACAAAAAAAATAAACTTTATTTTTCTATGTATTATCCAACAGCATTTAATCTGAACTCTGGCTATTGGGAGATGAGTTCTTATTCTTGTTCCTACTTAGCAAGCTATTCTCACTGTTCTTCCCTGACAAATTATAAGAGAACAATTACATAAGTATTCTGGGGTGCTTAGAAATGATTTAATGCAATCTAGCGTTGAAGAAGAAAAACACGACATGAGTTTAAAAGATTTGGCAGAGTCCAGATTAAACTTAGAAGGAGATGCCAAAAGACTAAATTTACAAAAACCACATCCAAGACTCTTCACTTTGTAATGCTTTCATATGCTAGGTTGATTCTGTAGGCATCTCTACTATGGAGGCTATAAAAGGTGATACAGAAAAAATATTTTTGCAGAGCTTATAAAAAGCCACTATGACCAGTCACTCACATGGTTGAATCCCACAATATACTGTTAAGCATAAAAGCATATTCTATAAAAATACTTACATTCTGATTATTCTTATAAAAGTCCAAATACATACAAACTTAGTAACATTGCTTAGAGATGTACACATATATAATAAAGCTCTAAGGAACACTAAGGGAATGTTAAATATAAAGTTCAGAACAGTCACTGTGTGGTGGGGTAATATTAATGTGTTCAGTGAGGACTACAGAAGAGGCTGGAATTTTATTCCCTGAAGCAAATGGGAGGTACACAAATGTTTATTATATTATTTTATAAAATAAGTGTTCTTTGATTGTATATTCTTTTGATGGAATAAAACAATTCACAATAGAGTTTAAACAATCAAAAATGATGACGTAGTTTTCTTCTTGTTTCTAATACTATGAAGGACATTATAAAACTTTAAGCCATAAGATGGGAACCGTGAAAGAAAAAAATCATCGTAGTTAAAAAGACAAGGAAGACTTTATTCAAGAGTATTCCAGTAAGGAGTAGAGAGATTATTGAGACGGGGGGAAAGAGATTGAATTTAACTGCACTGAACCAAAAGCAGGTGGGAGAATTTTCAAAAGCTGGAGTGAGTTAATGGGAAAATACTGGAGGATATTGGGCTGGGGGGAGGTTGGTCAATGTTCTGAGGACATCTTTGTTTGATAGCTGTCACTTATTGACAGTAGACTCCTAGCTTCCCACAGAGCCTGATGCGGGGTGGGGTGGGGAACCTATCTCCTTCCGTAATTACATTTCAGAGGGATGACTTCCAGGTGCTTGAAAAAGACATTTCTGGGTTGTAAAATTGGCAAGAGGCTGAAAGGTTTACATCTCAAAGAGGCAGAGAAAAAAGTTACAGTAACAAGTTTTCTAAAGTAAATGCTCTAAAGAAAGGGAAGTCAGGGGCCTGGAGTCATGAAGACTGCCTAAAGTGTAGTTAAGCAGAGAGGAACATTAAGGATGTCTTGGTCAAAAACAACAAACTAGGATAGAAAATAAGTTAGTTAAGATTTAGCACAGGAAACAGAAACCACTCTAGGTATTTAAGCAAAAAGAGTCGTAAAAACAGAGAACAAGACATTTACAAAATTATTAGAAGGAAGGGCTGTAGGAGTAACTCCAAAAACCACAGATACAACTCTCTGGGAGATGCCACCTCCCCCATAATGAGGAAATTGAGAAACATAAAAGCCACCATTAGAATTATTCAATTTAAGAACTCACTGCATTAATTGAGGGAAGCTGGATTACCAGGAAGCCACCAGCACGGTCTCTCTGGCTGTCTCTTCCTACCCTGAGGCTAGTGACTAGACACTGGATTGCAGAGTCTCACTGCCATTCCTGACGGTTCTGAATTTTAATACAAAGTCAGAGACTCAGAAAATTTCACATGTCCATGACCTTACCCACCAGCTGAAATTGCTAAGACATCTAGAAATGATTTCCACTAGATCCTCTAGATTTCAGATATGTTTATTATAGGTGGAACTCAATTTATATGCACAACATCAGCTTCAAAGGAATCTAGATATTGTAGTTTTTTGTTTTCTTGTCTCTGTAATTCAGAAACCAGAGTAGACAGGAATGGATGCTGAGTGCCAATCATAGCCATTAAAATAGATAGATGAATGGTTAAAGAATATGTGGTATATTTATACAAGGGGATACAACTTAGCCATAAAGAAGAATGAGGTCAAGGATGAACCCATAAAGGCACTCCAACCAGTCCTAAGAGTTAACTTAATTCAAGTTAACACACTCCTTACTTGCTGACTTAAGTTCCTTGATCTGTGACAGAACTAATTTACTTTCTTTGAGATTTGCAGACCCCTGGGCTTGAGGAGTGAAGGACCAGAAACTTCCCAGGCCACAGAAGCCAGCAAGTCTGTTCAAAGCCACCTCGGCTTTTTGATTAGCCTAGCTATTTTTAGCAAAATAGGTAATTCTTTTTCTAGGTAACCCAGATGACTTTGTTAACCCCCCTTTGCGTATCTGCACACCTTGCCCTCCTTTGCAGAAAAGAACAGAGTCCTCCCGCACATCATGAAATACAAACTGCACCCTCTTTGCTCAACTCTGGAGCACTGAGATAATGTATGTAGCTGGCACCATCGAGTCTGCATGAAATCAAGAAATGTTGTGGGCCACTGTACTCCTTTTGCTGATTAACTTCCCTAAACACCTTTTTTTTTTTTTTTTTAGGACCACCAGAGAAGGATATAAAACTTTTATTATAACTGTTTTCCATCAGTTGAAAATGTTAAACAGATAAATAGAAAATATAAACAAGACCCTCTCTATCTTTTTTATTTTATTATGTTATGTTAATCACCATACATTACATCGTTAGTTTTCTATTTATTTATTTATTTATCTATTTATTTATTTATTTATTTATTATGTTATGTTAATCACCATACATTACATCATTAGTTTTTGATGTAGTGTTCCATGATTCATTGTTTGTGCATAACACCCAGTGCTCCATGCAGAACGTGCCCTCTTTAATACCCATCACCAGGCTAACCCATCCCCCCAACGCCCTTCCCTCTAGAACCCCCAGTTTGTTTCTCAGAGTCCATAGTCTCTCATGGTTTGTCGCTTCCCCAAACTTCTGTAAAAGCCCTTGGGCCAGGCAGAAACCTCAGAATTGGCTTTTGGACAAAAGTCTGCCTTCTCCCCAGGTTCCTGACCTCCTGAATAAAGCTCAAGTTCCTTTCCAATCAAAAACTCCTCTCTTGAATAAAGACCTTTCAAGGGACTGGCAGCTGAACTTGGGTTTGGTAATAGACCTATTAAGCAAAGTCAAATGGAGAAAGACAAATACAGTATGATTTCCATTCATGTGGAATTAAACACAAAACAAAACAAATGAACAAGGGAAATAAAACAAAAACTCATAAAGAAAAGACTACTGGTAAAGACAGGAAAGGGGTTGGGGGTGGGCAGAATGGGTGAAGGAAGTCAAGTGTATGGTGATGGGTGGTAACTAGACTTGTGGTAATGATCATTTTGTAGTGTATACAGATGTTGAATTATAAAGATGTATATCTGAAACATATAACAAAAAATGTTTTAACACAAAGATTGATCATAGTTTGAGTCTGTTATCTCAAAAATCTGGGCTTTGGGTTACTAAGGGGCAGTGGAAAACAATTTATAACTTTTATTTTGCTGCTAGAAAAGATAAGATGTTTAATATATATTTTATATATATAATGAATATATACTTAACATATATAATATATATGCAATTATACACACACACACACACACACACACACACACACGTAATTGGATTAGATTTGGACTTTCTTCCAGAGAGCCCCGTCTTTGTACTAATTACTAGCCATAGAATATAATAAGTTTTTTAGAAATGTTGGTTACTATTATTTGTTCCTGATGCCTTGCTGAACAAACTCTGTGAATGAGCTTATTTTCCAATTTTGTGAGTGAAAAAACAGATACTTTGAAAAGTTAAGTAAAATTTACATGGGCTAATGGGCTCAGGCTGCCTCAGACCAAAATAAAATATCTTAACTATAGTTCTACATTTAGTGCCTTACAAATTTTAAGGTAATTTTCCCCCTACAATTTTATCAGGAAGCTGAGAATCAGAGGGTTTTTATAATAATGTTAAAGATCCCCAAGTGACCAGGTCACAAAGCTGGGAATTGAACTTTATTCTTCCCAGATTCCAGATGTTCTTTGCTCATCACCTTGCTTCTTTGAGTACCACATGATATTGTGCTGTCAGAGGAAAGAGTTCATGTATGTAAACAATGCTTTTTCACTAGTTTTGTCGGGGGGGGCTTGTAAAAAAATAATAACAAAATAAATCAGTAAGATGATGTCTTTGTAGTGGTGTGGCAAGATGATGATAAGAAAGGGGAGAAGAATAAGGGAATATAAAACAGACAAATCAAAATTCAGTCAGTAAGGTTTTTTTTTTTTTTTTTCTAAAAAAGGTTTAGAAGCAGAGAAGAAGAAAACATCCTTTGAATCCCAAGTAGGTTTGATATCCATTGGCAATAACGTTACCATACATTCAGAAAATACTGTTTGGTGGTTAAAAATCAAGACACCAGAAGTTTTCATTAGCAACCCAGAAAAATAATAAAATCTTTATGGTGTTAAACTCATAGTACTAATCTAATATTTCATACACAATAGGAATTAAATAAATGCTTACACAATAAATCAGATCAAAACACGAGGGTATAAAATAAAAAATTTGTGTCAAATTATAATAAAAATAAGAACAAATTAGACTAATTTTAACTTAATAGCAAAATGGTTTTTAATACTTCTACAACTAGAAACACTGACCATTTTTAATACTACCATTCTCTGCCATAACATAGCAGTTATAATAGTTTGAACTTATTGATGAAAATAAAAGTCATTATTTGAAAGATTTATATATTTTACTTTCATTTCCTTTTCCCTCTCAGCACCAAGTGATTTGCATCTAATCTGGGGAAATAAAGTAAAATTAAACCTAAGCCTACAATGATTCTGTCTTACTAGTTAATGTATTATCCAGTAATTGAATGATGTAAATTAAAATTATTTTTTCTTAGTCTAACTCTAGTATATGTAGAATTTATTTTTTTACATCTAAATCTTCACGAAAATACGATAGCATACACTCTTTATTTCATATTAATGATTATTTCACTTTGCATGTGTCTTGATTAAAAAGAAAGATCATTATGTATCTCCTACGTTCTGAATACAAAAGTCATACCCCTGACTTAAAAACTGTGAGCACTCATGGCAACACTATCTATGTTTGTTTCTGTGTTTCCTTGCCCCAAGGATGATGCAGCATTTCTGTTTCAAAATGAATAATATTATTTTAAGAGCAAAATGTGTACCCAAGCTTATATCATCACCTATATAAACACTATTACATCCCTCCTGAGTATAAAAAGTGTGTGGGCCTGGTGACTGCCCCAGGGACTGAGAATAGCTCTGGGTGAAGCATTCACATTTCCAATACAGAGATTGTCCTCTTCACTTTCAATTTGATTTTAATGGGATAACTGTGGTTTCACTTACTGAGTGTTAAACATTTTTATTTAACATTATAAATGTGACTATTGAGGCTAAAACAGAAGTAAGTGTGTTTTACTTCATAAAATAATCTGAATGCTTGTATTAATACTTTCATGGAAATAAATTTACTAGCCATTGAATTCACTACATAGGCAGAGGATGAGCTCTGTCATCAGGACTGTCCTGAATGCTGTTCAGCTTGTAACCTGCACAATGATCTCATGCAGAGAGGATGAGTGTGTTCTGAGATCAACTTTGTACAGCACTGCACCTAGTTAGCTTGGAGGAAAGTGTTTAACAATCTAATTTGTCTGCTTACAGAGAGGGGAGGGGCTTGTGCTAACTATGGTCCTGTCTGTGATTACACAACATTGGCCGGCATTATAAATGGATTGTACTTTTCAATATGTGCGGAAGATGCTGTGAGGATCCATTAGAAGTCAATTATCATATGGTTTCACTTATTTGTGGAACATAAGGAACAGCATGGAGGACATTAGGAGAAGGAAGGAAAAAATGAAGGGGGGAACATCAGAGGGGGAGACGAACCATGAGAGACTATGGACTCCGGGAAACAAACTGAGGGTTCTAGAGGGGAGGGGTGGGGGGATGGGTTGGCCTGGTGACGGGTATTAAAGAGGGCACATTCTGCGTGGAGCACTGGGTGTTATGCACAAACAATGAATCATGGAACACTACATCAAGAACTAATGATGTAATGTATGGTGACTAACATAACATAATAATAATAAGAAGAAAAAGAATACAACCTCTGGGATGGGATTTGGTGGCACAAAACTAAATAACATTTAGAGTGTCTTCTAGCCTACTTATATCAAATTTAAATTTCAGTTGCATTTTACAGATATATCTAGTGAGCAAACTGGCATTTAATTTTTCAAACTGTGTTCTGTTCAGAATATTGCAAATGTCTTACACCTCCACTTGGCCTAACAAGTAGAGAAGATGGATAGAAAAAAGGATAAATTACAAACCCAGGTATAGTGGAAGAGCCATCCAAGATTACCACCATGGTGGAAGAGTTGTTACATGAAGACATGAGAATTCTGATAATTGGCAACATGATGTGAACTTAAGATTTCCAACTGATTAAAACAGAATACGGCAATAGCTTATAGTGCTTAACTAATTTAAAGACAGAAGTAAACAGTGAAGGTAGGTTTCTATCAGGTACTGTAAAAGGTAAGGATGATGGCATGATTTAGACCAGAACCTAGGAATTATCAACATTATTTATTTTTTTTAAAGATTTTATTTATTTATTTGAGAGAGAGAGAGAATGAGAGAGAGAGAGTACGAGAGGGAAGAGGGTCAGAGGGAGAAGCAGACTCCCTGCTGAGCAGGGAGCCCGATGCGGGACTCGATCCCGGGACTCCAGGATCATGACCTGAGCTGAAGGCAGTCGCTTAACCAACTGAGCCACCCAGGCGCCCTATCAACATTATTTAAGGCTGGTTTCCTCCATGGATAAAAGAAGAGTAGATTTGTATAAACCAAAAGAATCAGCCTTTGTGTCTTTTTATGACATTTGGGAAAGTGCAAGTTGTTTTGAACTACACAGAAAAGTGGTAAGTTCTCAGTTTTTGCTTATCAAGCTTTTTAGGAGATAATCAGACAGATGTGGGTGAGCAACTTTCTTAAAGAAATCTCATAGTGGTTAGAATTGCTAACATCTAAGCTGCAAAACCCTGATGGATCTTACCAGTAAAGGTCTTTTTTTAAAATGGTTGTCAATTTTATTTATTTTTTATTCTAGTTAGAACATTTAAGATAATATCCATCCTTTAGCAAAATGTTACATGTATAATACAGTACTATTAACCATAGGCACAATGTTGTACACTAGATCTCTAGAACTTATTCATCTAGCATGACTGAAACTTTATGGGAAGTTGCTATTCAGTGAAGGTCCTTCTTTGGGGAGCATAAGAAATGAGTGTGTAACACCAGGCCAGACTTCCTGGCTCTGAATCTCAGCTTTGACCCTAATGTGCTATGGGAGATTACCCAAAGAATCTGGACTCCATTTCCTCATTGGAGAAAGGAGGTAATAATAGTACATTTTTCATAAGGATGTTATAAAAGTTAAATGAGTCAATACACATAAAAGAGCATGGTGTCCATGTGCTAGTATTGTTATGTAATTATAATTTCCTAAACATATGTAGGCTGAAGTCCCCCCACATTTGGCTTTTAGAATCTGAAATTTAGAACACAATGAAGAGCTCAACAATGGGTAGATTTTCTTTTTTATTTTTTTAAAGATTTTATTTATTTATTTGAGAGAGAGAGAGAATGAGAGATAGAAAGCACGAGAGGGAAGAGGGTCAGAGGGAGAAGCAGACTCCCCATTGAGCGGGGAGCCCGATGCGGGACTCGATCCCGGGACTCCAGGATCATGACCTGAGCCGAAGGCAGTCGCTTAACCAACTGAGCCACCCAGGCGCCCCTGGGTAGATTTTCAAGGACAAAAATTGTAAAAAAATAATTAGAATTATGTCAAAGTCAATTTATGTTGAGGGTGAGGAAAAGGGTAGCATGAGCACATTTTGGAGGATGGCGGTTACACGACTGGCTGTGGTAGCAGTTACGCAACTTCATGCATTTGTCATAACTAAAGACCCACATGCTGGAGAGTAAATTTTACTGTACAAATTTAAAAAACTCAGCTAAATATGTCAATAGGGAAAATGAGAAAGGGATGAAGGGTAATCTTCAAGAGCACGATTATTCCTTAAATAACTTTTTGGGGAGGATATGTTGGTATGATTAAGAGCCTTGGCTGGAAAGAGCCCCTGGGAGCTGGGAAAGGGTCTGGGAGGGTGTCTATAGCATTTTCTAAGAATTTGTTTGGTTTGTTGCTTACTTGGATTTTGCTCTTGTGACTAGACTGCGAGGAATCTCAGGCTTAAGTCAAAAGTACCAACAAGTTATGATTAACATCTAACAATAAGCATTTGAGGTCTTCCACTTTCCACTATGGGCTGATGAGTAGCATTCAGAATGGGGCTTCATTTGAATGCTGCACCTGCTTCAGAACGGTTCCATGCTTCCAAATGAATCTAAAGTAAGTTAAATCTTAACATGGTGCATCAAGACCAACCTAGCAATGGTAAGATATATTTATTGCTGGAAAAAAATAAGTCTAGCAATTATATATATTGATATGGCAAAAATGATTTATATACATGCTTTGTTCCTTCATTGTCTTTGTAGGGTTATATTCATTGCATACATTTTTTATATCAGAGAATTGCAATGTCTATTCCACTTCTTTTATCTGCAAGAGTTACAGTTTTATGTAGAGGTGGCTATTTCAACATTCAGGTAGAAATGTTTTCCTATGTTCTATCTGACCAAATAAAACCTAGTATCAGTATGGGGTATTCCAAAACAGAGGAGTGCACTGAGTGACTGTTGAACTTGTCAACAACCTGTCAATGATACTGAGTTGATATGAGTTCACTAGTTTGTATAACTTCACATATACAATAGAAGTCCTAATACCCACATGGCCGCCTGGCTGTTATTCCCTCAGGGGACCCAAATTACCAGAAACCCAAAACCCTGGGGTATCCACAAGCTGTCTCAAATCTTTGGTGGAGTCTGTAAATAGAATTCTTTTCTGGTGACCAAAAATATACCCTACATATATTACTGAGAGATTATTCTTTCTCAAGGAAATTCAGGCATTCACTATCTCCTTTGGGTAGATGGACCTGAATGCTGAGGATAAGATGAGTGACAGAAGACACAGGAAGAATACAACAAATCTGCAAAGTTAGAAAGCTAGAAGAAAGAGAGGGAAAAATAAGCATGGACGCAAATTGTTTATATCAAATGTTACTTTTCAAAAGCATTATTTATTTAGTTAGTTGACAAAGAGAGAGCATAAGCAGGGGGAGTGGCAGGCAGAGGGGGAAGGAGAAGCAGGCTCCTTGCTGAGCAGGGAGCCCGACAGGACATTTGATCCCAGGACCCTGGGATCACGACCTGAGCCAAAGGCAGACACTTAACTGACTGAGTCACCCAGACGCCCCATTATATCAATGTATACTTAAAGAGAATATGACCACGGCAGAAATGGCCAAAATACCAATTATTAATGAAAACTTATTCCCTGAATAAAATCAGTTTACTCAGCTTGTCTATCTCTGTACTGACCATTGTTGGAGGTAATAATAATGTCAATATTAATAAGAATTAACATTCACAAAGGACTTGCTGTGTGCTAGGCACAATGGACGTAAAGACCAGGATTATGAAGTTTACATAAATGTAGAAAATACCTGTAGTGAGATATACTCTAAGCACTAGGATTTCTTGCCGATAGCCTAAGTGATATGGTACCTTTCTAGTATCACAGAACATCCATTGCATATTTTTAAAGTATGCTCATTGCTTAAAACTTAGTTGATAACCAACATTATTGGTGGAGTCTATCGTCAAATTCGTATTATACACACTTATACATACACAAGCGTATATTTTGTAAATGTATCAAGTATGCATGATTATAATTTTTTCAATAATTACCTTGTTGACACTTGCAAATATGTCCATTGATGTGATCTTCGCACTTTGCACTGTTTAGACATAGTGATGAAGAACATTTATTTGTATTTTTACAAAACTGCCCAGAAAATCCAGGAAGACATCTAAGAAACAAAAGTAAAAAAAAAAAAAAATGTGTATATAATATGCATGAATCCATATTATGGAGTTTATATTTGTTAAATTTGAATTAAATTAAGCACATGAAGTAGTTGTCCATTAAGGTTTGATATATGAGAGCTAATTTAGTTGATATTCACCAGTATTTTCAATGAAATTAAAGCCTACTGACAAAAAGCAACCACAACCACAAAGAGGGAAAACAAAAAAGGCTTAGGTATCATAGAGGTCAGTCATTTTAGATTTTATTCTTTCCATTTTATTAAAATATATATAGCTTGATACATATGTATTATTAAAGTATCTATGCCTGTATAATAGAGAACATTGACTAAAGTTGATTATAAGATAGTAAACTTTTTTTTTTTTAAGATTTATTTATTATTTATTTTGAGAGAGTGAGAATGAGAGAGAGAGCACATGAGAGGGGGGAGGGTCAGAGGGAGAAGCAGACCCCCTGCTGAGCAGGGAGCCCGATGCGGGACTCGATCCCGGGACTCCAGGATCCTGACCTGAGCCGAAGGCAGCTGCTTAACCAACTGAGCCACCCAGGTGCCCGATAGTAAACTTTTAAAATAGTGAAAACCTTGATAGTTTTATAAAATGTTTCACAAATATTTAAGTTTTTATTTATATTCCAGTTGGTCAACATACAATGTAATATTAGTTTCAGGTGTAGAATTTAGTGACTCATCACTTCCATACAACACCCAGTGCTTATCACAAGTGCACTCCTCAATCCCATCACTTATTTAAACCATCAGTTTGTTCTCTCTAGTTAAGAGTCTGTTTCTTAGTTTACCCCTCTCTTCCCCCCACCATGATTGTTTCTTAAATTCCACATATGAATGAAATCATCTGGTATTTACCTTTCTCTGACTGCCTTATTTCACTTAGCATGATACTCTCTAGCTCCAACCCTCTTGTTGCAAATGGCAAGATTTCATTCTTTTTTGTGGTTGAGTAATATTCCATTGTGTACACACACACATATACACATACACAGTGTGTGTGTATATATACACCACATCTTCTTTATCCACACAAGTATTTAATTATAAGATGATTCCTTAGTGACGCCTCTTACCCTAAAACCTGAGCACATTTTAATTTATAAAATAAGTTAATTTTAAATTTAGCATATTATTGAAAACAATATAGAAGGCAGTACAACATTTAAAATATTGGTTCCGCTTATTTTTGGCTTGATAGTAATATTACCTCTCACCTTGTAACTCCCTCATCCAAATGTGTTTTCAGACATCCAGCAACATGCAGCTGGACCTTGCCTTGAGGGGATATTGAACTGTAGTCCCAAAACACTATATCCAAGTCCTAATACTTGGTACCTGTGTATGTGACCTTATTTGGAGAAAAGGTCTTTGCAGATGTAACTAAGTTAAGGATCTTGAGAAGAGATCACCTTAAATTAACTGGTTGGGCCCTAAATTAAAAGACAAGTTTCCTTATAAAAAGAGGAGACATACAGGGGAGGAGGTGAAGGCTGGTGTCACGCAGCCCCAAGTCAAGGAACACCTGGAGCTTCTAGAAACTAAAAGAGAAAAGGAAGGATTCTCCCCTAGCACCTACAGAGAGAGAGTGCCCTTCCTGACACCTTGATTTTAGATTTCTGTTCTCCACAACTGTGACCAAATAAATTTCTGTTGTTTTAAGCCACCAAGCTTGTAGTAATCTGTTACGCCATCCCTAGGAAACAAATACAAGGAATGACATCGAGTGCGTCTGATGTGTTTCCTCTCTGTATGTTCTTTTAGGGCTAAGTTTATACAAACCACTTAGATGTCAGTTGTTAAACCACGGTCTAAGAACTGATGGAGAATCTACAAACACTGCTTAAAGTGCAGCGTTCAGGAGAGAGAGGTACATATTTACCGAGTGCCTGCGACATGACAGATCTTTTCTGAATGTTAAAGCATATAAAAAAAAAAGTATAACTTTGTGCCTGCCTTCAGAAAAACAGCCAGCCTAGTTGGGAAAATAGAGAAGTAACAAACTTAACAATATAATAACTGCTATAAAAAATAGAGTATAAAATAAGGCATATGGACAGGTGTATTCCTAGCATGAGGAAGAGTACATTCAAAGGTGAGGATAAGAAGAGTGGAGCTTAATCCAGAAATTATAATTCTAAATGCCTGACACATAATGTGTGAAGGCAAGTCTGGGGTGGCACTGGGAAAAAAATGATAGATTAATAACCAGGGATAAGAGCATTCTATAATTTTGGATCACAATTTTTACAACAGCTAATATTTTTGCAAGTAACTTTTCTAAGGTCATAACACTAGCAAACTATATGGGAGGAATTTAAAACCAGAAAATGAGACTGTTTTGTACACAGCCTATACCCATTAGCCAAATTTGGCTCTTTTTTATTTCCAGCACCTAGCCCTACCCAGCCCAAGCTAATAAATAACTACATGTTAAACAATCGAACGTGTTCCAGCAACCCTACTATGCTAGATCCTCACTGGACCTAACTGAGGACTCTGTCTTGACCAATAAACAAGACCTGTTTTAATTATGTATGGATTTATGAACTCATTTTTCACTATTAGGTAAAATCCTTAACGAATTACTACTGAGACCATAAACCTCATTCTCTTTGTAGCAACTAGAAACCTAATTCCTTTTAGAGGAAATTCTCCATTGGTGGTGTTCCCCTATGGAACATAAACAAACTTAGGGCTCATTTTGTTCATCACTGAAGTTTTTGTTGTCTTTCCTTTAATATCATAAATTGTTCTTCAGAAATGCTCTATCAATTTAGGTACTTTTTTTTTCAATTTAGATACTTGCCAGTATGATAATAAATGCCCCCTATTTGTCCACATTCTAGTCCAACATCAATATTAATAATGTTTTTAATTTTCACTGCAAAGAAAAAAACTATATGCTTTATAGTTTTTTTGAATGGGGTAGTTTTAAAAAATCGTTTAATAGACTCTTTTTCTTAGAACAATTTTTAAAAAAGATTTTATTTATTTGAGAGAGAGAGAGTGAGAGAGAGCACGAGAAGGGGGAGGGACAAAGGGAGAGGGAGAAGCAGACTCCCTGCTGAGCAGGGAGCCTGACGTGGGGCTCGATCCCGGGACCCTGAGATCATGACCTGAGATGAAGGCAGATGCTTAATAGACTGAGCCACCCAGGCACACCAAAACAATTTTAGATTTATAGGAAATTTATAGGAAAGTTGAAGGTACAGTTAAGAGAGCTTCCATGTACTCCATAACCAGCTTCCTTTACTATTAATATCTTACATTAATATGATACATTTGTCATAATTAATGATACAATGTTGGTAAATTATTATTACCACCGAAAGTGCACGTATTATGGGGATTTCCTTAGTTTTTACCTTAGTTTTTCCTTAGTTTTTCTTTTTTTTTTCTGTTCCAGGGTCTTATCCAGGACACTACAATACATTTAGTTGCCGGAACTCCTTAGCTCCTCTGAACTGTGATAGTTTCTCATACTTGCTTTTAATAAACTCTAAAATTTTGAGGAGCATTGGTTAAGTTTTTTTACACTGTCCTTAAGCTTGGGCTTGTTTTGTTTTTTTTTCCTGTAAAATCAAAACTTTATTCTCCATTTACTGCCTGCTACCCAGCCCCTAAAATAAACATACTAACAAAATTAGAACAAGTGGGTCAGTAAAAGGTCTCAGTGACTGAACACCATCCGGTTGTCTATCTACTTCTTTTTTTTTAAATTTTTTTATTGTTATGTTAATCACCATACATTACATCATTAGTTCTTGATGTAGTGTTCCATGATTCATTGTTTGTGCATAACACCCAGTGCTCCACGCAGAATGTGCCCTCCTTAATACCCATCACCAGGCTAACCCATCACCCCACCCTCCTCCCCTCTAGAACCCTCAGTTTGTTTTTCAGAGTCCATCGTCTCTCATGGTTCGTCTCCCCCTCCGACTTACTCGCCTTCAATCTTCCCCTCCTGCTATCTTCTTCTTTTTCTTTTTTCTTAACATATCTTGCATTATTTGTTTCAGAATTACAGATCTATGATTCAACAGTCTTGTAGAAGTCACAGCGCTCACCATAGCACATAACCTCGCCAATGTCTATCACCCAGCCACCCCATCCATCCCACCCCCCACCACTCAACAACACTCAGATTGTTTCCTGAGATTAAGAATTCCTCATATCAGTGAGGTCATATGATACATGCCTTTCTCTGATTGACATATTTCACTCAGCATAACACCCTCCAGATCCATCCACGTCGTTGCAAATGGCAAGATCTCATTCCTTTTGATGGCTGCATAATATTCCATTGTGTATATATACCACCTCTTCTTTATCCATTCATCTGTTGATGGACATCTTGGCTCTTTCCACAGTTTGGCTATTGTGGACATTGCTGCTATAAACATCGGGGTGCACGTACCCCTTCGGATCCCTACATTTGTATCTTTGTGGTAAATACCCAGTGGTGCAATTGTTGAATCATATGGTAGCTCTATTTTCAACTGTTTGAGGAACCTCCATACTGTTTTCCAGAGTGGTTGCACCAGCTTGCCTTCCCACAAACAGTGTAGGAGGGTTCCCCTTTCTCCACATCCCCGCCAACATCTGTCGTTTCCTGACTTGTTAATTTTAGCCATTCTGATGGGTGTGAGGTGGTATCTCACTGAGGTTTTGATTTGGATTTCCCTGATGCTGAGCGATGTTGAGCACTTTTTCAGGTGTCTGTTGGCCATTTGGATGTCTTCTTTGGAAAAATGTCTGTTCATGTCTTCTGCCCATTTCTTGATTGGATTATTTGTTCTTTGGGTGTTCAGTTTGATAAGTTCTTTATAGATTTTGGATACTAGCCCTTTATCTGATATGTCATTTGCAAATATTTTCTCCCATTCTGTCGGTTGTCTTTTGGTTTTGTGGACTGGTTCTTTGGCTGTGCAAAAGCTTTTTATCTTGATGAAATCCCAATAGTTCATTTTTGCCCTGGCTTCCCGTGCCTTTGGCGATGTTTCTAGGAAGAAGTTGCTGCGGCTAAGGTCGAAAAGGTTGCTACCTGTGTTCTCCTTTAGGATTTGGATGGACTCCTGTCTCACGTTTAGGTCTTTCAACCATTTGGAGTCTATTTTTGTGTGTGGTGTAAGGAAATGGTCCAGTTTCATTCTTCTGCATGTGGCTGTCCAATTTTCCCAACACCATTTGTTGAAGAGACTGTCTTTTTGCCATTGGACATTCTTTCCTGCTTTGTCAAAGATGAGTTGACCATAGCATTGAGGGTCCATTTCTGGGCTCTCTTTTCTGTTCCATTGATCTATGTGTCTGTTTTTGTGCCGGTACCATACTGTCTTGATGATGACAGCTTTGTAATAGAGCTGGAAGTCCGGAATTGTGATGCCGCCAGCTTTGCTTTTCTTTTTCAAGATTCCTCTGGCTATTCGGGGTCTCTTCTGGTTCCATACAAATTTTAGGATTATTTGTTCCATTTCTTTGAAAAAGGTGGATGGTATTTTGATGGGGATTGCATTGAATGTGTAGATTACTCTAGGTAGCACTGACATCCTCACAAGGTTTGTTCTTCCAATCCAGCATGGAACGTTTTTCCATTTCTTTGTGTCTTCTTGAATTTCTTTCATGAGTATTTTATAGTTTTCTGAGTACAGATCCTTTGCCTCTTTGGTTAAATTTATTCCTAGGTATCTAATGGTTTTGGGTGCAATTGTAAATGGGATCGACTCCTTGATTTGTCTCTCTTCTGTCTTGTTGTTGGTGTATAGGAATGCCACTGATTTCTGTGCATTGATTTTATATCCTGCCACTTTACTGAATTCCTGTATGAGTTCTAGCAGTTTTGGGGTGGAGTCTTTTGGGTTTTCCACATACAGTATCATATCATCTGCAAAGAGTGAGAGTTTGACTTCCTCTTTGCCGATTTGGATGCTTTGATTTATTTTTGTTGTCTGATTCCTGTGGCTAGGACTTCTAATACTATGTTGAATAGCAGTGGTGAGAGTGGACATCCCTGCCGGGTTCCTGACCTTAGCGGAAAAGCTCTCAGCTCTTCCCCATTGAGAATGATATTTGCTGTAGGTTTTTCATAGATGGCTTTTATGATATTGAGGTAGGTACCCTCTACCCCTATACTCTGAAGAGTTTTGATCAAGAAAGGATGCTGTACTTTGTCAAATGCTTTTTCTGCAT
>NW_027397084.1:18726616-18729396 GCF_003265705.2 Callorhinus ursinus
TCCTATTGGCTAGTATTTTGGTGAGAATTTTTGCATCCATGTTCATCAAGGATATTGGTCTGACATTCTCCTTTTATGGGGTCTTTGTCTGGTTTGGGGATCAAGGTAATGCTGGCCTCATAAAATGAGTTTGGAAGTTTTCCCTCCATTTCTATTTTTTGGAACAGTTTCAGGAGAATAGGTATTAATTCTTCTTTAAATGTCTGATAGAATTCCCCTGGGAAGCCATCTGGCCCTGGGCTTTTGTTTCTTGGGAGATTTTTGATGATTGCTTCAATTTCCTTAGTGGTTATAGGTCTGTTCAGGTTTTCTATTTCTTCCTGGTTCAATTTTGGTAGTTGATACATCTCTAGGAATGCACCCATTTCTTCCAGGTTATCTAATTTGCTGGCATAGAGTTGCTCATAATATGTTCTTATAATTGTTTATATTTCTTTGGTGTTAGTTGTGATCTCTCCTCTTTCATTCATGATTTTGTTGATTTGGGTCATTTCTCTTTTCTTTTTGATAAGTCTGGCCAGGGGTTTATCAATCTTGTTAATTCTTTCAAAGAACCAGCTCCTAGTTTCGTTGATCTGTTCAACTGTTCTTTTGGGTTCTAATTCATTGATTTCCGCTCTGATCTTTATTATTTCTCTTCTCCTGCTGGGTTGAGGCTTTATTTGCTCTTCTTTCTCCAGCTCCTTTTGGTGTAGGGTTAGGTTGTGCATTTGAGACCTTTCTTGTTTCTTGAGAAAGGCTTTTATTGCTATGTACTTTCCTCTCAGGACTGCCTTTGCTGTATCCCAAAGATTTTGAACAGTTGTGTTTTCATTTTCATTGGTTTCCATGAATTTTTTTAATTCTTCTTTAATTTCCTGGTTGACCCATTCATTCTTTGGTAGGATGCTCTTTAGCCTCCATGTATTTGAGTTCTTTCCGACTTTCTTCTTGTGATTGAGTTCTAGTTTCCAATCATTGTGGTCTGAAAATATGCAGGAAATAATCTCAGTCTTTTGGTACCGGTTGAGACCTGATTTGTGACCTAGGATGTGATCAATTCTACAGAATGTTCCTTGGGCGCTAGAAGAATTTGTATTCTGTTGCTTTGGCATGGAATGTTCTGAATATGTCTGTAAAGTCCATTTGGTCCAGTGTGTCATTTAAAGTCTTTATTTCCTTGTTGATCTTTTGCTTAGATGATCTCTCCATTTCAGTTAGGGGGCTGTTAAAGTCCGCCACTATTATTGTATTGTTGTCAATGTGTTTCTTTGATTTTGTTATTAATTGCCTTATATAATTGGCTGCTCCCACGTTAGGGGCATAGATATTTACAATTGTTAGATCTTCTTGTTGGATAGACCCTTTAAGTAGGATATAGTGTCCTCCCTCATCTCTTATTACAGTCTTTGTTTTAAAATCTAATTTGTCTGATATTAGGATCGCCACCCCAGCTTTCTTTTGGTGTCCATTAGCATGGTACATAGTTTTCCACCACCTCACTTTCAATCTGGGGGTGTCTTTGGGTCTAAAATGAGTCTCTTGCAGACAGCATATTGATGGGTCTTGTTTTTTAATCCAATCTGATAGCCTGTGTCTTTTGATTGGGGCATTTAGCCCATTTACATTCAGGGTAACTATTGAAAGGTATGAATTTAGTGCCATTGTATTGCCTGTAAGGTGACTGTTACTGTATATTGTCTGTGTTCCTTTCTGATCTATGCTGCTTTTAGGCTCTCTTTTTGCTTAGAGGACCTCTTTCAATATTTCTTGTAGGGCTGGTTTTGTGTTTGCAAATTCCTTTAGTTTTCGTTTGTCCTGGAAGCTTTTGATCTCTCCTTCTATTTTCAATGACAGCCTAGCTGGGTATAGTATTCTTGGCTGCATATTTTTCTCGTTTAGTGCTCTGAAGATCTCATGCCAGTCCTTTCTGGCCTGCCAGGTCTCTGTGGATACGTCTGTTGCCAATCTAATGTTTCTACCATTGTAGGTTACATATCTCTTCTCCCGAGCTGCTTTCAGGATTTTCTCTTTGTCTCTGAGACTCATAAGTTTTACTCTTAGATGTCGGGGTGTTGACCTATTTTTACTGATTTTGAGAGGGGTTCTCTGTGCCTCCTGGATTTTGATACCTGTTTCCTTCCCCACATTAGGGAAGTTCTCTTCTATGATTTGCTCCAATATACCTTCTGCCCCTCTCTCTCTTTCTTCTTCTTCTGGGATCCCAATTATTCTAATGTTGTTTCATCTTATCGTATCGTTTATCTCTCGAATTATGCCCTCGTGATCCTGTAGTTGTTTATCTCTGTTTTTCTCAGCCTCTTTATTTTTCATCATTTGGTCTTCTATATCGCTGATTCTTTCTTCTGCCTCATTTATCCTAGCAGTTAGTGCCCCCATTTTTGATTGCACCTCATGAATAGCCTTTTTGATTTCGACTTGGTTAGATTTTAGTTCTTTTATTTCTCCAGAAAAGGTTTCTCTAATAACTTCCACACTCTTTTCAAGCCCAGCTAGTATCTTTAAAGTCATGATTTTGAAGTCTAGGTCTGACATCGTACTAATGTCAGTATTGAGTAGGTCCCTGGCAGACGGTACTACCTCTTGTTCTTTTTGCTGTGGTGATTTTTTTTGTCTTGTCATTTTGTCCAGAGGAGAACAGATGAATGAGAGAACAGAATGCTAACAGGTTAACAACGTCTCCAGCAAATATACTCTATACAAATCAGAAAAGACCTGAAACCAAGGGACAAGTAAGGGAAAGAAAGAAGAGGAAAAAAAAAAAAAAAGGAAAAGAAAAA
>NW_027397084.1:18729496-18811999 GCF_003265705.2 Callorhinus ursinus
AAAAAAAAAAAAAAAGAAAAAGAAAAAGATAAAAACAAACAAAAACAGAACAAAACAAAAAAAACCAAAATATGATCAAATATGATCAGGCTAGTGTATTGATTAGTGCCACACACTAGCTCTTGGGCATATTTTGGTCTGTTAGAAGAAAGTGCCTGCTAAAATTTTAAAGGAAGAAAGACTTATATATGTACAAAATAAGGGTTGATACAATGAAGTGATGGCAGACGACTGTAAAGATGAAAATTATAAAAGATTTTATAAAAGGAATTGATAAGATAAGAAGTTGTTTTTAAAAAGAAAGAAGAAGATTTAAAAAGAAAAAGAAAAAAGAAAAAAAAGAAAAAAGGGAGAGAATGTGATTAGGCAGAAGAATAGAACAAAGCCATACACTAGTGATTTAGGGTATATTTTGATCTGTTAGAAGAAATTGTATCTCAAAATTTTAAAGAGAGAACAACTTATATATATGTTCCAAAAATAAGGGTCACTACTATGAAGGGATAAAAATATGACTCTAAAAAAAAAATAAAAAATGTTTTTTTTAAAAAAGGGATTGATAAGATGTTCTTTGAAAAAGGGAAAAAGAAAAATTAAAAAAAACAGTTAAAAAAATTAACTTTGAAAAACTAATGAATTGTGGTAAAAAAGCCATGAATTCTATGTGCAGTATTCCCCTAGCGCTGGAGTTCTCCCGTTCTCCTTGATCGGTAAACTTGGTCTTGGCTGTCTGTTCGTGCTGATCTTCTGGGGGAGGGGCCTGTTGCTGTGGTTCCCAAATGTCTTTGCCGGAGGCGGAATTGCCCTGCCCTTGTGAGTCCGGGCTAAGCAAGCTGCTCCTGTGTGCTCTCAGGAGCTTTTGTTCCCTGCAAGCTCTCGGTACAGCTTTGGAGGACCACGGTGAAAATGGTGGCCTCCCAATCTCCGCCCGGAGGAGCTGAGAACTCGGGGCCCTGCTCCTCAGTGCGGCCGCAGAGAAAAGCAGTCAATCACTCCCGTCTCCCCGGTCTCCGGCCGCACTCCGTGCTCACCCGGCCTGTGATTGATCATTTCTATGTCTGGCACCCGACCCCGTGTGGTCTCCAAACCCAGCAGATCCCTGCGTTGCGTTTCCGCGCCGGTCCTCCCAGGGGAGGAAGGGGAGTCTCCCCGGATCTGCTGCTTGTTAGGTCCCTGCTGGAGGAGCAGTGGCCTGACTGGGCCGCGGATCACAGTTTATGGCAACCCCGAGCTGAGAGCCCGCGCCTCGGCTCCATCTCTGCAGCCGGCTTCCCCGCTCCGATACCTGGGAGCTCTGCCGCACTCAGGCACCGCCGGTCTTTCTGTGACCCCGAGGGTTCTGAGACCACGAGGGTTGTCCTGCGAGGGTTCCACCCCCCGCTTAGCCACTGGAGCGACGTCCCTCAGCGGAGCCGACTTCTAAAGTACCGATTTTGTGCTCCGCGGCTCTATCACTTGCCAGAAGCGGCCGACGGAGGTCCCCTCCCCCGCCGTCTATCCTCCCGAATATCGCCTCGGATTCACTTCTCCGCACGTCCTACCTTCCAGAAAGTGGTCGCTTTTCTGTTCAGAGTGTTGTTACTCTTCTTATCTTCGATCTCCTGTTGAGTTCGTAGGTGTTCAGAATGGTTTGATCCCAATTCAGCTGAATTCCTGAGACCAGGCGAAATCCAGGTCTCCTACTCCTCCACCATCTTGCTCTGCCCCTCAAGCTTGGGCTTGTTTGATGGTATTCTAGTGGTTATACTGGTGATATGGGTTTTGGTGATAAAGATCGTAGCAAAAACTCATTTTCATCAAGTCATATCAAGTGTACCCTTTAGAAGGAAGTAGCTATACATATCCCACATTAAAGGGGTGAAGAGTTATGTTCCATCTCCTTAAGGGGCAAGTATCTATAACATTATTTGAAATATATATATTACCAACTTTATTATATATATAAAGTTTGCTGGGATTTTGAGTGGTATTGTTTTTAATCTATAGATCAAGTTGGGAAGAAATGACGTCTTAATAATATTGTGTTCTAATTAATGAATAAGAAATATTTCTACATTTAGTTTTTGAATAAGAAAGATCTCTCAGTTTAATTAGATATATAATTTATTTCATCAGTGTTTTGTAGTTTTCCACATAAATTATATGATTTTGGTATTGATATTATAGGTATTTTGTTAGATTTATACCTCAGTGTTTGGATGGCTGTTTTATAAGTGGTATTTGTTCTTTATTTCTTTCTTTCCAATATTCTAATGTTCATTTAAAAAAATTAATACATTCCTTGGGGTTCTCTACAAAGACAATATGAAATCTGTGAATAAAGACAATTTGATTTCTTCTTGTCCAATCTGTAAATATTTTATTAGGTTAAGGAAGTTCCCACTAATTCTTAGTCTTTTTGACAGTCTTCCTCATGAATGAGCTTTGACTTTTCTCAAATGATTTCTGTGCCTCTACTAATATAATTGATGGTTTTTCTTATCAGTTAATATGGTCATATGGTCAAATTATACATGATATGTTAATATGACTGATAGGATTATATGTTTTTTTAAATTATTTGTGAGTATGATTAATTATACAGATTGATTTATGAATGTTAAACCAGCCTTGCTCTCCTGAAGTGAACCCCACCTGTTGATTTGAGGCTTGAATACAGTCATCTTCTTGTTATCTGCAAAGGCCTTATGATTTTAATCTTAAACTTTTAATGTTAAACTTTTATTCTTTGTTCTTGCAAGGTTATGTGATGTTTATATTCCTAGTTTGAATGATGAAAAGTTTCTGTAAATCATTAAAATATAGAAATGCATAACAATTTTAGCCCTGTACTCTACAAAAGTATTTATACTATGACTAGTAATAATGTTTAATATATGGAATAATTGAGATATTGCTATTGATATTATAGGAAAATTATTCTCACATATATCTATTCACTTCATATATATTTTCATTGAATTTCTGACAGATTGAAATAATGTATCTGATTTGTTTATACGAAAAGATATATTAAGGAACTAATAAGACACTTCTGTCCTAAAAAGTAAAAAGCTGGACAGACTGAAAAATTCAGCTGCTCTTGGTCCCCAGAGAAGGAGGGCATGGGGCAAACCACTGACTCCAAGAGTGAAGAGACAGGGAAACACAGGGATTCCTAGCTTACTGACATAGAGACTCACACAAGGAAATTGACATGGGGCACCAGAGCCAGGGTAAGAAAGTCTGAACTGTAACTGATGCTTTGCTGGAAGCTTGGTGTGGAACAAGTCTGAGAGTTAAAAATTGTGCAGGGACTAAGGCTTACTGGGCTCCCACAATATTTTGAGATTTACCTCCTGAAGCTTAACCAGGTCCCCATAGTAGAATACCAGAGGAAAATCTCCTCCTGCTTCTGACAGGGGGAGGGGAAAAAGGAAACATTTTGAAATACACCAGAGCACTCTGTTATTAACAAGGGCTGCCCTCAGGAAAAACTAGCTAATCAGAGCCTAACTTGCTGAGGTATGATCAGAATCTAACTGACCTAGGGAAGGGAAATACCCAACTCCAATTAGTTCTAGCCTTCCTTCGGGGTGAAAGACAGGAAATACCCAACTCCAGCCCACTCTAGCCATTCTGTCCCACCTATGGAGTCTGAGAAACACTTGTGAACTTCACAGTCCAGAGACAGGATCACTAAAGACTGAGACCTAATCATAGGACTATAGAATGTTTCTCCTCCTCCTTCATCATCACATTATTAAAGGTCTATTTACAACAATGGAATATTATTCAGTACTGGAAAAGAGCCATCAAGCTATAAGAAGACATGGAGGAAATTTAAATGCATACTACTAAGCGAAAGATGCTAATTGAAAAGGTTACATAGTATGATTTCAACGATATGACATTCTGGAAAAGGCAAAAACTATGGTAGAATAAAAGGATCAGTGGTTACCAGTGATGGGGAGGGAGAGGAGGGATGAATAGGGAGAGTATGGAGGATTTTTAGGGCAGTGCAAATATTCTGTCTGCTATTATAATGGGTATATATTTCATTATACTTTTGTCCAAACCATAGACTATACAACACTGAGAGTGAGCCCTAAGGTATATGGGTCTTTGGGTGATTATAATGTGTCAATGTAGGTTCATCCTTGATAACAAATAAACGATTCTAGTGAATGATGCTAATAATAGGGGAAGTTATGCATGGCATGTGTGGGGGCAGGATGTGTACAGGAAATATGGGAAATCTCTGTATCTTCCCCTGAATTTTATTGTGAACCTAAAACTGCTTTAAAAAGCCTTAAAAGAAAAAAACTAAGTAAGAAACTAATAAATCATGAAACTGTCACATTGGGCTTTTAACACAAGACTTGATTTACAATACTGGGGGATAGGACATAAAACACAAATTAATTACTTGGTAAAAAAGGTTACTTCTATTAGCCAGTTTGAACTTCTATTAGCCCGTAGTAGGAGCTATCCTCAAATGATTATTCAAATTGGAAAACACTGCTCCATCACCTGTTGGAGACAAGTTGCAAGTAGAATCATATATGTGGTTTATAGCTTTTTGTCAACTACCTTACCTGGATATTTTTCTATAACCACTCTATTGGTCACTACCTCCTCCACGAGCTCCTCCTGCAAATCCTCTTCTAAATCCCCACTGCTGTTGTAGATACTGTTCTTCCGATATGGCTATTTTTATTTCACATTTACTAAGATCAACATTTTGGTATTTCTATTCCTTTATCTTTAATCCATGTCTCTTATTGTTCTTGTTTGTGGGGAGCTCTATGGATTCTATCTTACCAAAATAATCATTTGGCGGCATTTATCAAGTTAAACTATGAGGGCACTTGACAAAGAAAGTCTGCAAACATACTAAACAAAATAATGCCTGGTATCATCCAATGGGGTGAGAAAGAATAAGTAGTGTTTAAAAACTAAATTTCCGGGGAGCCTGGGTGGCTCAGTCGTTAAGAGTCTGCTTTCAGCTCAGGTCATGATCCCAGGGTCCTGGGTTCGAGCCCCATATCGGGCTCCCCGCTCAGCGGGAAGCCTGCTTCTCCCTCTCTCACTCTCCAAGCTTGTGTTCTCTCTCTCTCGCTGTGTCTCTGTCTGTCAAATAAATAAAATCTTAAAAAAAAAAAAAAAACTAAATTTCCCTCCCAATCAGTTTTATTTGGAATCCTTTTTCATTTTAGTTGAGATGTGTTACAATTGAATCTTAATGAGACTTAATTCAACTTACACACCTACACATCTTTACTAAACTCTTATTTTGCTTTAAAATATTTACTTTCCAATTTAGAAAGTAGTACGGTTGTAATCTCTAAAATTCCATTTGCCGGAATTTGATAGCATAATTTAGTAGGATGTAGTTTAATAATTGTTAAGGAATCAGCCACATTACAGCATTTTTTTTTCACTTGCAAAGCATTAACTTTAAGTGCTCAGAAGTCATTATTAGGAACTTTACTGAAGCCAATAATTCTCAAGTTAGAACAGCTAAAATGTTTCAAATATGCAAATAAGTCACTTCATACAATTTCAGAATCTTCACAGTTCTTTTCTGTCATCTACCTTTTTTCCTTTTAATAATTAGTGACAACTTCACATAAATCCATTTGCTTCACAATATACCAAAATATGAAGTATTTATCTGTCTGAATATTAGACACTCCTTTTATAGGTTAGTTTTTAGGAATTCACATACTCTGAACATCTGTTTAATTTTTTTTTTTAAGATTTTATTTATTTGACAGAGAGAGAGACAGCGACAGAGGAAACACAAGCAGGGGGAGTGGGAGAGGAAGAAGCAGGCTTCCTGCCGAGCAGGGAGCCTGATGCAGGGCTCGATCCCAGGACCCTGAGATCATGACCTGAGCCGAAGGCAGTCGCTTAACCAACTGAGCCACCTAGGCACCCCTGTTTAATTTTTTTTTTAAGATTTTATTTATTTGACAGAGAGACACAGTGAGAGAGGGAACACAAGCAGGGGGAGAGGGAGAGGGAGAAGCAGGCTTCCCGCCGAGCAGGGAGCCCGATGTGGGGCTCGATCCCAGGACCCTGGGATCATGACCTGAGCCGAAGGCAGACGCTTAATGACTGAGCCACCCAGGTGCCCCACATCTGTTTAATTTTATTTGCTTTTCTCTTAGTAAAAAATTCACATGTTCCAGAATTTTTGGCTTATTTTCATGTAAATAACCATACTTGTGGAGAACAGACATAGGTAAAACAAGACAAAATAAAATTACCTTACATGTCTCTTATCATTGTGTTCTGATGTCTTCTTTGTCCTGGATGGTACACTAGATCACCAAACTGGAACTGAAATGGTCATATAACTGATCTAGATCATGGAATCCAAATTTTTTTGTTTAATATATGCATGTGAATGACTATGGAGTCACACATTGACTTTTTTCCTCTCCTTTTGTTTTTATATATTTTGACATTGTAAACTACCATATGCCTGGGAACCCCACAGGAACGCCAGGTTGAAAAGTTGGGGATAGCCTAGTGAGTACACAAAACCAATGAGCTGACCACAATGGCCTTGATTATCTGTTCAGACGATATTGGGCTATGTTACTTATCTATTTTCTGTACTATTCATTTGAGGATATTTTGTCTTCTAAATTTTTAAAAACACAGGTATTTTAAACTCGTGATGGATTTGTTGCAGAAATGGTGATAGATTGAAATCTAAATTATTATATGTATTTTCAAATGTGCAATTTAATTTTATTATAGCCTTAAGTAAATTGCATAAAGTATAATCCTAATTAATATGTAAAATAAGTACTTTTATTAGTGTTGCTTAAATTATGAATTTTAAAGGCCATTTTTTAATTTAACATTTTTACTTTTATCCTGAGTAATTCTATTATCATTACTATTAATTATGCATACGAATTAAAAGAATATTCCCAGAAGGCAATTATTATAACATAAATCTAAGTTTCTTGAGACCCCTTTACAAATCAGAATATTGTCTAAATAGCTGTTGAAACTATATACAGAGAAGTAAAATACTTTAGATAAAAAGGAACTAACAATAACTCCAACTCTTTCGGTGATTATGACTGCACAAAATAAAATGAATTACTTTTTTTTAAAGATTTATTTTAGAGAGAGAGAGCACATAAGCGCACATGAGTGGGGGGAGGAGCTGTCAAACAGTCTCCCTGCTAAGTGGGACTGGACTCTGGACTTGATCTCAGGACCCTGAGATCACAACCCGAACTGAAACCAAGAATTGCAGGCTTAACTGACTGAGCCACCCAGGTGCACCCAAATGAATTTCTTTTTATAGATGTTATTTCATATCAGTTTTCAATAAAACATTGCTTCAAATTTTAATCTTGAGAGTATTTAAGTTTCAGAGTACTAAGTTGTTTTGCTTTAGAATGTTCCATATGCACAAACTGAGACAAGGACTTAAACATAGGCTGCTTATTTGGCAGCTGATGCAAATAAGCCAAAATGAAGGAGTAGGGAAAATGAGACAGGAAAGAAAAGGCCCTAGTTAGCTCTCTGCCACTGTGTGTAATGGTGCTCAGTCCCACTGTGATGGTTTTAAAATTTGTCATACTTTTTAAGACATAGAGCCTAACGCTTCTCTTATTGAGTGTGGACTGTACTTCATAATTCATTGCTAATGTGTAGCATCTGGTCAAAGTGTGGCTTCCTCATTCTTTTCTCTTTCGTTCTCTCAGGCAAGCCAGCTGCTATGTCATGAAGACACTGAAGTAACACTATGAAGAAGGCCATGTGAAGAAGGACTAAATTCTCCGGTTAACAACCCATGAGAGAACTTGGAAGAGGACCTTTTAGGTCCATGCAAGTCTTCATATGACTAACCCAACTAATATCTTGACTGCAACCTAATGAGAGATCCTGAGCCAGAATCACCCAGATAAGCCACTCTTAAATACCTGGATCACAGAAACTGTAAGATAATAAATGCTTGCTGTTCTAAGCCACTAGATTTTGAGGGTAATTGTTATTCAGCAATATATAACTATGCATTCAATGAGAAACTTCTGAAGATCTGTGGAGAAGACACATCAGAAGTTTTCCTGGAATGACCGAGAAACAGAAATTGTCCATTGACTCCTCTCCCCCATTGTCCCCAGGGCATTAACATATTCATAGTCTGGACTGATTTATGAGTGGCTAATGGGTGTGTGCAATCAGTAAGATCCCTCAGCTTCCAAAAAAAAGGTGTAAAGCATAAATGTGGAGGTTGTTCAGGTGAGTAAATGTGTTTAGGAACTGCCCAGCACAGATGGGATGGGATAAAAGCAACAAAAGCATCTGTTAACAAATGCCACATATGGAGCCCAACCTACTTTCTATGTTAAATAACTCCGCCACCAAAAAAGAAAAAAGAAAAAAAGAAAAAGAAAATGGAGAGAAGAATTCAATACACTTAAACTACACTGAGATCTTCTGTTGAGAATTTTTTTTCCTCGACATTCTGCCTTTAGAAATAATTCATTTTACATAAAAGAAAGTAGACTCTTAGTCTGGGAATTATTTTTAAGAGATAATATGCAAACAACCAGAATCAACCTGGGCAATGAAACTTATCTTAATCTGTTGTAACCTCTATCACTATGTCTAAATTACTCTCTTACAATCAGAATGCTTTTCTCAAGGCAAAATATTCAATTATTATTAAGAAAGTTTGCATTTTTATAGTAAACTGTTATATCCCTAGTTAGCAAACTACTATTATATAGTTAATGGTAGCTAAATCTTCTATCTATGTACAAGGCACCTTGCTAGGTCATTTACATACTTTTGTCAATCCCCAAAACACACTACAAGATAGATACTATTTTTAGGCTACCAGTGATTAGAGCCCTCTATCTGGCTTAAATTTAAATTAAAAAAAAATCTACTATTGGATATTTACCCAAAGAAAATGAAAATACTCATTTGAAAAGATACATACACCCCTCTGTTTATTACAGTATTATATATAATAGTCAAGCTATGGAAGCAACCCAAGTGCCCATCCATAGATGAATGGATAAAAAAGATGTGGTATATATATGTGTGTGTGTGTGTATGTGTGTGTATACACACACATACACACCTACACACACAGGAATAGTACTTAGCCATAAAAAAGAATGAGCTCTTGCCATTTGCAACAACATGGATGGACCTAGAGGGTATAATGCAAGTGAAATAAGTCAAAGACAAATACCATATGATTTCACTCATATGTGGAATTTAAGAAATAAAATAAATGAATAAACAAAAATAAAAATATAAACAAAAATGGAATCTTAAATACAGAAAACAAAGGGGAGGTGTGTAGGGGGCTGAGTGAAATATATAAAGGGAATGAAAAGTATACTTATCCTGATGAACACTGAGAAATGTATAGAACTGTTCAGTCATTATATTGTATACCTGCAACTAGTACAACACTGTATGTTAAATGTACTTCAATTGGAAAAAAAATCCACATGGCAGGCATAATTTTAGGAGATTTCACTGGAAACAATGTTCCCCATGGCAAGACTTAGTCCAAATCCTGATCCGTTCAGATACCCATGTATGGAAGAAGTTTCTGAGTTTTGGTTAAAAGTCCACAATTTCTACTGCTGGAATTGCCTAAGTAACATATTCAAGGAATAGTTGGATTCTTGCAATATTAAAGAACATATGACTCTACAAGACAACTCATTTGATTTTTCAGTAGTTCTTGTGGCAAAAAGTAAATTAACTAGAACCACCATTAGTTTTTTAATACTTGCCAAGTGTCAAGCATTTTGCCAAAATATTATTATAGTAATGATAAATATCTTTTTTTTATTCTTCCAACCACTGGATGACATTCTTTTAACTGCAGAAATCCATGGGCTTTCTAATCCATTTCCTAAGCATTTGAGAAAACTTTTCATTTTGTCACAAAATTTTCCCATTTCCATGGGAAACTTGACAACTTTCTCAACCTATTCTTATAAAGCACAGTTTCTAGATTTCTGTCATGACCACACATCCCTGGAAAGACAGTTTGTTCCAACAACCAGATTTTTCCTCCTACCCCCCACTCCAATACCACATTTAACAGATGTCTTATACTTTGTGCGCATTTATCTATGTATGTCGATACTTATATGTTGCTAGAGAAATTAAGGTTATCTCATAGAGAATAAAGTTTTTACTACTTGTTTTTTCTGTAAACAAGTAGTAATTATCTGAGTAATGTTGGAGGCAATGCGTTTGAGCTGTTTAACATTCCACATTTTTATATTTCAAATGTATTTTATTTCAATAACTATGTACACAGAAGCCATATATATATGTATATACATATACATATGTTTGTATTTATATATTTATATATGATGGAAGCTATCACAGAGTTATAAGGCGTAAAAAAACTTAAAAAGGGGATCAGGGGCACTTGGGTGGTTCAGTCAGTTAAGTGTCTGCCCTTGGCTCAGGTCATGATCCCAGGGTCCTGGAATCAAGCCCCACATCTGGCTCTCTGCTCAGCAGGGAGTCTGCTTCTCTCTCTGCCTATCCCCACCAGCTTGTGCTCACTCTCTAATAAATAAATAAAATCTTTAAAATAAATAAATAAAAAATAAATTGAAAGGGGATTAGAATTTCACATTAAATTGTGAAAAAGATTGGTTTTTAAGTCTTAAAAACATTAAAATATATACATTTCTAAAGTTTTTCTGAGGTTTCATAAAAGTACATAAAAAATTTAAGTTTTATGGTTTCTGACATGCCCCCAACCTTAACATACATCATATTTTCTTTACTTTGCATCCTTTACTTCTTTTGGACTAATGGTATTTTAAGGAATTTAAATCTCCTTCAGATTTCCAAAATATCTCTCTTAATCTCTAATGTATAAATTATTATCCCTTTAATGGCCTTTCACATAATCATTCTTATTTTATCTTCTTCAGTTTTAACTAGTCTAGCTCTAGCCTGATGTCCATTGGCACAGTGTATGCTTGAGCAATTCTCCAACAGAACTTTTGTCAATTTTATAAGCTCTTTGGTAAGATTTTAAATTCTACTTTTAAATTGATTTCCTTTATATTTACATTATGTCTTCTGCGATGGGGCAGATTCATGATTCCTCAATGGGTAGGTAGTACTTACTTAAGAGGCATGTTTAAGTCAGGAATAATATATTAAAAGTGAAAAATTTTTATTTCCTACACAATTCTATAGCAGCAGGATTTGGAAAATTAGCACTAAATAAGAAATACTCAGGGAAAGAAAGATCATTGTACTTAATTAATAGTATACTATGTATTTTAAAAATTATACTTCTGTAGTTTCCTTCTTTTTAGATATATGATATATCAAAAAAGTCTGCATTGTGGCATTACCTGTTTTCCATCTTGCTACAAGGTCTAGCAGAGAAATGGAAATTATGTATAAAGTGTATGTCTTTCTAGATAATTGCTATTTCTGGAGTTTAATTTTAAGCTAAAGTTTCAATGTATATTCTAATTCAGCATGGAATTGGAAATTTCTAAAATTCTGTTTAATTTTTTATTAGTTGCTAATATAGCTAAAATGGTGAAGACTTCTCTAATACAAAACACATATGCCTTTTATAATTTTCCAGGAAATAATAGAAGTGAATTAAAAAACTGACCACTCATCAGCCTAAATCAGATCATAATTAATAAATCACTGCATAAACTGAACTTTAAGAAATGCCCATAAGATTATTTATATGCAGATAATTTATTTCTCTCAAGAGCATCTATGGTTTTGATTAGGCTTATTAAAATGCTGATTAACTATTCTGACCTCTACTTATTTACCAAACTGTATCTATCCTGAGGATTGTTCTAATTTGAAGTTTTGTTATTAGAAAACTGAGTAAAAAAAACAAAAACAGAAACAAATCCAAGCTCCAATTATAGAAATTGATTTACATAACAGAGTCATATTTATCCAAAAGATGTGTAATGAAAATATGTCTGGAAAACAGTATGGAGGTTCCTCAAAAGGTTGAAAACAGAACTATCATACGACCCAGCAATTGCACTACTGGGTATTTAGCCCAAAGATACAAATGTAGGGATCCAAAGGGGTACATGCACCCCGATGTTTATAGCAGCAATGTCCACAATAGCCAAACTGTGGAAAGAGCCAAGATGTCCATCGACAGATGAATGGATAAAGAAGCTGTGGTATACACACACACACATACACACACACAAACACACACACACACACACACACACACACAATGGAATATTATGCAGCCATCAAAAGGAATGAAATCTTGTCATTTGCAACAACATGGATGGAACTGGAGGGTATTATGCTGAGTGAAATAAGTCAATCAGAGAAAGACATGTATCATATGACCTCACTGATATGAGGGATTCTTCATCTCAGGAAACAAACTGAGGGTTGCTGGAGTGGTGGGGGGTGGGAGGGATGGGGTGGCTGGGTGATAGACATTGGGGAGGGTATGTGCTATGGTGAGCGCTGTGAATTGTGCAAGACTCTTGAATCACACGTCTGTACCTCTGAAACAAATAATACATTATATGTTAAAAAAAAACAGAAGAGAGCAGGAAGGGAAAAATGAAGGGGGGTGGATATCAGAGGGGGAGACAAACCATGAGACTATGGACTCTGGGAAACAAACTGAGGGTCCTAGAGGGGAGGGGGGTGGGGGGATGCATTAGCCTGGTGGTGGGTATTAAAGAGGGCACGTACTGAATGGAGCACTGGGTGTTATATGCAAACAATGAATCATGGAACACTACGTCAAAAACTAATGATGAAATGTATGGTGATTAACATAATAAAATAAACAAATGCTATAAAAATGAAAAAAATATGTCATGAACTCTATAGAACTCATAGCTATGAAACAGCTATCTTATAAAATATTTAATTTTTGATTTCTAAAATAAGTATATTATGGTGAGAGAACAGGATCTGTGTAAGTTTGTCTCAAACTTTAATGTATGTATACATAGAAGAATAAACTTTTAATAGACTCTGCTTCTTCTTGAAATGGTATTTATTAATAGATAGCTATATGTTGCTTCCTTAAAGAAGCTATTACCAGATTCTTTATTATATTTAAAATAGTGAGAATGTCATTTGTGTTTTTAATGAAATATGCAAATTAATATTTATCATTTATTATGTTTATTAAATGTTTATTAAAATCAATAAATGTATACCTTTAAAATTACAATTATTAAGATGTGTTAAAGCTCATGCAACTAGTTACATTATCTTCACAAGGAAAAGCTCCTGTCTGAGATCAGCAAAATCTATCCATTTTTCATGTTCTTTTTAATTTTTAACATTTGTATTACTTTTGTGTTTTAGGAAATTTCTAGAAGGAGTAAGTCCTCCAGCCTGTATATATTTTTGGACTATCTTCATCTTGGGTCAAAAGAATCCTCCCTGATACCATCTATCATCAGATAGTTTGTATTGGGTGGGGAGGGTAAAGCCATAGCCTCAAAGTAATGAAGTATGCTCATGACCTGAGCCAAAACCAAGAGTTGTTTGCTTAAAGACCATACCCAGATGCCCTAGGAATTTTCTTTCTTGTTCATTTCCTTGTCTACTCTACTAGTTTGCTAGGGCTGACTTAACAATGTAACACAGACTGGTTGGCTTAAAACACAGAAATTTATTTTCTTACAGTTCTGGCATCTGATGTCCAAGATCAAGGGGTCAGGAGGGTTGGTTTCTTCTAAGGGGCTCTCTCATTGACTTATAGATGTTTGTCTTCTTCTGGTGTCTTAATGTGATTTTCCTTCAGTCTGTGTCCTCATCTCTTCTTATAAGAGTATCAGTCATATTGGATTAGGTGTCCCTTATATAACCTCATTTTACCTTAATTACTTTTTTAAACACCCTAACTCCAAATAAGTTACATATGAAATTTGGAGACACAATTCATAATACCCCTCTCTTATCTGTAAACCAAAAGAAGTCTACCTCCAGATAATAATCAGAAAAAAGCTAGGAATATACTCACACTAAAGAAAAGCATGGACATGAATTTTCAAGTAAAGCTAAATATTAAAATATGAAAAAACTTTAAGGCTGGTCTTAGAAAGAGACCAAAAGCCATTTTCAGAACCTTCACAGAAGTTTCCCTTATCAGATGCTAGTATTATATATAAATATAAATCTCTTTCTTGGTCAAGATTGTGGTTTTTTAAACTTATGGTTAATTATTAGCATTATAAATTTTTCCCTATTTTTCACTATATATAAGCCCCAAAGGTGGAATATAAGTTTATGTTATAAAATTAACATATCATAAATTTAAAAGCCTTCTGCATGATTTTTTGTGAAAAGAGATTATATGGGAAATCCCTACACTTAAGATTTGAAAATTCATGCAAAGGGTAGAAAAATAGCCATTATTATATTTTATGATGAAGACAACCCATTTGAGTCTTCCCTCCTGTTTTTTTTGTAATCACTAAGCATTTAGTGTCTTATCTTAGATAAATGGCTATGGGGGAACTCAGGTCAGAATCCAAGGTTAGGAGCTCTATTCAAGAAGCTTAGGATCTTTGACATCTTCTCCAGTTAACTATGTGACAGTTATTTTATGAAAAACGTTGAGTTGAAATGAGTCTGCCTATATATTTTTTTATTTCCAAAGCTATATCACAATAGAACTGTTACAGAACCTGGACTGGATTGCCCGACACAAGAACCAAGTGGCACTTGGAGATCTTGGAGGATAGGAGGTTTAACACCGGTGGGTTCAGAGGAGAGTGGTCTCCAAAGGTTTGAGCCCCAAGCACAAACAAAGGGCTATTTCTGCATACCTGGCACTTTTGGCATGTGCTCGAACTGGGGCAGGGAGAAGAACCCGGATTGGTGAGCACGGGAAGCAGCGCAGGGAGAAGAACCCGGAAGAGCCCCGTGTCAAGGACTGGGACTCTCTCGGTGGCTTGGTTGGCCATCTTAGGACACAGATTTTCCTTATCAGAATTGCTTAAAAAAATTATATTGTTTTGCCACTTGACATGTTACAGATTGTATAGTCCAGAGAGAAAATCAAATAGATGTGGAATTTGGTCTGGAGCTGAGAATTTGACTCAAGCAGTGCCAATTCGTTTTCTTATGAGTTGATTTCATCTTTCTTTTGAATTGCAGCCCAAGAAGATGGAGGGTCAAAGTTATCAATAGCAGTTTTTCCGTTATATATAGTGAGAGTTCACTTTTGAATATGGCCAATATATATAGGGAAATAGAGTCAGAAGATAGAAAAATAATTTCTGGACTGCATCATCCCTGGATCCAGCTATGCCTAAAATTAGATTCATAAATGAACTTCCAGGTTTTATAAGCCATAAAAACTCTAGATATGCTTTTAATTGAATTGGTTTAATTTTTTTAATTGAAGTCAACCAGGTCTTAATATAGTAGGTTTGTCATCTCATAATTTAAAAGAATTGAGATGTAAAGGAGTGAGTGAGAATGAAAAGCATAAGAGAAATTAACACTGAAAATTTTTATTTCTCTTGTGAGGTGGAATCATATGAGAATGCATAAATTTTTATTTTTTAATGTTCAAAATGACTTTTAGGAATGCATGCTATCTAGAGACAGAAACTATATTATTACAAAGCTAATACATTATTGAGATTTATACTTATCATTAACCATTTTAAATGCCCTAACATCCAAATAACTAGTAGAACATTGTAATATGACATTATGAAAACATGATGAGCAGGGAAATATCTATGGAAATATGTTTTATAAACCAATTCCTAAATTCAGCCCATCTGAATTGATCTAAATATAAATTTTTTTGTGGTTAATGTGGTGATCTGTGCTCTCCTTCTTTGCAATTGCTAACTATAGCTCATGTAATATTATCAGTCTTAGGACAATCATTTATCCATGCTAAATAGTTCTGAATCAAAGGAATATTTACTGGATGGGAGAAATCTCTATATGAGCCTGAAGAATGCAGCATCAGCATGTCAACTGCCTGAACTTCTTTATTGGTAATTCTTTGCTATGTAAAGCTTCTTCTTCTTCTTCTTCTTCTTTTTTTTAATCCCTAATCACATTTAGTGAGCAAATAACTAGAAATAATCATTTAGGACTCCATTCATCAGAACATTATTATTTTACATCAACTAAGCCTTTATGAGATAGCTGAATTTCTTTGGGGAATAAATACTGTTTACCATTTCTCTTTGCTATGCGACTAATAGAAAGTTTTAGGTCTATCTCAGTGCTAAAGCCCACAATGAACACTAAGCTATTAGCAGATTTTAATGAACACATCATTATCTGAGCAATGAACACTGAAAACCAGACACCAGAGCAGTCGTGTGTTTGAATCAACAATAAAACAGAAGAGTTAAGATTTAAATGATGTGTTTAAACAACTCAAAGTAGAACTATTTTAGACAAATTACACAATTGGATTCTTTTGGGGAACATAAGTCTGGTATATAGTTATAGATCTGAAATTAACTCCATGAGGAGTTCTTCAGAATACAATTTTTTAATTTAACAGAAATAGAGAGTAGTGTTAATATTAAGGGTGTGCAATAGTAAGAGCTAAGACTTTCGAATTCTTGACACAGAGATAACAGAGATAAGTAATATCTCTAGCAATTGGAGATTGTGTGACCCTGATAAATGACATGATTTACATTTATAAATATCCATAAGTTATTTTCATCTATAATTTCAAAATTATATTAGAACTAAAATCACAGGTCAAAAAAAAGATAAATTTAAATAGCCAAAGGGGAAATGGAAAAAAAATAAATGTAAAAATGTACTTATTTTAATGTTATAAATATTAGGGTACTTTCAAGTGCTAGTGATTTTTTTTAGTGCTCTTTATTTATTATTTATTTATTTTTAGGGATTTTATTTATTTGAGAGAGAGTGTGAGAGAGAGAGGGATCACAAGCAGGAGGGAGGGGTAGAGGGAGAAGCAAGCTCCCCACTGAGCAGGGAGCTGGATGTGGAACTCCATCCCGGGACCCTGTGGTCAAAACCTGAGCCTAAGGCAGACATTTAACTGACTGAGCCACCCAGGCGCCCCTAGTGCTCTCTTTTTATTAGTGTTATGATTGTCATTATTTACATTATGAAGTGAAAAAAGGCATGATGTTGAGGTGGATAAGTTAAATTATTATCTCCATGTTCTGAAATTTTCTAAAAGAAACTGCTTGTTATTCTTTATTTTAAGTATATATTTTAAAATATTTTATGGATTCTGCCAAAATAAAGGCAATATTATAATACCTGGGTGTTATAGTTAAAATAATTGAAATAATATTGAAAATATTATCTTATTAAGTAATGATGATTTGAGGATAAAAAGAGTGGGGATAATTATGGCTTATTGATTTTAGAGTACCATGAGGAAGGATTTATTTTTATATTTTTAAAAGTGAAAATATACTGGAGATCTTCAAGAAAATATTTTGATAATATTATATACAGGGTTGTTTAAAAATAATAAAAAGAAACTTGTTTTCAGAAATAGGGAGGACTAGATAAAGAACCCTTTTGGTATAAAACATTTAAAAATTATAAACGAATTTATAATTGTATGTGTATGGGTGTGCACAGGTGTATGTATTTACCAAGACAGAATTTACTTTGAGTTTTGGATGGGCAGGGATGCAGGGCATTCTTCAAATATGCTAAAACTAATGAGTAAAAATTTGATGAGAAACACGGTATGTACATAGTTTCAAAGTATCTCCCATTTAACTAAAGAGGAAGACAATATCTTTCAGTGGAGAAATCTGACAGAAAGTGATCAAAGTTCAAGTAAACAATGGGATAAATCAACATCATGTATCTCCTAATGGGAACCTTTGAGAAGGACACAGCATAACTAACATAGTATTTCTGCTGAGAGCGTATAATCTGAATCAAATTGCATGTGTGTATGTGTGTGTCAGATAGATCAAAATTGAGGTAAATTACACAAAATAAGTGGCTGTACTCAAACAAAAATTTCATGAAAGACAAAGAAAGGCTGATGAATAATTCCAGAAGACATAATTAAATGACTTCTAGAAATAGATCATGGAGAGGAAGACAGGGAATAAATAAATTGCTAAGAAAGATTTTCTTGAGATAATTGATAAAATTTGACTAAAGTCCATGTATTTGAAAAAGTATTGTATGTGGTTTAATATCCAAATTAATTTATTACAGTTATATAATTAAGTGTTCTCAGTCTTTGGAAATCTAGAAGTATTAAGGGGCAAAACACTATATGCCTACAAGTTTTCTCTCATGGTTCAGAAGAAAACATGTCTGTGTGTGTGTAAGTAAGTGTGTGTGTATTATTTTTCATGTTGAGACTGTTACTGGGAATGCACAGATATACAGGTACTCTTGTAAGTTTACTGGTGGGAGTGAAAACTAGACTTTAGCAGTATGTTTAAAAGCTTACATAAATTTGCATTTATTGTGAATTAGCAATTTTCCTCCCAGGAATTTATTCTAGGCAAGCTATCATCAAAAAGACAGAGATGAACTAATGAGGACATTTGTAGTAGGCAGAATTCTAAGTTGACCCACAATCAGGTATAACCTCCTCCCCTTGAGTGTGGGTGAAACCTGTAACTACGATGAAATATCATTTTGCGATTATGTTAAATTGCATGGAATGGAGAGATTATCTGGAATGAGCCTAACCTAATCAAGTGAGCTCTTTGAAAGCGGAGGGTTTTTTGTGTGTGGTTGTTTTTTTTTTTTTTTTTTTTTTGTCCTGACTGGTCACACTCACACTTAGTGACCTAGAAGAAAGTAAAACATGTGAACATGGGGACTATGTGGCAAGAACCTAAGAGTGGCGTCGAGAAGATAAAAATGTTCCTTGGTCGATAGGAAAATGGGACTTCAGTCCTACAGCCACAAGGAAATGAATTCTGCCAACAACCAGTGAACATGGAAAAGGACTCCAAGCCCCAGATAAGAACTGAATCCCCAGTATCATTTTTTATAGCAAGTAACTGGAAACCATCTATATGACTAGCTATAAAGACCAGGTAAGCAAAGTACAACATGGTATATGGTAATTATATGGTATATGGTTGCAAAATCGATATACAGCCTACATGAGAGCTGGTTATAAAATTCTGCATGTGCTTTGTGCATATTTTTTAACATACATTCATGCGTTTTTATATTGCATATTGTTATGTGTTGAATTGTACCTCTCAAAAGAGATATTTGAACGCCTTACCCCCAGTACCCCAGAATGTAAACTTATTTGGAAATAGGACTTTTGGCAGATATATTCAAGTTAAGATGAAGTCATTAGAGGGGTGCCCAATCCAATATGACTGGTGTCCTTATAAAAAAGGAGAATTTGAACTCAGAAACAGACACAAACTGAAAGAAGATCATGGGAAGACATGAAAACCACTGTCTATAAGCCAAAGAATGCCTGAGGCTACCAGAAGCTGGGAGGTACGGGTTTCCTTGACAGTTCCCAGAAAGAACCAACCCTGCCAACATCTTGCTTTTGGATTTCTAGTCCCCAAAACTGAGACAATAAATTTCTGCAGGGTAAGCCACCCAGTCTGTGGCACTTTGTTATGGCAGCCAACAAACTAACATGCATCCTTATATGCTCATGTTAATGGAATGGCAACAAAACTTAACAAGCAATATTTTAGTTGTTGGGGATTTATTTAGTTGCATTCTGAAAATGAAATTGTATTTGATAATGTTTGATCTATTAACGTGGCAATTTCATATCCTTCATCCTTGTAATCCTTTATAATTTTTGTACTCAATTTTTGAGATATCCATAATAAATATCTATCACAGCTAAATATATTCAATAATAATGGCAAAAAGCTGATAACTCTCTTCAAATCAGAAGTTGGGGGTTATTTATATTCTTATAGATGTTAAAGATTAATAACTAACTTATGAAGTCATTTCCTTTCTTATATTCGCTTTTCTGCATTCAGTCTCATAACTACTTTGTGACATTTCATAGTTTATACATTATTTGTATAAATGTCAGGTTTTAAGTTGAAATATTAGACACAGACATGATTAAAAATAGCAGTCTTTTTTTTCTACTGGAGCAAAATAATTAATGGGAGATTAATATTGAAGAGTGAGAATATGCACTGAAATTTTCTTATAGATATACTTCAATTCATTGTCTAATAAATTAATGAAAGCTCTCACTTGTGCAAAGAATATTCATACCTGCACACATTAATGTTGATTCAATGATTCAGTAAAAGCTAAAAATTTGCTAAGAAACATGCTAGTAGTAACCAGTGGACAAGACAGACATCAGACTATTATAAAAATATATGGTTAGCATTATGATGGAAAACTTACATGAATTATGTGGAACTAACCCAGTCAAAGGTGAGAAAATCTCCCCTGAGAAAGTGATTTGTAAGGTGAAGTCTTCTGATTTATGGAGGATAAGTAGAAATGAGCAGCAGAGGAGGTTGGGGGTTGGGCTGTATAGATGTTGATTAGAAATAGAACATATATCACTGGACAAAGTTCTGCGATTTCGGTTAAACACCCGAAAAATGGTTATGATGCCATTGTCTGTTAAATACATGATTTCTTTTGACATCAATCTTGATTTTTTTTAGAAATACTTTTCAAATCTGCATTTTCTGTCAAGAATAAATCTCATTAACTGCTCCACTCCAAACAGCCACTTCTGTCACTGCAAATTTATATAGGGACAGCTATACATTATTAACAAGCTATGAAAAGTCACTGGCTAAATGTCATCAAAGCTGAGATATAGCTGCACCTTGGGATTCATATAGCAAACAGTTTAGTTTTAATCATCTTGGACCAAAAGATGTCTTGACATTTGAGCAGCAACTTTTTTCTCCTTAACTTGCACTGGAATCAGACCGCTATTATCTCAGCCATAATTTTCAGTTTAAACTGTGATTGAAAGTTTTACCTTTTAAATTAAAAGTGTGAAAAAAAATCGATCCATCAAAGACCTTATCGTTCATTTAATCAATGCTCACCTGCAGCTTTCTCCCTTCTTCCCCCCTCCCCAAAAAGAAATGAGCAAGGGCAGCTATAAAATTCCAAGCATCTTTAGAGCTGCCAGAAGTTTTTTGAGCTAACTACCTGTTACATTAATACCTACAAGAAATGACCTTGTTGAACTGCATTAAGATAGGTGATTGATTTTACTGTGGTATTTTTTTATTTTGATAAGTTTTCACACTTCAAAAATATGCATTTTAATCTTTTTCTGCTCGTGGTCTAATAATATCCTCAGAGCATCAATCTATGGTGGCCACAAAATATCCAAATTTAAAATTTTTTAACAATATTTCATTTAAAATATTTAGTACATGATATTTTGAATTGAAATTTTATTGAGATCTATCACTTTAGTTTCTTATTGTGGACCAGTCAGGACAGCAATATAAAGAAAACATGATTTTTAAAATTAATAATAATCAGAAAAAATATAAAACAGATAGATCAATAAGGAAATTATAGTCACCAATAAAATTATATCAAATATAATGGGTTGGGGCTCCTGGGTGGTTCAATCAGTTCAGCGTTGGACTCTTGGTTTTAACTCAGATCATGATTTCAGGGTCATGATCTCAGAGACTTGAGATGGAGCCCCGCCGTGTCAGGGCTCCAGGCTCAGCTCTGAGTCTGCTTTCTCTCTCTCCCCCTTTGCCCCTCCCCCTGCTTGCCTGCACCTGTGCTCTCTTTCTCTAATATAAATCAATAAATCTTAAAAAAAAAAAGACCCAAACAAACCAAACCAAAACAAAAAACAAATATAACTTGGGTTAATAAAAATGCATTGCATAACCTGTGGGAAAACATATATGCCTCATGTCTTTTGTAATTTTACTATACGTATAAGGCAGCAAGCTATAGATGAGCAATTATTAGAAATAATTATCTTGTTCCTCTATTTCCAAACTATCAGGACATAGATGTATTTACACATAAACTTTATTTTGCTTCTTGGGTAATTTCATTTTAAAAAGACAACACAAAAATAAGTATAGTCTCCCCATAAAATTTAAACATGCCATAGGGAGGAATAATCAGGGACTCAATAGTCTAGAAATACCTAGATTCTGCAACTGAAATAAAGAAGATATCTTCTGTACAGAGACAATCTAGGAATATAACTGTGCCATTCTATTAATACCCTGTAAGAGTGGTTTTATTTTTCCCAACTTAAACTTCAAAAAAAGAAAAAGACTAATGGTGAAATTAATAGGCTTACTATAGGTATCTCTCAGTTGGCTCCTATTTTATTTTTAAATATGCTAAAGTCCATTATAATTAGCATAATAAATCTATATGTGGAAATGAAAGGTGACGATGGAGTATAAAACTGTCACATTGTTTCTTAACTGTTCTAAGAATGTTGACACTTAAAAGTATAAGTTTACAGTATTTTCACTTTTTCTTTTGTCAGGAAATACATGTAATGAGAAGTTGCCTATGGTTGTCTTTAGCTCTTGGACAAGTTGAAAGCACTGCTTTTATGTGTGCCTCTCTTTCCCCTCCTTTATTTATTGAACAATATTCAAGTAATATCTGTCTGTTGCCTATAGTATAAGACCCTGTAGAAGGTTCTATACAATGATGAATAACATAGACAAGATACTTGCAGAGATCATAATAAAATAGGGAAAAAAAAAACAAGAATCACACAAAACTATAAATGCCACCATATTCTATGAAGGTGTCTAATGGGAGAGAAGACCAAGTTTGCCCAGTGGTTGAGAGGTGAGGAGAGTAGATTTCCCTATACCTGTCCTTTTGAGAATCAGTAGAGGAACAATTAACCTGCAAGAAAAGGCTTAACTGAGGCACACCATGGTATTTAGTCAACTACCCCTCCAGGTTTGACTGGTTGACGAAAGATACGCTATGTTTTGGGAATTTTTCCAGAATCTGGGTGTCTCAGTTGGGATGCTCCAGAAACAGATCCTGAGAAGTTTCAGTGGAAGTGGTTTTGGGGAGATGTATAAAAACACCTAAAGTTGGGTAAGTTGGTGGGGGGGAAAGAATGCAGGAAATGAAGTTTGTATTATTAAGTCATTTATTGAAGCCAATGATTAGTTTATTCTCTTGGGGAAACTCCGGTGAACCATGACAAACCTACTTCGGAATTATGTAACCTGACAGGATGAGGAGGTTAAGGGATTGACACCCCATTTCCCATCAGTTATTATTATGGGCTGCACCCTGGACTGGGAAGATGCTGAGAAGAGCAAGAGCATTAATTCCCCAGAATTTCTATTCTGTTTCGCAGGAAGAAAGTTTCTGCAAGCCCTCAGGCTCATAGACACAGATAATAGGCAACTGGAAGATGGCTATGCAAGTAAAAATGATAAGATCATAGCTATGTCAGTGGGATACGGAAGGCATCTGGTACCGTGAGCTAAAATTATTTGCATTTGTTAAGACTATTAATTAAAAGTCACAGACTTGGTTGGTTAGTAGATTTTTACCCAATAGAGATGCAAATAAATTCTGTTCGGTGGAAATAACTTTAAACCTTTATAAACCATCCTTTATTGTTCTGTAGGACAGTGACCAGATTTGTATCTAGCCCATCATGTTATTCTCAAATGCCTTTATTAAACTGCCCATAAATATATCATTCTTCAAACGCTCTACAAACCAGTCCTAATATCTTCTGGGTTTGTTCATTAATTAGTAAGTTGAATAAAGTATTTTACACTGTTCATATCATATTTACTTGACAAACTTACATATACTTTTAAAAAATATGTTAATTAGCCTGTGGCACATATTAAGTATTCTATGTGTATTATCAAATTTAAGTCTCAGAATAATACATAGAGATAGGTATTATTCTTATTTTATAAATGAGAACAATGGCATGTTAGTAAAGTTAAATAATTTGCCAAATAATAGATTTGGATTAAGACCCAGGGAATTCTGACTTGAAAGTCTTTTGCTATACTCTCTTCATGTTTTGAGAAAAAGTGCTCTAGACATTTTCTGATAGGAGCAGAGATTTCTTCCACCTAAAATTGCAACTACAAGGCAACTGGGCACATATAGGCCAGAAGAATAGCCCTTGACTTAAAAGAGTCAGATTTTTTTTTTTAATTTTTAAAAGAATAAATTAGAGCATTAAAAAATGATGATTTTCCCAAGGAGATAGTAGAATTGGGCTCCCTAAAGTTACTAATCTTGCTGAAAATTCAAAAATCACAAAAAATTATAAGTGATTATATATATTTGTAAAACAAAAGAAAACATATTCAGATAAAATATAACCAAAATTAATATGGGGGAATTTTTCAATTTTTATTCTCAATAAATCACATAATAGTCCAAGTGAAGAAGTCTTTAATTGGATACCACTTCATGTGGCAACACCATTAACTGGTCAGTTAAATTTTTCAAAGTGTTGATAAGTGAATTGGTCATTGTGGACTCAATTATGCTGCTTGATCAAATAATTTCCAAATCTCAGGATGCTTAAAATAACACTTATATCTTGCTTATGAGATAAGTCCATCAAAGGTCTACCAAGGCTAAAATCCTTCATCAATGTCCTCACTCTGGACTCAGCCTGATGGAAAAGACATCATCTGAAGCATTACCAATGACCATATTAGCAAAAGACGTGAGAGCTGCAGTTTCACAGCAGCATGTAATCTTTCTTCTCCCAAAGAGACATCATTTCTAGCCAAATTCATTAGGCAAAGATATTGACTCTGCTCCACCCAAACAGAAGAACAGTCATACCATGTGTCTCAAAAAGAAGAGAATTGGAATATCTGGCAAATACAACTAATGAGTACCACAACATAAAATGAAGTGGATACCTATACCTCTATTTATTTCTATAATGTATATATATTACTGTGTCTATTTCTCTATAAGTCCGTGAAAAAATACACAGGAAAAATTTTAACTTTGCATATATATGTAGCTGAGAATGTAGGAACAGGATATAGCTGTGGTAAAATATAAATTTTTAAAGTTTTCATGAATGACACACTATTTTTTTTTCCTAACTTTGTCCATTTTAATAATGTTCTGGCATTTATAAAGTACTGCACTTGGGGCTTTCAAATAATTAATTAGTAAATTCATAAATATGCTTTTTAAATAGTGAAATAGTCTTTTGTGGATAAAGGAGGAATAAACTGAGGAAAAGAAATGAAAGGGTAAGGAAGAGATGGCAAAAGCAAAACATTATTAAATTATAGTAAGTGCTTTGTGTAAGGGATTTATCCAAAATTAGATTTCAAGCTATTATAGTCCAAATCAAATTCAGCTTTGTTTGGCTCAAAGAAGTTTTTTTTTTCCCCTTTAGACTGTATTTCAGGTTCCAGATTTTATATAAATTTAGCCTCAGAGCAATAGCTCTAGTCACTATCAATATTGTCATTCTCTGCTCTTTGGATGCTTCAAAATTATTCCAAAAGCACATTTACATTATCTTTAAATGTCTTAAATTAATGAGTCTGTTAATTAATTGTGTACAGGAATTTAAAGCAAACTTAGAAATCATCATTTTACTGACATAAGAAACCCACTTAACATCCTCATGCTTTAATTTACCTAATTATCATCACCCTTTTTTCTCTCCCAAGAGACTTTTCCTTTTTGCTCATTTTTATCTCAGTCCCTATTGCTCACAGGAAGCCATGCCTTACTGCTTGTTAAAGTTAGGCCACCAGTCTTTACATATTCGCTAACATTTCATATATTCAAGTCTTCCCTTTCTAAAGAGACTACCCTGATTCCCCTACCAATGGCCCTATAAACGGTATCCCTTCACCATAATTTGTTCAAATAATCTGTACTCATTGTTCTCATCCCTTTCTAAAGAGACTACCCTGATTCCCCTACCAATGGCCCTATAAACGGTATCCCTTCACCATAATTTGTTCAAATAATCTGTACTCATTGTTCTCATTTAACATTTTCCACTTAACTCCTCAATTTGTAACAACTTTTATCTGTAATGCTTAGTTGAAATTACTCTAATAACCAAATCTAATGATTACAAAATTCAAGACTCTCTCTAAATCCCAACTTCTTTTGGAGATATGAGGCAACAGATCAATGACTTCTTGAAATTCAGTCCTCCCACTAGCTTCCATCATGTGCCATTACAATCTTTTACTACTTATTTTTTCCCACTGTTTCCAAGTTCAATCACCCAATTCTTAAATGTTGTTCCATTGTGCTCTAGGGTCTGTTGCCTTTTCCTTTTCTACAAGTTCTTGCTAAGTAATACTATTTCCAGATAAATGTCATTTATACCCAACATGACAATGTTTCCAACCTTGTGTTTTCAATTCCTACTGCCCTCACTGAATTAGACCTACATGTTCCATTGCCACTTAGTTCTCCCCCATGCATGGTGTACAGACACCTCAAAATGAACTTAGTTAGAACCAAGCTATTTATCCTACCCTCTCCCCAGCTTAATTCCATCTATTCAATAGGCTATATAAAATGACTTTTTTTTTTTCTTATTTCTCCCTGATTCATCAAGTCCTCTGAGGGAGTCTGAAATATTTCTCAAACCTTTACAACTCTACCATACTTACTACTCTCCCTTAGAACACATTAAACTTTTAAATTTTTCCCCAGCTTTCTGTTCCTCCATTCTAATTTTCATCATCTACATTTTATTTTTCTAAATCCTAGATTGTATTATGTCACTCCTTTTCTTTATGGGAAAAAAAGTTTCTGATGTCTTCCCTTTCACAAGAAATCAACATTACATATACTCCTAGGACTCTAAACTGTAAACTGAGTATGCTAGATTAGATGTCATCATCCATGGAAGGATCATGGCTGGAATGCAGATCTCCTGACTTCTAAACCCATTTGATCTCACTTTGTAAGATGAATTGTATATATTTAAGCTAAATTTATCATGAATTGTTTAGTGTCATAAGACAGTATGTGTTATCTGTCACATAGTGCTGCTGCCTCATTCCTAGGCACAATCCCTCCACATCCTTCCCATCCTCTCATCTTTTCTACAGTAAGAATTTTATCAGGTCAAGATAGAGAATATCTACAGCTCATTCTAGAGAGAGAGACCTGGATCCGGGTCACTTAATCTTATTCATGTACTGCTTACCTCAAAATAATATTCTCTACCAAATAGAGAATTATTCCTTGCTCTTGTCTAGATCCCAAGTCATAGCACTGATGAGATGGGACACAGATGAAATAGATACAGTGGCTGAACTGTAACTAGTGAGATATTTATTAGAGAAGCTGGTAGGTAGGAAGAAAGACAAGATAAATCATAGCTAAGGAAAAATACAAATGTAACACATAAGGAATCAGTGCTAAATATTATTTTGCAGCATGAGACAGAGCCCAGAATTAGATACCAAGAAAAGAGTCGGACAAGAAAAAAATTATGGTACAGTTAGAAGGCAGAATAGAAAAGAGTGGAGACATAGTTTAGTATGGAAGGCCAGGAATGATTCAAGTATTGAAAGACCAGTTTCTTTTATTGTGAAAAATAAACCCTGGACATGATCCTTTCTTATTTATTTGCGTTTTTCCCTATTCATGTCTACAGTGGTTGATATTACTAAAAGTTTTAGTAGATAATGTAGCTGTGAGTATATAAGTAAAGTTTTTTAATTTTCCTTGCCTAGGTTGAGAAGCACTCCTAATTCTATAAAAGCAAGAAGAAATATTTGAAATAATGAAGAAGTACAATAGAGGGGAAAGAGCATTTTTTGGAAAAAGGCACTACCTATATCAGTGACATTCAAGTGGAAGTGACTCTGTCCCCCCAGGGAATAATCTGGCAATGTCTGGAATCATTTTAGGTTATATCAATTGAGGAAATAGAAACCAGCGACACTGGAAAGAAATCTTAAAATGCATAGGCCATCCCTCCACAACAACAAATTAAATATCAGTAGTGTTGAGGTTGGGAAACCCTAAACTCTACGATAACAGACAATACACCTAATTTTAACCTAAAATGGACAGTTAATATCTTTCTTATATGCTTGTGGGTATTAAAGAAGATAACACATTATAATACATTAAACTAATACTTACTGCAATAGTGTTGAAAATAATAAGTTTCAAAGCCAATAACAAATTGCAATTAAAAATAAACTTGTGATTAACAGGTGGATCAAGAATGAAATTTAAATGTAATCACAGATCCTTCTGAATACAATTAAAATGAGGATAGTAAATATGAAAACTTAAGGAATGGTAAGTTTATAATCAAGTATAAATTTATATAATAAAAAAGATAACTTCAAGCAAAATCAAGTTAAATAAATAATGGATCCAAGGCAAGAAGTTTAAAAAGAAAATTCTGTCAGAGACTAGATAATTAAACAATAAGGATAAACATAGCCATTAATAGATAGAAGGGTTTAAAAAGAGTCACTTTTTAAAATATGTAAGTGTTCTTACAGTGACCAGGACAAAACTCACAAAAACATGTGACAATCTGATAAATTGAGTTAGAAAAAAAAGAGAACAGACTAATGATAAATGAATGGGCTTGTGGTAGGAGTGGGATTAGATGTTAATTGAAATAAATGATGTTTACATTATATGTTAAAGAAAAAAGAAGATAGCAGGAGGGGAAGAATGAAGTGGGGGGAATCGGAGGGGGAGATGAACCATGAGAGACGATGGACTCTGAAAAACAAACTGAGGGTTCTAGAGGGGAGGGGGGTGGGGGGATGGGTTAGCCTGGTGATAGGTATCAAGGAGGGCACGTTCTGCATGGAGCACTGGGTGTTATAAGCAAACAGTGAATCATGCAACACTACATCAAAAACTAATGATGTAATGTATGGTGATTAACATAACATAGTAATAATAAAAAAAGAAATGATGTTTATCTGGAAAACACATTTTCTTGATAAATAATAACATTTTTGTAAATGAAAGTGTCACTTTTAACTTTCAACATACTTCTTTTGTATTTGTATTACATTAGGTAAAGATTATAGAATACTACTATCACATATCAGAAATGGTAATGTATATTTTTTCATGATTCAAATTGGAATGTCCTTAATGTTTTCTTTGTTAAACTTCACATATTTGTTTTAATATAGAGCAACTTTATTAAGCTGAGGCAGCATCCTTATCTTTCTCATTAGCATGTCCACATGATTTTTAAAAGATTTTTTATTTATTTATTTGAGAGAGAGAGAGAGAGAGAGTGAGAGTGCAAGCATGAGTTGGGGGAGGCACAGAGGGAGAGGGAGAAGCAGACTTCTCTGAAGTCTGAAGTAAGGAGCCAGATCCTGAGATCAGGACCTGAGATGAGGTAGATGCTCAACCAACTGAGCCACCCAGGAGCCCCAAATGACTTTTTACTGTGGATTCTTACCATCGTTATTCATTTATAAAATTTGATACTAGTCTCTACCTCAAAATTTTGCTTAAGAATTAAATGAGATATTCTACCGAAGATTCATAGAACCGTGTCTGACATATATTAAGCATTAAATGTTTATTAACATAATGCCAGTGTCATTGTCTCTTCTGATTTTATTACTATATTTAAAAATATTGAACCATTATTCTATAGTTGAATTGCTTTTCTTCATGATATTTTAATGTGCAATTAAACTTAATTAAATTTTGACATCTATAATTGTGGGGTGTTTTTGACCACCTTCATAGTTTGGTTCCCAAACTAGATAGCTTTAGAACATAAACCTCTATATCATATATGCTCTAGATCAAGTTATATATGGGAGGTGGCTATTACTAAGTTTGAAATCACTCATGTAAAATTCTCTTGGCTTATGCTTTTGTTGGAGATAATGTTTTAAACTTTTTCATTGTCTTTAAATTTGATATTCTACTGATGTTATTTTTTCCCTTCAGACAACTTTATTTATATTTTTCCTGAGTATTGAACATTTTCAAGATTTTCAAATTATCTAACCTCTTTTTACTTTAATATTATAGACTAAAGGGGTTCACTGGTGGCCAAGTACAATATATGAAAAAAAGATGTACACTAAAATATGCCATTATGAAAGTTCTAATATCTGTGTAGAGAAGAAAATCCTAAACAAATGTGAAAAAAACAAACATGTTAAATAGTTGAAACTAAGAATAACATTTGACTTGCCAATGTAGCAATTCTATCAGTATTAGGAGGAAAATATTTCCCAAAATGGAAACATTTAATCAAGTGTGGTGGTAAGCATATTCTTTGATGTCAAAGATTTAAAAAGAAATCAATCTCCCATGCATCATTTTTTTTTTCTGGATGCTAATGGAGGAAAGCCAAGAAAAAAAATCACAAGATCAGAAACCAGTCTATCTGGCATCTGAGATGCTTAAATAATAATAACAACAACAACAACAACAATAATAAATGCACTGGTAGGCTAACAAGTAGTTTACCATTGTGTAGAAATGTGAATGGATAATGGAGGATGTGGAAAAAATTATTGTGGAAATAGTAAATGTTCTTAACTCTAGAATCCAGACTCGACTCATTTTAGTGATACTGGAAAGAAAACAAAATAAAACATGCTCTATCAGAAAGGTTAAGATATTAAAATGCTAAAAAAGCTAGAAACTATTTGGTGTGGTAAACATAGGAAAGACAAGCTGTAGAAAAGGAAGAAAAAATTTAAAAAAAAAAGGAAAGACAGAATGAAGGAAGGAAGAGAGGAGCTCATAAATACGGCTTGATTTCTGAGTTTCCTAACAATAGGACTAAAAATCCATCACAAACCAATAGGAAAGTTGTTAGCCAACAATATTCTTGGTACATTCTTTATAAGAGTTATATTACAGATTTATATTATACTCTACACCAAAATTAAATCCAAAGAGTTAAACTCAAGTCTAAACTAAAAGGAACAAAACAGAATGAAACAGACCTGGAGACACTGTCCTGTTTTTTTAATGTGAAAGAAGTTTTAATTACAAAAAGCAATAGAAGACATCACAAAGAAATGGCTAATAGAGTATTCATTTCTTAAAAATGCATAAAAGTAATAAAACAAAAAAATGTCAAATAGATGGTTTTGATAGAGGTTCTATTGCATCAAATGAAAAAGATATCACGCTTAATTAAGATAATTATAATGTACTATGTTGGTACATTTGGGTAAAATAAAAAATCTCTATACATGCAGATCAAAACATTCTGTGGAAAGACAAACACAATAGGCAGAACCAAAGAATGCTTACATACTTGGAACGACAAAGCTCATCTGAGGTCAGAGTATTCAACTAATTGACATTATCTTTTCAGTAAAGCAGAAACACGCAGGCATAATCCATGTGGCCCTGACAACATGACTTCACCTTCTGATGACGCTGTAACAAGAGGATCCATGAACCATGCAAAAGTGGGTAATTTAAACTATAATTAGAGGTGGGTTTTAAAAACCAAAACATGTGTTTTAGTTAAATTCATCTCAGTGAAAAGCCCAGGCAGGATTTGGAATGGGACTAATGCTTTGGACCAAGATAAAGACAGAAGGAAAATAAATTGATTACATTAAAAGGATTAAACAAGCCCTTCCATATGAGTGGATAGAGCTAGAGGTTCTTCTTTTGTTTCTCCTGTGCATTTTGTAACAACCAAGTAACAACCAAATTAAGTAGCTTTAAATCCACACTGTCCCACCTGACATCACCTGGGACTGACAAACAGCATGGTCTAGTCTCCAGGTAGACAATGTGAGCTAGCTTTAGCTACCTGTTGCTTCTACTTCTCTCATTGCCTCTTGCTCTATGTAGAAGTGGGTAGTGGGGTAGATTAGGTAGGGTTAAATAAAATTAAAAGACATAGTAAACTGTATAAAAGTATGCAATAAATGTGACAAGTGTGTGAGATTAAAAAACAAATAAAACCTTCCAAAAAGGGAGTGGAGGACTAAGGTTATAGAAAACTCATAGGAGAAACAATGCAGTCAGTAGGTATATAATATAGATTAAAGTTGCATATTTTAAAATAGTGATGAGATCTTTTGGACTGGGTAGTGAGGCAGGGAACTCTTCCTTCATTCTCGTCTTTCTGATTATCAAATTGTCAAAAATATACCACAATAAAACAAAGACAGGATAGAATTCTTCATCTGACAGCTCTGGATTTATATTCCGTACATACTGGCTGTGAGTTCTTCAGGTCTCAGATTATTCATCATTGGTGAAGATTAAGTAAACTAATACATGATCAGTACTTACACAGACAGCTAATCATAAGTACAGCCACCACTGTTCTGATAAAATGTTAACAAGTGTGAGCATTCAAGATAATGACTTGACAAAAATCTTTAAAACAATAATTCTTTTGAAAGTTTGCATAATTTAAGTGAAGTATTCCCCTTCTGGACATATATCTTAACTAAATGATAAGATTTATAAGCAAAGGTATATGTATAAGGAAAATCATCCTAGTATTATTAAAAGTGATAAATAGCTACTTAAATTGAGGACATGATATGGAACATCCTTAGACTAGGAAACAGTCACTTGAAATCATATTTTTGAAAATGTACTTAAGGTAATGTTAATGAGAAAATGTAGGTCTCAAACTGTATTTCATCTGATTACATTTTTCTTAAAAATAATAATAAGTACATATAGAGAAAAAAAACCCTAGGGAGAAATACACCAATATATTAAAATTGGTGATTTGTTGATAGTGTGTTTTTTATTTAAGTTTAATCTTTTCTTTGTGCAATTTATTGGTCTTTACCAAGATGCATATGCACATTTTACAAAAAGAACAGGAACGACAACAATGGCAAAAACACTTAAAAGTTTACTTTTAACATAATTGTTTTGATAATGAGGAGTAAAAATAATATTAGAATCTTCAGTTCTGCATTTGCTTGCTTTTGAATCTCTATATTTTATCCTACTTTCCTAATTTCTAGCTTACTGGTTCATTACGCTAACCTGACATAATATATTTCTCAGGATGGTATACTAATTGGACTTTGCCAGTCACTTCTTTTTTTGTCAAACAAATGGTCCAATATTTGCAGTGATGGCATACTTAACATATTTTTTGTTTATATGTTCTACAAAGGAAAATTGCTTATAAACTGATTTATATGAAAATTGCTTATAATTAATTTATTGATTTATATTTATATGTATGGCCCATGTAGGGTTCTGCATTCAGTGGGGAGTCTGCTTGAAGATTCTCTCCCTCTGTCCCTTCTCCCACTCACACATGCTCTCTCTCTCTCTCTAAAATAAATAAATAAATCTTTAAAAATAAATAAATAAAATAAAAATAGTTTCTCAATTACCACACCCAATTGATGACATCAAGACACACGGGGACTTCCCATGATGTCATGATAGCAGAATCCCACCTAGTCACACCATGGGTGGAGACAGCAGATGCCACTAGTATCTCCTTCCAAATTTGGAGGCAACATGCAGATGACACCACTGTGTCTTTCAAGTCTTAGATGGACAGCTATGAAGCACATTCTGTTAAGCTGTTATTTTAAAAGGTTGCTTAGGAACTCATAACCTTTTTTTTTTTGCTATTTTCTTGTCATATTTTATAACTAACTTGTATGCTACTAATACTATCTTAAATTTCCCTGAGGAACAATTAGCTTTCTTATATTTATTGGGAATATTACTATAATATTAAGTGTAGATTTAGCACCCTCAAAATATTATATTTTATAGAAACACTCAAAATATAAAGTAATTTCAGTATCATTTTAAGAGTTTTACTATTACTAAAAAACTTTATGGTCATTTTATACATGAATGGGTAAATGCATACACAAAGATGTGGTAATGAAAGATGCTCTACAAGGGGGCTGAGTAGATGAGGGCCTCAATATAGTCAGCTAAATAGATTTTCTCTGTCGTATGTAAATACTTTCAGTCAATGGCTCTCAAATTTTAGCATGATCACAACATCAGGAGTGCTTTATTAAAATACAGTTTGCTATTTCTCCCTCCAAAATTCTTCACTGAATAGGTCTAGGGTTGGACACAAAAATTTGCATTTGTAACAAGTTCTCAAGTTAAGGCTGATGCTGTTTTATGGACCACATTTTGAGAACTACTTCTTTAAGTAAAATTTTCTATAGAATGTCTACAAATATTTAAAAAAAACAATATGGATTCAGCAAACATAGGTCATGAATATAGCAACATTAATACACATACAAAAATCAATTATTTTAATGCTATCATCATAAAAAGACTAAAAGAGAATAATGGGTGTTTAAAGGTCAAGATAAAACAAATCTTATGGAAATTACAGATGAAAGCAAAATCTGTCATAATAAGATATTCTATTTGCCTAAAATGTATAGAAAAGTGCTAATTATATTCAAAATGTACTTCATAAAAAGGCCTTCAAGGGTGTAGAGGTAGGAAAGAATTAAAATAAATATTTACTCTAAATTCTTACCTTATCTGTTCCTTTCAACTACTTTTTAAAAATTTTTTATTGTTATGTTAATCACCATATATTACATCATTTGTTTTGGTGTAGTGTTCCATGATTCATTGTTTGTGCATAACACCCAGTGCTCCATGCAGAACGTGCCCTCCTCAATACCCATCACCAGGCTAACCCATCCCCCCACCCTCCTCCCCTCTAGAAACCTCAGTTTGTTTTTCAGAGTCCATCATCTCTCCTGGTTCGTCTCCCCCTCTGACTTACTCCCCTTCATCCTTCCTCTACTGCTATCGTCTTCTTTTCCTTTTTTCTTAAAATATGTTGCGTTATTTGTTTCAGAAGTACAGATCTGTGATTCAACAGTCTTGCACAATTCACAGCGCTCACCGTAGCATATATCTTCCCCAATGTCCATCACCCAGCCACCCCATCCCTCCCACCCCCCACCACTCCAGCAACCCTCAGTTTGTTCCTGAGATTAAGAATTCCTCATATCAGTGAGGTCATATGATACATGTCTTTCTCTGATTGACTTATTTCACTAAGCATAACACCCTCCAGTTCCATCCACGTCGTTGCAAATGGCAAGATCAACTACTTTTATGTGACAAAACTCACTCCTCTTTCAGTGTTTTCTGTCCCTATTTATGGCACCACCCCACCCAGTCTTCCAGCTAGAACAAAAATTATTGAGGACTCATCTTGACTCTGGCCTTCATGTTCTCCCCATTTCAGCTGGAAGAAATCAGTTATTTTGTCTACTGTACTTGATTAAATATATAAGATTGTCTCTTTCCTACTATCCTTGCTTATGCTTTTCTATGCCTTTCTCCACACTGAGGGGGAACAGAATTTGCCACCCCAAAATATACTTCTTTGGCATAAGAATCATTTCAGGCTAATTATTTTTGAGAAGAAGCAGACACAGGGAAAGCTCTGAAAACTGGGTATAAGTCATCCTTTTGTAAGAGAATTCTACAGTTACAAGTCCAATCTCCATTTGTAAGGGTGTATAACTCTCTATACCAGGAAAAGAAGGTGGATTCTAAACCTCTAGAAACTCTTCTTAATGGAGAAGCCATTGACTCATATCTGTATAAATACTTTATCCTTGTGCACTACCCTCTTCCTGATAACCACTTATAAACTACCCCCAACTCCCACCAACCCCAACATTTCTCTTTTGTCATTAGCTGAAGATGGTATTTAAAGTCACAGCTTGGGGGGTGGCTGGGTGTCTCAGTTGGTTGAGAGTCTGACTCCTGGTTTCCGCTCAGGTCATGATCTGGAGCCCTCGTGGGTCTCCATGCTCAGCGGGGAATCTACTTGAAGTTTCTCTCCCTCTGTCCCTTCTCCCACTCAAGGTCGCACTCTCTCTCACTCTCTCTCTCTCTCTCTCTCTCTCAAATAAATAAGTAAATAAGTAAACATTTTTTTAACAAGTGATAGCTTGGCACATTTCAGAGAACCACTAGGTTTTCCTGGGTATCTCTTATGCGTATAGGAGGTATACGTGCTATTACACATCTCTTTGTTTTTCTCCTATTAATCTTTTATTATGGGTGGAGGGGTGTCTCAGCCAAGAACCTAGAAGGATAGGGGAAAAGTTGTATTTCCTCCCCTAAACCATGCACTGGATTATAACTTCTCTGTGAGTGAGGATTGTTTCATGTTTACTCTACATTCTTCATAGAATATAGTTAATTACTTCACACATTATCTTCTTATAACGTTAAGCAAATGACTAAGTGAATGAATAAATGAACTAAGGCAATGATAGTATAATTCAACATTTAGTTCTATCCCGTGGTTATCTCTACCATGTTATATGCATCATGTCATATACAGGGGATATCAAAAATAATAACACAAGTCTCTTGCCCTCAAGTTAATTAGAGGAGAACCCGTACAATACCTCCTAAATTAGTGTTTAAAACGTGAACTCCCATATTTTGACATAGCCTTTATGGATTTACTTAATATTTCATTTCTTAGAAAATAAAGCGAGGGCGTCTGGGTGGCTCAGTCATTAAGCGGCAGCCTTCGGCTCAGGTCATGATCCTAGGGTCCTGGGATCGAGTCCCACATCGGGCTCCCTGCTCGGTGGGGAACCTGCTTCTCCCTCTCCCACGCCCCCTGCTTGTGTTCCTGCTCTCGCTGTCTCTGTCTCTGTCAAATAAATAAAATCTTAAAAAGAAAAGAAAAGAAAGTGAAATGAATTGGCTTATTTAATTTTGTTGCATATGTAAGTGAACCTTCCCAAATACGATTAAAACTAGTAGCAGTTATAATGGAAATTTAGGTATCACCTATGCAGCAATCTGACCTTATTTTACAGATTAGTCTAAAATGCAAAGGGCCTTAGGAAGTCGGGAGTGGGTATGATCTATATAGAATATTATCTGTATCTGAAAAAACATGTGCTTCATTGGTTGTAAAGGGGAAGGGAGATAGAGATTGAAAGTCTGAGGCAGGGAGGGGTTTATTTCAGAGAAAGGAAAAGTGAGGAAAGAAAATCCTTGGGGTTGAGTGTGCATAAGAGTTTTGTGGAATTCATTGACTGCAGGGTTCTGGACCAGTATTGTGAGTGGGAGAACTGGGAGGAGGAGAAAGAGGTTTTGAAAAGTGACTAAGGACGCCGGGATAGCTATGGCCTTTAGTTCATAAATTCATTGTGTCATTCATTGTAACAAAGTTACCTTACAAATAATGCGAGATGTTATTATGAGGGGAAAGCATGTGCCATAGGGGAACTCTCTTTACTATTGCTCTATTTTGTAGTCAACCTAAAACTGTCCTAAAAAAGTAAAGTCTAGGGGCGCCTGGGTGGCTCAGTCGGTTAAGCGTCTGCCGTCAGCTCAGGTCATGATCCCAGGGTCCTGGGATCAAGCCCCGCATCCGGCTCCCTGCTCGGCAGGAAGCCTGCTTCTCCCTCTCCCACTCCCCCTGCTTGTGTTCCCTCTCTCGCTGTGTCTCTCTCTGTCAAATAAATAAATAAAATATTTTTTAAAAATAATAAAAAAAAAGAAAAGTGATTTCGTGTGTAATGAAATAAATCTCCTCTAATGTTCTTTAAGAGACAAAATCAAGGGTTACGATTCCTTTTTAATTATGTACGAGCACTGGTCCATGCTTTAATAAATGCAAATCTCTTCAGTCTTGGTCATTTGGGCCTTGGGATTTCTAAAGTTTACATGTATTTTATTTGTTTTTCAAATGTCATTTGTCTTCGTTTTGCTCCTTTTCAGAATGTTGGGATTGGGAGTGGGACATACCTTCAAATCAGGATTGCACATTAGTAGGGAAAAATGATACTTATACAAGATAGATTCATAGAATGTTACTTAATCTTGTATTTAATTTTGCATATAGACCAGGACAGTCTAACAATTCCCTTCGGTTTGGTTAAGGTTTACACAGGTTTCTTTCTCTCTAGGACCCTGGGCTCCCTTTTCTTAGAGCATGGACTTTAGAAAACTTGTAATTACACATTCTTTTTTTTTTTTTTTTTTTTCTTCAAAAATGTAAAATTTTTTAAAAGTCTCATGTCGTTTTATAATCCAGGATTGTCTTTCTCAAGGACGTGGGAACCCTTTGAAATGTAATCATCAAGAAAGATGGTACCCTATCTCCAAGTCTCTGTGGAAGAGTAGGAGCCGAACTTCAGTGGGTACCTTGCTCCAACTTATAAAACTACTTCCTTTCACAAAGAAAATTTACCTTTTCTTTGGGTAAAGCCAGTTAACAAATACAGATGGGTCTGGGATTCGCACCACCCCAGCTGCCAAAACATCTCTTGTTCTTAATTTCAGTGGAGTTGTGTTCAGACTGAGTTTTGTCCTCCTTCCCCTATTGCAATAGCCTTGAATAAAGTCTTCTTTGTTTAACTTCGTCCACTGCAACTTTTGCTGTGACAATCTAACGTGGCACAAAAATAAAAAAAAAGGCTAATAATAGTAATGGAAAGTTACACACAGAACTATGCTATGTTTGACATTTTTGCTATTATTGCATTCCACAATTTTGTCTATGCTTCAAAATATAAGGTATGGAAAATTTCATATTCCTTTATTTTTCTACACCAAATTTAGGATCTTCTGAGCCATCAGCTCAGCATCCAGCAAGAAATTCAATGTTGCTTGTTCTAGGGACTACTCCACATCCACTTCCATGAGCTCATCCAAGAGTCTTGGCCTTGATGGTGTCAGAAAACTGGCCAAGGACAGAAACACATGTTTCAGAGGGGATGGTATACTTTTGCTCCCAGAGCTTAGGTCTGTGTGATTTTTTCCCCTGAGAAATTGCTGCCTCAGGTATACCAAGGGCCGCACCATGTGGTAGTTTCTCTCCTTCACCAGCAGCCTCCCTCTATCCCCGTACCAAATGATTAGTAAAGGAAGGACCCTTGACTCTGCCACTAGGATCCATTTCTCCACCAGTATTGGGCAAAGCTCAAAATTTAACACAGGACTACTATTTCCTTATCCCGCATGAACAAACAACTTTCCTCTGTCTCTACTTTTTCATGGAGTCATACACCTCCTCAAATTTATTCTTCTTTTCAGTTCTAAAACTCTAAAGAAATCTCTTTCTTTCCCTGAAGGAGGGCTAAGGAAGATACAGGCTGGAATATCTTTTTGAAACAGTATATGGGTCTTTTTTATTTTCTAGATGTGTGTAAAGAGTTTCAAATCGATTAGTCCTTTGTCTTTAATTCACTCTGCAAACAGATTACATATTTTAGTAATGATAACAATAGTAAATATACATTTGACACTTACATGGCAAACATTACCTTAAGATTTCTCAGATACATATCATGATCATAATTGGAAATTAACAAAAAGTAGTTTTAGAAGAGAAGGCCATTTGCCACATTAGAATATGGCTACTAATATAATAAAAACACTTTAGGATCACCTTATTATTATCATACACTTAAATTACCATGTAGATATCCACCAAGGAAAAATTATGTATCCTTAAGTTAAGGATATTTTATTGAATTCTTTTTTTTTAAATAATTTTTATTGTTATGTTAATCACCATACATTACATCATTAGTTTTTGATGTAGTGTTCCATGATTCATTGTTTGTGCATAACACCCAGTGCTCCACACAGAATGTGCCCTCTTTAATACCCATCACCAGGCTAACCCATCCCCCCACCCCCCTCCCCTCTAAAACCCTCAGTTTGTTTTTCAGAGTCCATTGTCTCTCATGGTTCGTCTCCCCGTCCAACTTACTCCCCTTCATTCTTCCCCTCCTGCTATCTTCTTCTTTTTTTTTTCTTAACATATATTGCATTATTTGTTTCAGAAGTACAGATCCATGATTCATCAGTCTTGTACAATTCACAGTGCTCACCATAGCACATACCCTCCCCAATGTCTATCACCCCGCCACACAATCCCTCCCACCCCCCACCACTCCAGCAACCCTCAGTTTCTTTCCTGAGATTGAGAATTCCTCATATCAGTGAGGTCATATGATACATGCCTTTCTCTGATTGACATATTTCACTCAGCATAACAGCCTCCAGTTATATCCACGTTGTTGGAAAGGGCAAGATCTCATTCCTTTTGATGGCTGCATAATATTCCATTGTGTATATATACCACCTCTTCTTTATCCATTCATCTGTTGATGGACATCTTGGTTCTTTCCACAGTTTGGCTATTGTGGACATTGCTGGTAAAAACATTGGGGTGCACGTACCCCTTCGGATCCCTACATTTGTATCTTTGTGGTAAATACCCAGTGGTGCAATTGTTGAATCATATGGTAGCTCTATTTTCAACTGTTTGAGGAACCTCCATACTGTTTTCCAGAGTGGTTGCACCAGCTTGCATTCCCACCAACAGTGTAGGAGGGTTCCCCTTTCTCCACATCCCCGCCAACATCTGTCCTTTCCTGACTGGTTAATTTTAGCCATTCTGACGGGTGTGAGGTGGTATCTCACTGAGGTTTTGATTTGGATTTCCCTGATGCTGAGCGATGTTGAGCACTTTTTCATGTGTCTGTTGGCCATTTGGATGTCTTCTTTGGAAAAATGTCTGTTCATGTCTTCTGCCCATTTCTTGATTGGATTATTTGTTCTTTGGGTGTTCAGTTTGATAAGTTCTTTATAGATTTTGGATACTAGCCCTTTATCTGATATGTCATTTGCAAATATTTTCTCCCATTCTGTCGGTTGTCTTTTGGTTTTGTGGACTGGTTCTTTGGCTGTGCAAAAGCTTTTTATCTTGATGAAATCCCAATAGTTCATTTTTGCCCTGGCTTCCCTTGCCTTTGGTGATGTTTCTAGGAAGAAGTTGCTGTGGTTGAGGTCGAAGAGGTTGCTGCCTGTGTTCTCCTTTAGGATTTTGATGGACTCCTGTCTCACGTTTAGGTCTTTCAACCATTTGGAGTCTATTTTTGTGTGTGGTGTAAGGAAATGGTCCAGTTTCATTCTTCTGCATGTGGCTGTCCAATTTTCCCAACACCATTTGTTGAAGAGACTCTCTTTTTTCCATTGGACATTCTTTCCTGCTTTGTCAAAGATGAGTTGACCATAGAGTTGAGGGTCCATTTCTGGGCTCTCGATTCTGTTCCATTGATCGATGTGTCTGTTTTTGTGCCAGTACCATACTGTCTTGATGATGACAGCTTTGTAATAGAGCTGGAAGTCTGGAATTGTGATGCCGCCAGCTTTGCTTTTCTTTTTCAAGATTCCTCTGGCTATTCTGGGTCTCTTCTGGTTCCATACAAATTTTAGGATTATTTGTTCCATTTCTTTGAAAAAGGTGGATGGTATTTTGATGGGGATTGCATTGAATGTGTAGATTGCTCTAGGTAGCACTGACATCTTCACAATATTTGTTCTTCCAATCCATGAGCATGGAACGTTTTTCCATTTCTTTGTGTCTTCTTCAATTTCTTTCATGAGTATTTTATAGTTTTCTGAGTACAGATCCTTTGCCTCTTTGGTTAAATTTATTCCTAGGTATCTATGGTTTTGGGTGCAATTGTAAATGGGATCGACTCCTTGATTTGTCTCTCTTCTGTCTTGTTGTTGGTGTATAGGAATGCCACTGATTTCTGTGCATTGATTTTATATCCTGCTACTTTACTGAATTCCTGTATGAGTTCTAGCAGTTTTGGGGTGGAGTCTTTTGGGTTTTCCACATACAGTATCATATCATCTGCAAAGAGTGAGAGTTTGACTTCCTCTTTGCCGATTTGGTTGCCTTTGATTTCTTTTTGTTGTCTGATTGCTGTGGCTAGGACTTCTAATACTATGTTGAATAGCAGTGGTGAGAGTGGACATCCCTGCCGGGTTCCTGACCTTAGGGGAAAAGCTCTCAGCTCTTCCCCATTGAGAATGATATTTGCTGTAGGTTTTTCATAGATGGCTTTTATGATATTGAGGTAGGTACCCTCTATCCCTATACTCTGAAGAGTTTTGATCAAGAAAGGATGCTGTACTTTGTCAAATGCTTTTTCTGCATCTATTGAGAGGATCGTAGGATTCTTGTTCTTTCTTTTGTTAATGTATTGTATCACGTTGATTGATTTGCGGATGTTGAACCAGCCTTGTAGCCCAGGGATAAATCCCATTTGGTCATGGTGAATAATCCTTTTAATGTACTGTTGGCTCCTATTGGCTAGTATTTTGGTGAGAATTTTTGCATCCATGTTCATCAAGGATATCGGTCTGTAACCTGAAACTGTTCCAAAAAATTGAAATGGAAGGAAAACTTCCAAACTCATTTTATGAGGCCACCATTACCTTGATCCCAAAACCAGACAAAGACCCCATCAAAAAGGAGAATTACATTTTATTGAATTCTTAAAAGAAAGTAAATGAATATGGTGTTTTATTACTGAACTACTCTGTATTTGGATTATAGCTAGATATCTTTGTAGAAAAGCCATTCTGTAGCCTCATCTTCTGGAGGTTTTTCAAATATATATTTAATTTTTTAGATTCTGCTTTTGAACACTGTTCTCCCTATAACTGAGGCTCTAGTCTCTGCCCATTTCCTGGCCTACACCCTTTTTATAAATCATCTTGCTCAGCAGAATGCAACAGTATACGCAGATGGCATTAGCGTATCACACAGGAATGCAGCATCTTTATTTTTTTTTTTACCTTTTTAACTCTTTTTTTATTTTTTAAGGACCATAAGTACACATGGTCCGAGTCCTCTGGTTTTTTCCTGTCATGCACTCTGTATGGCTCAATGACTTTGAAAAACTAAACTTTCATCCTCCTTCCCCAGACTAGGATTCTAATTTAGGTATAATGGGACTTGAACTTCCCTCAAGCCTTTTAAAATATTCAAGGGAAGCATAAAAGAAATAGCAGAGAGACATTCACTTTTTATTACTCTGTATGATAAGGATATTTTATTGCACACATACTAATGTAAATTCCTCTAAAATATATAATTTCCACCCTTTCATCCTCTCATTGTTCCCTTTCCACAATCAATTTGGATTCCTGAGACCTTACACAACTGAACTAAATAGCTTTTCTGAAGCTGATGTGCCCTGGTCTTTTGAATTCAGTAACTGCACACTAGATAAAAGCTGTAAGTAATAAATTTCGCTTTGTGACTCTTCCTGACAACAAGAAAAAACATTAATTTAACTTCTCTGGTTAAACTTGAACCAAGGCCTGAAAAGCAGATAAGTGACTCAAGCTATTTTCTTTACTCCTCTGCCCTGTAACCCTCACTGAGAATGAAATATTGTATCCTAAAGCTTAGTTGAAAGAACTTTCATATTTAGAAAAAGTTACAGATATATGGCATTAAAATTTAGGAATATCCATTTCAGCTTCTGCAGGGCTTCTAACTTTCCCTAAATTTAGTCTTTCTCCTCTTAAAGCTATTTTGTGGGAAGTATTTTAACCTTAGAATCTATTTCATCCTTCTTTTTATAAGTCCAAAATATCGAATATGTTTTTCAATAATTTCTGCAAAACCAAATTTAAACTGTAGGATTTCAGATTCAAGGTATTGTTTTATACATCACTATTCTAATAGATTCCTGTAGGCCAGTGTTGACTACTACACAGGTAAATCCAGCACAGTCATCCCAGAATAGAGAAGTCACTAAAACAATAATTTTGATGAGACATATAGGAGATGGAAGATATCGATTACTCATGTTAACCATAGGGACAGCACAGTATAATTGAGTTATGATAATACTAACTCCTTCATCATGTGAACAGATGCTAAGATGCAACATGTTCAGTTACTATTTGAATACATTATCTTATTCTCTGTCCCTAATAAAATATCCTAGTGCTACAATTTCAAAATGACTTGAAACTTTGATATACTGCGGCCAGGAGCTACAGAAGTTTTAAAAGTCACCATCTAATTCTTTTGAACAAAGAAAGTTTTGCTGATAATTAGAGAGTGAGTTAATCTTATAACTGTTCGCATTGTAAGGCTCTTTCTTCAGGATCTTTAAAAATAAATAGAGGTCTCCTTGATGTGATATTTGCTGATAACTTCAGAAATAATTAGAGGTGATATATATTTTATTTTATTTTATTTTATTTTATTTTAGAGAGAGAGAAAGAGTGCAGGGGGAGGGACAGAGAGAGAGGTAGAGAATCTTTTTTTTTTAAGATTTTATTTATTTATTTTAGAGAGAGAGAGAGAGAGAGCAGGGGGAGGGGCAGAAAGAAAGGGAGAGAATCTCAAGCAGTCTCTGTGCTGATTGCAGAGCCCAACACGAGTCTCAATCTCCTGACCTGGAGATCATAACCTGAGTCGAACCAAGAGTCAAATGCTTAACTGACTCAGTCACCCATGCACCCTGAAGAGAGAGAATCTTAAGCAGGCTCCAGGCCCAGCATGGAGCCCAGCATTGGGCTCGATTTCACAAACCTGAGACCATGACTTGAGCTGAAATCAAGAGTTGGATGCTTAACTGACTGAGCCCCCAGGCGCCCCCAGAAGTGATAATTTTTATGCCAATTTAATATCAGTGCTGGTTTTAATGATACCTAGTAGAGTATATCTTGATGTCAATGCCTAAAAGCACATCCATAGAATTCTACAAAACAAAAATCAACCTTAGGTTAAAGTAACAGCTAAATAGAGACTTTACTTTATCCTAGTAGATGAATTCATTTGTTTTTAATGAGAATGACATATAATTGTATATAAAACATATTCTATTTTTTAAAAGATTTTATTTATTCATTTGAGAGAGAGAGAGAGAGACAGAGAGAGCACAAGCAGGGGGAGAGGCAGAAGCAGACTCCCTGATGAGCTGGGAGCCCGATGTGGGGCTCGATCCCAGGACCTGAAGATCATGACCTCAGCAGAATGCAGACACTTAACCATCTGAGCCACCCAGGCACCCCTTTTTAATTTATTTTTATATTTTTAAAGATATAACACATGTTCTAAATCTTACTATAATTTAAAGACGTAAATGTGTTGAGATGACTCATAGAAAAACTAACAGAAAAAATGAAGCAGCCTTAACCCTTCAAAGACCAAAAAATTTATAAAAAATATAAAAAACATTTTTGACTAGTGCTACGTTAGGATGTCCTATAAAAGTTGCGTAAAGGCCTATGAACTTCAATAAATATTTAAAATCTATTCTCAGTGGTATCATGAATTTATCCATCTCTTTTATTGGTAGAGGGGAGCAGCAGTACAAATATCCTTGGGATGCTTGACCTTTTTAGCAGAGGGCAACTGATATATCACGTAGAATTGTTCTGTAGGTGCTCATAGAAGACAAAATGTCTCTATTTCTTTGAGACTTTATTCACTAATATTTCAATTTGGCAAATTGTGTTCATTTTTTTCCCTTCTGAGATAGGAAGAAATTTAAGAACTTCATTTAATAAGTTCTCTCTGCTTATACAGACCAAGCATTATTACTGTCAGTAAAATGAAAGTCCTCTATGCTTAGGAGCAACCCTGAATCAGTTCATGGAGTTTCTTAAAGCAGAAGGAGGTTCAAAATCCAGAAAAAAATGAAAGATAGTTTCTAACCCAAATTCCTGGTTTCATATTTACTATAACCTTTAATGTGCAAGAACATGGTTAATTGCCTAAGGAATAGAAAGTTCTCAGTTAATCCTGTTCTTTCTTGCCTCCACAGAAGCCTCTTAGAATTCTTTTTATCTGTTACATCTCTACCTTTTCTGGCATGCGCACACACACACACACACACACACACTACAATGTGTGTATATATATATATATACACACACACATATATTTATACCCACACACACACATATAACTATTTTGAAAAAGAAAATTTCTTGAAAAAAGAAAATTTCTAAGTTTTAGTACTTAAGCCTTTTCCCAAAGGCCATTTCCACATATGCTTGCTTTACTGTGGAGATTTCTTCATTTTTAGAGTCTCAATTTTTTCCATGTTGATGATATTTTAGCCTTGCTCTGACACGATGCTCAAAGTCTCATAATCTACTTATCTTTACACATGTCAAAATCAATATGTCCAAAAATAATTTTATTTTCTTCCCAAGAAAATCCCAAACTTTATAGGAGTTTTAATTAATGATGGCACTATTTTTTAGTAATGTGGATTTAAACTTTAAATATTTTTTGACTAATTTTCTTTCAGTTCTAAATTTCAGCCGTATTCTAAGTCATGTACAGTCTACCAAATGTCCTGGGTTTCTATTCCCGCCTTTACATTCTAATTCTAGATATCTCTAATTATGTTGTCTGGATATGTCACTAAGATATTATTGAACTATTTCACAGCGATCTTCCTTGTCTTCAATTCTTATTAAAGGCTGTGGCAAATAAATATTCCTAAACTGAGGGCACCTGGGTGGCTCAGATGGTTAAGCGTCTGCCTTCGGCTGAGGTCATGATCCCAGGGTCCTGGGATCGAGTCCCGCATCGGGTTCCCTGCTCCTTGGGAGCCTGCTTCTCCCTCTGCCTCTCTCTCTCTGTCTCTTATGAATAAATGATCTCTTTAAAAATTATTCCTAAACTGAGATTCTAATCATACTCCCATGTGCAGAATCTTTTCTAGAGTCCCATTGCTTATGGAATTAATTGTGAATTCCTCAACCTCCTCAATTTACTAAGATTTTATAAGGAACTTTTACTCATATTAGGAGGACTTTATATATATATATATATACACACACATTATAAATAATAAATGATGGTTTATTTTTATCTGCATTTCTGACTTCACTTTTGAAAATGATTGAATTTTTAATAATTTTCATTATGAATAATTTTCAATATAAAGGAAAGTTGAAAAAACAGCATAATATATACCAGCAAACCCATTGCAAGACTCAATATTTGTTAATATTTTGTTATTCTGTTGTCTTTTATGTATATATGTTCATGTGTGAATACATGCTTTTTGAACTTTTTCAAGTAAGTTGAAGAGATTATGACACTGTATTCTTAATTACTCCAGCAAACATCTCCTAAAAGTCAATATATTCTGCATATCATCTAGAACATTAGCATATCTAAGAAAATTAATCATAAATCTTGAAGCTAACATATTGGTCTTATTCAAATCTTCCCAATTATTCTTTTAATTTATTTCACAACTGTTCTTGCTTTCAGTTTAAATTTTTAATCAAGATATAATAAATTTTCCTGTATTGCATTTGGTTATTAGAAATGTTTTCTCTCCTTTAATCTGAAAGAAACTTTTTTAAAAAAGTTTATCAATTGCTTCATAAAATATCTAATAGTATGCGTTTACTAATTGTTTTTTAAAGGTTTTTTTTTTTTAAAGATTTTATTTATTTATTTGAGAGAGAGAGCATGAAGGGGGGTTGGGTCAGAGGGAGAAGCAGACTCCCCGCTGAGCAGGGAGCCCGATGCGGGACTCGATCCTGGGACTCCAGGATCATGACCTGAGCCGAAGGCAGTCCCTTAACCAACTGAGCCACCCAGGCACCCCAGGGTTTTATTTATTTATTTGAATGAGAGAGAATGAGCGAGCAAAGGGCAAAGGGGGAAGGACAAGCAGACTCCCTGCTGAGCTGGGAGCCTGACATGGGACTTGGTCCCGAGATCCTGAGATCACGCCTTTGAGCCCCAGGCAAATGCTTAACCAACTGAGCCACCCAGGAGCCCCTGCATTTACTAACTGTTAACATAATTTTTTTAAACTCTGTATTTCTGCTAAATTGGAGATTAAATCAAAAGGCCAAATTAAATTATGTTAGCCATTTTTAGTCAGAAACATTCATGAGTTCTCTATATAGCATCATAATCAAGAAGCATATGTCAGGTCGTCTACAAATAATGTTAAATTTGACCGATTGTTTAAAATGATAATATCTTATATAGTGTTTGTTAACTCCCTTTGCAATTAGCAGATATGCTGTCAATGATAGTTTTACAGTGACAGAAAAACATTTCTCCTAAAAGTTTTTTTTTTTTTTTAAGATTTTATTTATTTGACAGAGAGAGGAGAGAACACAAGCAGGCAGAAGGAGAGGGAGAAGTAGACCCCCCACTGAGCAGGGAACCCACACGGGGCTCGATCCCAGGACCCTGGGATCATGACTTGAGCCGAAGGCAGACACTTAACTGACTGAGCCACCCAGTCGCCCCTGTAAGTGCAATTTAAAGTGTATAGGACAAATTAAATTGTTGTGATATTGTGGTTTACAGTAAGAAATACATGTTTGGTCTTTGTCCTGGGTTCTGGCACAGAGCTCCTAAAACCCTTGTAATTTCCTGGGGCGCCTGGGTGGCTCAGTCGTTAAGCGTCTGCCTTCAGCTCAGGTCATGATCCCAGGGTCATGAGCTCAAGCCCCACATAGGGTTCCATGCCCAGAATTTTCTCTCTCCCTTTCCCTTTGCCCCTCCCCACCCCCAAAAATTAGAAGTTGGAAATTGATAATTTTCCAATTGTGTCATTTTAATACAAAACAAAATTATTTTTTTCTTTTGCCAACTAGGGAAGAATTACAATTTCTCCTAAAAAGTCAAAGTAGATGATTAATTCTTTCCTTTTAATTGTGAATATTAAGAATAAGGAGTTGAATAATCATTTACAATGATAGTAAATGAAATTTTTCTCTCACTTGTTTTTAAGTAACACTAAGAAGTTATAGATTTTTCTCTTTATTATTTGATGATCACTTAGTCATTATTCTTTTTGATGCTCACATTACGCCATATTTGGTCTCACTCAGGCTGGGACTTATGTCCTTTCAACACATCCCTATTAGATTTTGAATGCCAAAAAGAAGAAATTTGATTTTCATGTACTAAAACATATCCCACTGAATACATGCAAGAGGGATACTGTGTTAAAATTCACTTGAAATAATTCTTTTCTCTATTCAGTATTCTTATGAATTGGATGCAAGTTAATTTGTTTAGCCTGTTTTTAATTTCATATTTTTATAAATATTTCTTTCGTGTCATCACTATGTTATACATTTGACATGATTCAATATCTATATATTTACAATTTATATAAAAAGTTACAACTCAAAAAGTTACACTTTCATTTCTATCTCCTTCTCCCCAACCTCTGCCCCTAGCTACATTTCCTTAGAGATTTCCTTCTTTATTAGTTTCTGGTTTATTTTGCTGCTGGGGTATGTATATGTTTCCTTCTTCCTTGTACAAGAAAGCTGCATAGCTTTTCTCTGGCACTTTACCCTTTTAGATAACTTACATACTAGGAATTAGTCCAGGTAAACTAGAATCTTCCCATGCTTTTTATAAGTGTGTGCTTAGTATACCTTTATGTAGATACTTCATCATTGTTTTCCCATCAGGTCAATTGTTGGTGGATATCTGGATTGTTTCCAATATCTTGTTATATATAACACTCCGGGAAATAGTCAAATGCATATATTGTTTCTATTTGTAGGAATATATTTTAAGATAGAATCCTAGAGGTAGTATTGAGGGGCAGTGATTAAGTGCCTATGTAATATAATTTTATAGGACATTGCCAAATTCCCCATGATATGGTTAAATCATTTTCACTCCCTAATGCAATGTGTGAGAGGGCCTTCACAGCTTTAACAACTAAATATGTTGTTATTATTTTGGTTATTTACTGAAACTGTAAGTAAAAAATATGGTATTTTAGTACCATTTAATTATATTTCCTTTAATATGAATGAGATAAGTAATTTTTTCATGTGGTTAGAAGCTATTTGGCTTTCTTTTTCTGGAAGTCTGTATGCATGGGTCTGGGCCACTTTTTTCCCCAAGGTTTTTATCATTTTTTTTTATTTGGTGAGAGTTCTTTCAGTGTTATGGAGATTAGTTCCTTGCCTATTTTCTCCCTGTGTATAGTTTCTAACTTTATTCTTATCTCTTTCACAATAACTATCCTCCTTTGCAGGTCAGATTATTCCACAGAAAAAAATAAATGAGATTCCATACATGTGAAAACAATAATTCTTTTCTGTGTGCCTTAAAATTAGGGAATTATGTTTTTTAACCTACATGACAGGAAATAAAACTCTATTCAATAAGCAAAGCAGGTAAAAATAAAGAGTTGGGAAAGAGTAATTGTGACTGCCAGAGTCAAAGAGGGTTCTAGAGGGGAGGGGGATGGGGGATGGGTTAGCCTGGTGATGGGTATTAAAGAGGGCATGTTCTGCATGGAGCACTGGGTGTTATGCACAAACAATGAATCATGGAACACTACATCAAACACTAATGATGTAATGTATGCTGATTAACATAACATAATAATAAAAAAAAAAGTAACTAAAAAAAAAAGGAGAAGCCTAAAAAAGCAAAGAGAATAGAAGGATAGCCCTATAAATGAAGCAGACGGGAGTCTACTTCCAGAATGCCAGCATGAGCAGCCCTGTGGATGCAGTACCCAGTGAAGCAATCAGAACTGATAAAAACAATCATTTTATGCCCCATAGGCAGGCATACAGCAAAGGAACAAACATTTTTCCAGAAAATTTACTAAGTCTTATAAGAACAGTGAGGGCCTGTGCCACTTGAGTCGTAACTCACTAACAGCATTCCCAGCTCAGTGTGTTGGACTCTCCACTTTGCGTGGGTGTGGAAAAGGAGGTGAGGCTCCCCCTGCCCTTGGCTCAAGAGACACAGTATCTCACAGTGAGGGAAAGGCCCCCAGGATTTCTTTTCCCCTTGATCTTGGAGCTACAGAAGCTAAATTCTGGGAGGGTGGCTTAAAGGTCAAGATCTCCACTCCTCTACCCCACTCTCACTCAAAGGGCAGAAGTTTCTACCCACATTGTAGCAGAGCAAGAATACTGGGAGGCAGTTATTCCTAACCCCTGCTTGCCTACAGGGTAGATGTTTTGCATTCAGAGAAAACCAGAGGTCATCGCATCCACCCAGGGCCTGAAGCAGTTGCTTAGAGATTTTGCCCAAAAGGAGAGGCAGTGCATAAAACAGAGGGTTGCTACATTTTCTCTAAGGAGCTTATTTTATTTGAAACAGAATGTGGAAATGTTCAAGCCTAAAGGCAATTTTGAAAACAGTGGAGATTTTAGGGGTAAGCACTTAAGAGGAGGCTGATATGTTTACGAGAGTAATAGACCGAACCTTTGGCCAGTTAGCTTACCAGAGAAAAATCGAAAAAGAGGCAGCTAACAAGAACACGTGGTGGGAGGATGGGGAGATAGGTGGTGGGGTTGAGGACAGTATTCAGGTAAACTTCAAAAACTGGATTCAAAAATAGCTACTTTAGGTAGTGGCACAATGGCTTGTATCAGAATAATTCTTTTGCAGATAAAATTTTTACAATCTAAAAAATATAAAAACATAACTGAGGGCACTGGAGAGTGACAAAAACCACAAAGAAACTGGAGGAGATTCAAACTTAAAAGAAAAGAATTGCACTGAATGGGATTTATTGTTGAATTTCTACTGCCTGAGGACAAAACCTAGTGCCCCATGCTTTCCATGGGAAGCTGGAAAGCAAGTGTAAAGCTGCAATCTTATTGGCTTGATATATCAGAGGACTGAGTGACAATAGCTGAAAGTGTAACTGGAAGATGAGGAGGCAAATACTAGTAAAAAAAAAAAAAAAAAAAAAAAGGTACCACAAAGTGGGAGTTCAAAAATCTGAATTCGTTTGAAATCTTCACCCAAGTCCTTGACTCACCCATGAATAGTTCACACACAGGGGAGATTCCAAGGATCCAAAGGGATGGCAGTAGCTACCAAGCTAAAGGTACTCAGCAGGGACTTTAGCCCCTGCCCACTGCAGGGAAGGCAGAGTTCAGCACTTTAATCCTGCCAAGCTGTCTGCTTGGTGGAGAAGTCAAAATTTCAGCCAGTATTAATACATCCAAAGAGTTAAAGGAAAATATGGCTGTGATGAATTAACAGGTGGGAAATAGCGGCAGGAAAACAGGAACCATAATAAACTACCAAAGAGAAAATTCAGAGCTAAAAGTTATATTATCTGAAATGAAAAACTTATTGAATATGCTTCATATTGGAATTGATAAGGCAACAGAAACTGAACTCAATTACTATATAAACAATAAAAAATGAAATGCAAAAAAGATACACCTAATAAAAGAAATGAAATATTAAAAATCTTCAATCAACTTAAAAAAAAAGGACAGAAGAGGATTAAAAGGAGATCAAAACCAGATGAGATGTACAGAAAATTAATAACCACATGGTAGACCCAAATCCAGTTATAAAGGTAGGAATTCTCGAAATCGATAAAAACAGAGCTCAAGTATATAGCCTAATAATGATATGTAATTTAAATATAAAGACACAGATAAGTTTAAAAAAATGAAAGGATGGAAAATTACATCATGCAAACAAGAAGCATAAGAAATCCAGAGTTAATATATTAATACCAGATAAAAGAGTTCAAGGTAATGAATATTATCAGATATAAAGAAAGGGATTTCATAGTAGAAAAGTCTCTGAAAGGTAGAAAAGTTCTTTAGGATAGATATTTGTGTAAGTAAAAGAAAAAATATAAACTTTATATATGCAAATCTGCCTTACCATTGCTCCAAGAGTGGTATTTTATTTATACAGGACAGTAAACAAATTTGTTCTCTGTTCCTGAGGGAGACACTATATCTACCTTCCAAGGCTGTTTGTTATATAAATCTGCTAGAAGAAACAAAGGTAGTCAGTGTCTGTTTGCAAGCTGTACAAAATATCTGAGAAACCAATGAAGAGATGTCTCCCAAGACACATATTGGGATAAAACTATTAAATACCAAATTTTAAAAGTGAATATTTTAAAAACAATTTGATTATAATTTGTTGTTATCAAAGTTTTAATTTTCACAAAAAGTTAATTCAGTGTTATTATCTGTTTTTCATTTTTCCCGTGTAATAAGATTTGTGCATGAGAAATAAGATATTTTAATAAACCTCCAGCACATGAAAATTTCAGAGATTATTCTGATACTGTATTTTAATTCAACAAAGGCATTCTTAACCAACTGAGCCACCCAGGCACCCTCCCTTTTTTTTTTAAAGATTTTATTTATTTATTTGAGAGAGAGAGAGAGAGAGAAACAGCATGTCAACAAAGGCATTCTTAAAATAACATTTAGCTATGTTTATATGTTTCATTGTCAACTAGATAAAGCTCGTTTGAGCCTTGTAATAATGATAAATCCCCTGAATTTATTTCATGCACCAACCTTCAGAAAGATGTCAGTGTGAGTGCATATTAGTTCTTAAAATTTAACAAAATGAACAAAAATAATAAAAATAAAGCAGAAAATTTCATATATGCTGAAAATTGCCATACTACAATCTTTGAAAGATATCTGCTATATAAAATTTAACTTGAATCAATTTGAAAGAACACTGTAGAAGACACAGCTTTCTCACTTAGAAATGCAATACAGTGCTGTTATAAATATGTGGAGAAGATCCTGAAGGGTCCAAAAAAATGTCTTTCTTTGGAAAGGCAAGAATAGAGGAATGTTGGACTACAAGAGTGGAAAATCTGACCACAACCCATGCCTCCTCTAGAGATTAATGGTGGCAGTAAGAAAGAGGACTGATGTTAAACCTTCCAATTCTATTTCCCCACCTTTAACCCAGTATTCCTACAAGAATAGGCAAAATACTAAGAGAAGTCCACTTTTTATTTACAGATGAAAAACATCTATGAGGAGAAAAATACATACTGACATTTCAAATTAAAATTAGGTAACTCAGAGTCCATAGCCTCTCATGGTTCGTCTCCCCCTCTGATTAACATAATAATAAAAAAAGAAAAAAATTAGGTAACTCATATTTCAAGAGAGTGACAAGTTTCACCTTAGTGCTGGGGAATGAAAGAAAGCCTCAAGGATGCCCACTCTCAGAGGGCTGCTGAGCCGCCTTCTAATGTAGAGGTTTAAAAACTAAAGGAAAACAAAACAGAAATATGATAAGATAAATATCTCAGACTTGAATATTTACCTTCCATCACCTAAATTTTTTCCTTAATAATTTGTGATGTTTTAATAGAATATTTTATTTATATCCATCCTTCCAAAGAACGCCATTTAGTCCAAGTTCTTTCCTGTTAAAGTGTAAGGGAATTCTAGAATATTCTAATGACATATTTTTGTGGAAATAGCAAATGGGAAAAGTACCAAATGCAAAGATGACTTAACAGTAATAATTTGTTAAAGGAACATTACATCTAATATGCATGAAGAACATGATTTCGGTGAGATAAAAGGAGATAAAAATAACATTTTATAGCTTTTACTTCCTCAAGCAAATTAAAGAAAATGTAGAAGTTTTTATGAGAAAGAAAACAACAAAAATTAAAATGGGGCTTTTACCTTGATAAGAAATGGTGATGCTGTAGACCTTGAAAAAAATAAAAATAAAAATAAAAATAAAAAGCAGAAGACAAAAACAGCAAAATGGATACCAGATTAGGAAAAGGAAACCATATACAAAACACAATGAAAAGAGACAGATGAAAATTATATGAGAGAAACAAGTAGATTATGAAAGTAGAAAAAAATGATACCACGTATGGATAAACAATACATTGAAGAATAAATGGAAGACAAAACACATTCAAAGAAATTATAGAAGTAAACTTTTATAAATAAATGAAGGCATTAAACATTCATAATTGCAAGAACTAGTAAAAATAATAGATATTGATGTATATTAATATATACAGAATGGTTTTATTAGTTGTTAACACTGAAGAAAGGACCCTATAAATTACCCAGAGAAAAAATTAAACACACGATAAACAATATATATACACACACAAGAAACATGAACTCCAGGTTCCATCTAAAATTCAGAAGACATGGCAAAAAGTGTCTTCCTATTTTTAAGGGTAAAGAAATATGACTGAACTTTGCCTATCTTTATGTAGAAACAAGAGGAAGGCATCTCATATATGCATAGATTTGGAACTATAATACTTATACCACTCCATAAAATTATAATTAAATTATAATTCAACCAGTCAAAAGATGAATATAGAGAGCACATTCAAGGATAGAGAATTCTGTGTCAATGTTCTTGCAATAAATAAGTATTGATACATTTAAATATATAACCTTCAACTTGTGGTAATTATTATTCCAGGAATATAAATAATTATAAAATTAGCAATTAAAATGTTACATTTTAAATACATATGTATATGTAGATATCAATTCTGAGTGAAAAATAAAACAAAATAATTAGTTGGTAGTGAGAAGGTAGAGGTGGGAGAAAGCAAGAGGGCATCCGTTTATTATTCCCCAGAGCAGAATACAAGAAAGTAGTGAACACTGACACATATTTTTTGAAGAACAAGTTTTCAATGTGGTTCAGTATGCCCCAAAATTTATTTAATGGACTAAATAATTCTACCTCCAGAAATAAATCTTATGACTATAATTGAATGAATCCAGAGATATAAACTAAGTTGTTCACTGAAACATTCTTTGAATAGGAAAATTCTAGACTAATCTGTATGAAATACTAGGAAGACATTTGGACAACTGAGTTAGATGTGTATCTACTAATGTAGAAAAAAAACCATACAAAATATATTGGGTAAAAAGTTGAAAATGTATGATTATAATCCCATTTATACCTGTAACTTGTTTCATTTCAATAGGAGCATTCTAATATAAATATATATTTAACAATTGCTACATTTTTCCTTCTCACTATATCAACAGAATTGTAGCTGGGTATACAACTAGTCATCTAGATTATATTTCCCAGACTTCATTGTGAATAAGTTTGGGCAGATAATGATGTAATACAATGGAATATGATTTTACTTCTGAGGCTAGCAGGTAAAATAGCACTGTGACTCCTGGATTTTGGAGCAATGTCCTATGGGAATAACAATAATTTCTTGAAAAATCCTGAGGGGAATGTGAGAATAATGAGTGAATGACTTCATGAAGCAGAGTTACCCCACAAATCTGGATGGGTCCTATAACAAATGGATGGTTATAAAAGAGAGAAATAAACATCTACATTATTTAAGCCAAATTATTTTGAGATCTCTTTGTCAAAGCAGTTTAAATTTCCTCTAACAAAAACAATTGAAAGTGAAGTTAAATTGCCTATTAAAATAAAGTAGGTAGGTTACTATGAATTAATACAGAATATAAACCATGGACTTTAATGTATGAAACTATAGAAAATAGAAATATACATAGCAACTATACTGGGAAAAACAAAGAGGAGCTCACAAAAGCACAACTGAGGAGGTACTATTTAACAAAATGCTTAGTTTTCAAGATAGCCAGTAAACATTTAACAACATTGTATACAACAGTGAAACATACAAGACAATCTGTCTTCAAAACAACCTGTTCTGATATTTGGCTTAGTTTAATATATAAAAATAAATGTAGACAGATTAAATCTCCCGATTTTGCTTATGTCTTTTATTGAATAGAGTAGATCACAGTAACTTAATCCTCTTATTCCCACTTCCAAATTTCTGGGGAAGGGAGTCTGATCTGCCCAGCTTTGTTAAACTACACCCCTGTGCTAGGAGATAATCTTCCATGGGTCTCTCGTGTCTCTGCATGTCATGTGCACGGAGCCACTGACAACTTTTGTTCTGTACTATCTTTACAAAGAGGTTTGTCTCCTTTTAGGGTAAAAGGCAGAGTTGTTTGCTATTGACCCGAGTGGGAGCAGGGAAGATAATGTTTCCCTCCAGGGGAACAGTTGGGCATGTTTGTTAGTAGCTCCCTTATAAAAGACTTCCTGAACTTGGATTTTCCCAGGCCTGACACGTGCAGCATACACCTGAGCCATTATGCATTGCTCTACGGGACTGAGAGACAAGAAGAACCAAAACAAACATGAAGCTCATGATGTCTAATGTACTATAAATAATCAAGTCCTTCATCTTTGACTTAAGTGTGCCTTCTATTCTACCAGCATTTTTGAAACTGTGGCAGTCTATCTTGTAAGCTTGCAAACAGGGTGAAATCTCAGACTCTTCACAGTTCTTGACAGCTCATGTTTATTTGGAGCACTATACTAGTTAATTCATGCAGGGGGCAAAGATTATACACACACACACACACAACCAATGTGCCAAATGATCTTTCTATGTACAATTGGAGAAATATATAGACTTAAGTATAATACTAAAAATATTAATCTGGAAAAGTGTTGAAAATGTGACCCATGACTATCATTGAGCATTAGGAATTTCCTTTATTGTTTTCTTTTTCCTTTACCCTTTATCTTTTCTAATGAGCATGTATCCATTTATAACATTGTTCCACCTGAGAACATGAAATCTATATGACCACTGTTCATTATGAAAGTGATACCTAATGGTCACAGTGTTTTTCAGAAATTTAAACTTTAAAAAGGGTTTTCTTTGATAGACATGTAAATACACTTTAGGAAAACCTACAGCCTCTTAAATATTAGTCATTATCCCAAGCTTAAAAATAACATTTGATGGAATACAGTATGAGCATTTTTTCTATATGCCATTAGGTGACATTACCACCCTCTTCATATAAATATTTTCTCCTTGTTTCTTTTTTTTCTGTCTTATATATCTATAAATTTGCCCACATTATAAACATTTGTATAAACAATTAATATTCAATAAGCTACATAATTATTTTAAAACATATCTACTCCAGTAAAGATCCTAATGTTAGTACTGGATATAAATTTTATAGACCACTGAAATCCAAAATGAGGAGCTAGACTGTATGAACAAACCAGCAGCCAAGCATGAAAATTTATCCTACAGGGGCAGGATGCAGTAACACACTGTTCTTATTAAAATGTGAGCTACTCATTAATATTATAAATCATTTGTTTTAACTTTGCAGCATGAAAACTAATGTCATGAGCAACTGGTGATCTTGATGGTGGCACTCTCTTTAGGCTTATTTTCAAAATGCTTATAACCTAGTTTTTTTTGTGCCCTTCAGCTAAAAATCTAGGAATCCACTTTGTGGGTTATGATAAAAATTTTTTCATACTCAATACATTCAGAATTAGGACATTAGTTTTCTAAAACATGAAGAAGAAATATAAAAAATAAGGATATGTTGGGCACCTGGGTGGCTCAGATGATTAAGCGTCTGCCTTCGGCTCAGGTCATGATCCCAGGGTCTTGGGATCGAGTCCCACATCAGGCTCCCTGCTCCTTGGGAGCCTGCTTCTCCCTCTGCCTCTCTCTCTCTCTCTCTCTCTGTCTATCATGAATAAATAAATAAAATCTTAAAAAAAAAAGGATATGTTGTAAGAACTATACCTCCAAAAGTAAATATTTCCTTTTGAAAGCGGGGGGAGGGATATGCTGATAAACATCTTACAAAAATGGACATGAATGTTCTCTTCATTTAGTGATTAAATCCTGATTGCACAAATGAGAAATCCTAGATACAGAAAAATTAAGTAATTTGCCCAGGGTGGAACAGCTAAGAATTAACTAGGTCAAAAATCAAATTCATGGGGTGCCTGGGTGGCTCAGTCATTAAGCATCTGCCTTCGGCTCAGGTCATGATCCCAGGGTCCTGGGATGGAGCCCAGCGTCAGGCTCCCTGCTCTGTGGGGGAGCCTGCTTCTCCCTCTCCCTCTGCCTGCCACCCCCCCCGCTTGTGCTGTCTCTCTCTTTCGGTCAAATAAATAAAATCTTAAAAAAAAAAAGAGGGTATGTTAATAGAATATTAGCACAGATGAAGAGGTTAAATTCTATTTTAAGGATGCCAGTGTGGTTCGGTCAGTTGAGTGTCTGCTTTTGGCTCAGGTCATGATCCTGGGGTCCTGTGATGGAGCCCCACATTGGGTTCCTTGCTCAGTGGGAAACCTGCTTCTTCCTCTCCCACTCCCCTGCCTGTGTTCCCTGTCTCGCTGTAACACTCTCTATCAAATAAATAAATAAAATATTTTAAAAAATCAAATTCATTACAACACACACAAAAACAAACTCAAAATGGATTAATGATTTGAATTAAGATGTGAAACCATAAAACTCTTGGAAGAAAATGTAAGGGGTAAGCTCCTTTGACATTGGTCTTGGCAAGGATTTTTTGGATTTGACACCAAAAACAAAGGCAACATGAGCAAAAACAAACAAGCGGGACCACATCAAGCTAAAAAGCATCTGCTCAGCAAAGGAAACCATTAACAAAATGAAAAGACAATCTATAAAATGGGAGAAAATATTTGCAAACTACGTATCTGATAAGGGGTTAATATACAAAATATATGAAGAATTCATATAAGTCAATAGCTAAAAAAAAAAAACCCAAATAAACCAATTAAAAAATGGGCAAAGGACCTGCAAAAAGACTACAAATAGCCAATAGATTCATCAAATGGTACTCAACATCACTAATTACTGAGGAAATTTAAATTAAAGCCACAATAAGGTATCACCTTACACCTTTTATGTCTATTGTCAGAAAGAAAAGAGATAACAAATGCTGGCAAGGATATGGAGAAAAGGGAATACTCCACTGGGTGGGAATGTAAAGTCATGTAAAGTCACTATGGAAAACAGTATGGAGATCCCTAAAACATTAAAAAAAAAAAAAAAAGAATTACATGTGATCCAGCAAGCCCACTTCTGGGTGAAAATCTAAAGGAAATGAGACCACTATCTTGAAGAAATATCTGTACACCCATGTTCATTGAAACATTATTCACAATAGCCAAGATATAAAAACAGCCTGAGTCTTCACAAATGAGTGGCTACAGAAGATATATATATATATATATTATATATATATATATATATGAACACACACACACACACACACACAGGAATGTTGTTCAGCCATAAGGAAAGGTGGAGAGCCTGTCATTTAAGGTAACATGGATAAACCTGGAAGGCATTATGCTAAGTGATATAGGCCAGGCAGAGGGAGACAAATACTGCATGGTATCAGTTACATGGAGACTCTTTAAAAAAAAAAAAAAGTCAAATTTATAGAAACAGAGAGTAGAAAGAAAAGTGATTGCCAGGCTCTGAAAGGGTAGGGGAAATGGGGGGATTGGTAAAAGGGAACAAACTGTCAGTTACGAGATGAGCAGGTTCTGAAGATCTAATGTATAACATGGTGACGATTGTTGATAACACTGTATTATATAATTGAAATTTGCTAAGACAGTAAAACTTAAATGTTCCCACCAAAAAAAGAAGATATATGTGAGAGGCGATGGCTATGTTAAATAACTTAATGGCGGGAATTTTTTCACTATATATATATATATATCAAATCATCATGTTGTGCACTTTAAATATCTTATAATTTTGTCTCGATTATATCTCAACAAAGCTAAAAAAATACCTCCACAAATCCATTATTCTCTTATGTAGATATTTTTCACAGGTTATATCATAGCAGGTATTGTCTTATTCACAGTCATCTTGTGTCCACTCTTAAAACACATTATCTAATATGCAAACACTTTCACTTTGTGCACATGCATTTGTTCATATACATAAAGGAACATTGAGTACAGAGTGTATATGCCATTATTATATGTACAATATCTAAAATTGGGCTAAATTTTGGATTAATATGAAATATGACAAGTTTACTGGACATAAAATAAAATGAGTTTTGAAAATAGCTTTTCCTATATAATTCTACCTTATGTAAATACAGACGTATATAATACACAAATACATATGTGTATTTCAAACAACATGATTGCTTGAAGGCCTCAATACTTGTTCCATGATGTAAATCCATAATAAAAATTTAATGGAAAATTTCAGAGCATGTATTGCTAATTACTCATTATAATCTAAAGTAAACAAACCTAATAGGATAACCATAGATGGCTTAATTTTGAGTAGCTTCCTGTCCTCTTAACCCAGAATTTAATTTATTCAGAAAAGATATCGAAATTAAGTTTTCCAGATATTCTGAGAAATAATGAAATCCATCTTTGAAACACAAATTCTTTTAAAAGATCATCTAGGTTACACGTTAGTTTATTTGTACAAGATTACAACTACAGAATTAATGTGTATGGACATTCTGGGCAATGAAATCCAAGCAGAAGCTAACAATGCATAATCAAAAGTGAATCTGGAATTCTACAAATGTGCTGCAGTTTTAATAGGAGAAAATGGAGCTACTAGATGGAAATTGGAGTCAGTCCATTTTCATCCTTCTAAACAGAATCATTTCACTGTTACTAGGAACTTGCACCTAGAACTTAGTAATTGTCATACACAACCTGTTCTATAGGTTTCCGAAGGTTATCTCATTTAATTCTCAGTACAAGCCTACGCAACATGTATTATGGTTATTTCCTCCCTTTAATTGGATGACTAAGTGACAAGATGATTAAGTAATTTGCTCAAAGTCAAATTGATTTTGAATACAGAAAAGAATTTCAACCCCGGTATTCTTGCCCTGTGGCCCACACTCTTAAATATCAGGCTACATGATATCTAGTCCTAAATATCTTCCCTTTGAATTTAATTAAACAAAATGAGTGCACAAGGGCACATGTGCATAGAGACACACACCTGATACCTTTTTTTTGTTTTTACTTTGTTTTTGTTTTCCAAAACAAAAAGTAATATTTCTCATATTTCTGAGAAATATTAAATACTTTACACCTAGCTGGATCTGTTACTTTAGTTAACCACCACTTGAGTAATATTATTATTCCATGAAATATGTCAAGCTTTAGGTAAAATTTAGACAAAATTAAAAAAAATCTGATAAAACTTTTAAGTACTCATGTCTTCCTATTTTCTGCCCATCCTCTTTAATAAAAATGACATAGGTTTGATTTAGTATATTCTGTTGTGTTAATTGGGATAACAAGTCCAGGTGCTTAATTCTTCAAAGAAGTTCTAAGAAACAAAATTGACTTAATTGAATAAAAACTTGGAGGAAGAGTGCTGTAAGGCTTGTGAGACAGGCAAGTAGAAGTTTTTGAGAAGTCTGAGCAGAAAGAGGTGAGTGAATCTGAACAATTTTCATGCAATGCCAGATTTGGAGAAAAAACAAATGATTAAAACTGAGCTTCAGAGTTATGATTCCTCCTATTCTGCCACTTTCAGAAAGTCAACAGTAAAGATTTATGATTCTTCATTGCTGCTCATGAATTATATTTATATTCCTTTCGTAGATAAGGTATGTTATGATTGGTCACAAGGGAGCTCAACTTCACTGAGGCACAATAATGATGATTTATTTATTTTTTAAAGATTTTATTTATTTATCTGACAGAGAGAGACACAGCGAGAGAGGGAACACAAGCAGGGGGAGTGGGAGGGGGAGAAGCAGACTCCCCACTGAGCAGGGAGCCTGATGCGGGGCTCGATCCCAGGACCCTGGGATCATGACCTGAGCCGAAGGCAGACGCTTAACGACTGAGCCACCCAGGCGCCCCCACATAATGATGATTTAAAGAGAATCAAGCAACATCCAAACTATCAACTAATGAGATTTAAGAGAGTTTTGAATTTAAAACTAATAGGTTGTCACCTAGCAGTAGGCTTGTATCACAAATACGGGGAATTGAAAGTTATGCAAAAAGCTTCTACACATCATGAAAGAGAATCCCACTTGCTCACACAGTTCTTTTCAGGATATAGTTGGGGAGATCACCGTTTACTTCAGGTTGTGCATCTTTCTGTGGAACATTGATGCAGGTGCACATAAAAGGTCTTGGGGATAGCTTGAGTTACGGTAAGGACAACTTATTTTATAGTTCAAAAGCAGCAGCCTGGTTTTCACTTTATGAAATAATATAGTTGCTGCCACCCCTAATAATCCTGAAAGTTACACAGGGGTATTGTGGACCTGATGTCCAAGGACAGGGAAGAAGTATCACACTGAAAAATGTTGTACTATAAGATGGAGATACAGGGATCTCTCTAGAAAATACAATTTTCTGACAAGGTCATCTCATCTCAGCAAGACATGAATCCGGGGTTAATTCTGCACATAGACACTCTGTTAAACTGATAATTAAAAAGATATTGTTTACATCACAATTGATTGTACCAGTGATTGATTTACACAAAAATAGGTAAGGGCTTTAAAACAGCTGTTCTAAGCTGAAAACAACATTGTGTTTTAATAGGTGAACCCAAAGGGGCGCCTGGGTGTCTCAGTCGGTTAAGTGGCTGCCTTTGGCTCAGGTTATGCTCCTGGGGTATTGGGATCGAGCCCCGTATCCGATTCCCTGCTCAGTGGAGAGCCTGCTTCTCCCTCTCCCTCTGCCTGCCTCTCTGCCTACTTGTGCTCTCTCTCTCTCTCTGTCAAATGAAGAAGTAAAATCTAAAAAAAAAAAATAGTGGAACTCAAAAGCTATTTTCAGAACATAGAAAATACTCCTTTGTATTGCAAAGATGGTTAACACTTTTTATTTATTTTTTTAAAGATTTTATTTATTCATCTGACAGAGAGAGATAGCTAGAGCAGGAACACAAGCAGGGGGAGTGGGAGAGGGAGAGGCAGGCTTCCCGCTGAGCAGGAAGCCCGATGTGGGGCTCGATCCCAGGACCCTGGGATCACGACCCGAGCTGAAGGCAGACGCCCAACGACTGAGCCACCCAGGTGCCCCTAACACTTTTTAAAAACCAATTTTGTTTTGGGGGGCACCTGGGTGGCTCAGTCAGTTAAGTGGCTGCCTTCGGCTCAGGTCATGATCCCAGGGTCCTGGGATCGAGCCCCACATCGGGCTCCCTGCTCAGCGGGAAGCCTGCTTCTCCCTCTCCCACTACCCCTGCTTGTGTTCCCTCTCTCGCTGTGTCTCTCTCTGTCAAATAAATAAATAAAATCTTAAAAAAAAATTTTGTTTTAAACCCAATTTTATACATTATGACACATATATGTGCACACAATCATTTGTGCAGGGTTGAAATTTGTTATTGTGTTTCCTTAATGAGAAAAAACCCCTAAGAATTCTAATTTATGGGCTTATATATTAAATACATGTCAAGATGAAAATCTATTAAATTTGGCCATATAACTATTATGACCATGATCATTATCCAAGAAACATTGTGTTTGGCACAGTCCTAGGAGTTACCAAAAATGTAAAGAACATCAGCTCATTTATCTCTTTAATTCTTCAGAAACAAGATAAATAAAATATATTCATCCGAAGTATAAAATGTAACAAGGAAGATATTTAGGCACACATGTATGGTTTAATATACAAAGCAGTACAAGAATAATAAATGAAGTAGGAGAAGAGACTGGATTTTTGTGTCTCTGAATAAATGGGTCAGGCCAGGGAGGGAATTATCATGGGAGTCTTATGGAGTTGCTTAAAGAAATTATGTTTTGTTCATTTTTATACTCTTAGTTTGGAATATAGTTCCTAAGTCATGATAGGTACTTCATAGCCAGTATGATAAATAAAGAAATAAGTAAAACAAATTATTTCTTTTTTTAAAGTAAAACAATTTTTTAAGATTTATTTATTTATTTTAGGGGGGAGGGGGGAGGGGGAGAGGGGGAGAAATCCTTAAGCAGACCCTCCACTGAGCACGGAACCCCACAATGTGGGGCTCCATCCCAGGACCCTGAGATCATGACCTGAGCTGAAATCAAGAGCCAGAGGTTTAACTAACTGTGCTACCCCAGCACCCCTTAAGTAAAACGAGTTTTAAAGGATGAGTCCAACCTAGCTAGCCAAGTGAAAACGTAAATATTATTCTGAATATGCTATTGATAGTCTGAAACAAGTCCTGTGTGAATATGAGTACAAGAAACATTCTTAATTTGGCTCACCTAGAGTTTACATGGAAACACTAGCATATAAGGCATGCAGGTTAGGTGGAACATACATCATAGAGGGCCTTGATTAAGGAGAGAAGGGGATTGGAAATATAATTAATCTATTCCAGAATGATAGCTCCAGTAGCAATGAGAGAACGATTTGATAGTGATGATGACAAAGAGAAAGGAGGCTAGCAGGGACTGGAGAATTGGGAAGTTATGGGAATTTCACATGGAGCAACAAGTTAGGATCCAGCACAGTAAGGAGTGATAAAGGTCAGAACCAGGACAGTATTTTAAAAGGTGGGAGAGGTGGTTACAGAAGTACAGATTCATGAGTTAATATTCTGTAAACAGTGAATGACCCTGGTGCAATTTCTGAATCTTGTGTATATTTATCAGAAAATAGCACCAACTACGTAAGAATTCTTATACCAAAATTCAATCCAAACACAGTAACTCCTTCATTACTAGGACTACTAGTGCCATTACAGTAATTTTGTGAACAAGTGATTTATTCATCTCTCTTGCAATTTGTTGCAAAGAATGGAAATGCATAGGCATCTCGGTACCAATGCCCTGGGAGAGATGTGGCGAGGCTGTAAAATGAAACAGAAGGTAACTGTGTAACAACAGTGTGGAATTCTACAAGGCAATGGAGTGTAGCACAGCTTGTTTCAAAGGATCAAATTCATAAAGCCACACATCAAAACAACTGTTGGAACAAGGCATTCTGAAAGCATCCCCAACACCAGACACACTCGAAATATTCATAAACCAAACCAAACAGGGTTCAAGCACCCACACTTACCCATCCATCTTTGAAGTGTAAAACAGCCAAGGAAAATGCATTCTTTAAATAAGTGCAGCTAATATGACTTTGTAAAGTAACTTTATGTCCTAAAATGCCAGGATTATGGGCAATAAATATAAAATCAAAGCAGTAAATATTCCTGCAAACATACTGAAACATAGAAAAGCATTCCCTTTTGGGTTTCAGAATATGCTTTCAATACTGTAGCAGGAAAAAAAAAATGGGTTTGAACTTCCTCCTGCTCCAAGTCCAACTTAAACTCGTCTAGATTGGAACAATGGTCACCTGTAGTCTCTGTGTGGCATGTGACTGCTTTCAGAATTCTTTTCATGATGCTGTCAGCATGAAAACTCACAATCGTGCCCCAAGCTTGATCTTTTAATGGCATTATTTTTGAGCAGAGTTTTGAATGAAAGAATTACTATTCTCTCCATTTGTTCAAAAGGAGGAAATTTCCTTTATATATTTATAAAAGCCTAGGTGTTAATTATTCAAGTAACACAGATTCCTGAATGCATCCAGTCCAGCAGCTTGGCAGCAGGAACCTTGGGGAGTATAGGGAACTTAGAAAAAACAAGTATGAACCTATAATTCTTGTGTATATGTTTATTGAAAGGCAAGACTTGTCCATGGTTGCAGGTGAAATGAACAAACCTGCAAAACTGAAGCCCCATGAAATTGCTCTGTGATTCTGGGACCTATGCACTAGCTACTTAATATGTGTGTTAAATAATGTCTTCTGTGAAACTTCTTCTTATGCTAAGAATGGCTTTCCTGTACTTCTTATTGCAGAGTTCCTGGAAGAGGACTATCCCACTTTGGCAAGACTCCATGAAACTAATAACCTTGGGAAAATGTGCATAAAAATGCATTACTGCGTGAATAAAAAAATACATTACCGCAGGCATTATATTCCAATACATAAGGTTCTCTACTTTCTTCATTTTTCAAGGGCTCACAAAGCCATATATTTCCAGAGACCTAATTGTGTTCATTTATTGTGGATTTCTTAATAGTAAGCTAAGTCTGTTGGTATTTTAAAAGATTAATTTGAAAAAGTAGATCCCGGAGATGCTTGTCTCTTCAAGAGATACAAGTTGGTATTATTTCAGTAAGACAGTTTTGAGGTGATAGGGTCTGAATTAGAATGGTGGTTAAAAAACCAGAAACAGACTCCAGAAATGCTTTAATAATCAATAAGAACTGATAAATTATTGCATGTGGTGGGGGAGGGATACAAAGATAATCTCAAAATTTTGGGCTTGAATAACTGATTGACCATATTAACAAGAAAAAAGAGAAAAGCTAGTTTTGGGGGGTAGATCAGGTTTATTTTTATATTTATTGAATATAGGTTACAAACTCAAATTAGGAATAACCAGGATGGAGGCACTCGGCTGGCCCAGTCAGAAGAGCATGTGAGGTTTGATGTCATGGTCATGAGTTCGAGCCTATTGTCGGGTGTAGAGATTACTAAGCCCCCCCAAAACAAACAAACAAACAAAATAACTTAAAAAAAAAAAGGAAGAACCAGGATGAATTACTTTTTGACTAAGTCAGGCCTTTAGTGTAGAGACCATGATGTAATGGACTTCATTGTCAACAAACAGAGAATCTTTGAAATCCTCATCCTGCAGTTGACTGAAGCATGTTGTGGGGAAAGTCATTTTGACTCAATTGAGATTCATTTTCATGATCTATAAAATAGGTTAAAAAAATTTACCCCCAGTTGTTGGGGAAATTAGGTTGTGTATAAAGTGCTTAGAACTTATTAAGCACTTAAAAAATATTCTTCTAATATCACCTCCCTTCTCCTTACTCTAGAGCTGTGCCGAGGTGTAGATGACCCAAACAAACCGTAACTTGAGAAATACAGAGCTCGTTCTGTTTATTTCAAAAAAAGCATATCAAATCGAAGGGCATGCCCTTTAAACTATGCGAGGAGGCTTTTCTCAAAATTCCATCATGTGATTGCTATGGGTGTTTACACTTAGGTTTAAAGTTGAGTGAGGCCGGAAATTGCAGTCGAATGCTGACTTACTGGGTCATACTAGGAGAGTCAGTACCTCAAAAGATCTGGAGAAAGGATTATAATATATATTTAACTTCATCTCAATGTGGAAAATCCTCAAATTATTTTTTATTTATCTTTCATATTGTTTTCTTTGATGTATGCAGAATATGTGTGTGTAGCTCAGGCACTCTCATGAAATGACATTGCTCTGAGCTATTTTGCCTCCTACTACAGTCAGTTCTGTTATAGCACTTGTTTTGTAAATACGAATTTATTCCAGTGTAATTGACATATTAGGGAACAATTTGAGCATAAAGTGAATTTCATGTTTGTCACGCACGAATTCATCCCCGAGAAACACAAAGTGAATGCAGAAAACTGCACTCAGCTGAACAAAGGCATGTAAGGAATCCGCAATGCAAACATAAACACAGACGTCAAACATTTCCCTCAGTTCATCATGTGTGTTAGGAGGCATGTCTGAACATATCTGCAGTTATAATCTTCCATCTGATTTCAGATATCCCTCCTTCCACTACTCCACAGTAATTCACAATTTAACCCTTCTGATGTCTGCTTCCAAAAGAAACCTTAAGGTCCTTTTCAAGGTAAAATGCATATTTAATGTAATTTTAAAATATTTATTAATTATTTACATGTATATTACTACCATTTTTATTAGTTTCCTGTCTTTTTAAAATGTGTTCCTAACTGTTGTTGAGTACTGTGCCCTTTACATGTCTTTCACATATGGCTTGTGTGTGATTTTGCTTCATGTGATACTTTCTTTAGGAATGCATATGCCACAAAGCAGAACTGACTCTGTCTGTGAACTTGACCAGGTAACATGAACCTCGGCAATACTGTTTTTATTTCTGTAAAAAGGGGAACATAGTGGTATCAATCTCATAGAGCTGTTGATTGAAGAAAATAATGTGCATTGAGCATTCAGCACACACCGGGGGGTTTCATAGTACCTAATACATGTTACATATCATGGTAGGCAGAATAACAGCCCCCAATTTCTGGAATTTGCAAATACGTGGGAAAATGGGCTCTGCAAATGTAATTAAGATCTTGGACTTTAAACCGGGATATTATCCTCTATTATTCAGGTGGGCCCAATATAACCACAGGAGCCAATAAGGAAAGTAGAGAACTTTCTTAGGTTGGAGTCAAGGAGATGCAACAGGATTCAGAGAGATTCAAGAGGACTTGGCACATTTTTGGTGATTTGGAAACGGAGGGAGGAATGCGAAGTGGGAATGCAGGAGGCTAACGAGGGAAAGGAAGCTCAGCTGTGTAACTACAAGTAATTAGATTCTGCCCATAACCTGAATGATGTTAGAAGCAGATTCTTCCCAGCCAGCCCTCACCTTGATTTTGGTCTTGCGAAACCTGGAGCGGAAAACCAAACACCACCACCCATCTGACCTACAGAGCTGTGGGATAATGTTTGTGATGTTTTAAAGTGCTAAGTTTGTGGTCATTATTACAGCAACAATGGAAAACTAATGCAGATATTATTTATACCTTTTACTACGAAAGAAGTTGTTATTGGGTAAGAAAGAATATTACTTTAAACCAAACGATATTTACTAAACGGAAACTCTTCTGGGCTCAGCCCTTTTAAACTTTGACTATGGATAAGGTATATGAACTAGATTTCTTATAAAAATATCAAGCATGTTAAGGTATTTCATAAAAAATAATGTTTCTAGACATAAAAATTTTCCCTATATAAGAGATTCCTTTAAACCTGCATTCAAACCTAAATGTGGTCATATTTCAAGTTTTTAAATTTAACAATTCAACCATCAGTTATTACCTTGAGGAGAAGCATGAAAGGAACAGAGGAAAAGCTCCAGAGAAATGAGCATTGGGAAGGAGGGAGAGGCAACACAGGCAAACTTCATTTGCCCCCAGAATTAGTTTTAGGCCAGTATTTTTCTTTTCTTTTCTTTTCAAGGATTTATTTATGCACAAGTGCAAGCAGGGGGAGGAGCAGAGGGAGAGGGAGAGAAGCAGACTCCCCACTGAGCGCAGAGCCTGAGGGGCTGGATCCCAGGACCCTGAGATCAGGTCCCGAGCTGAAATCAAGAGTCAGATGCTTAACCGACTGAGCCACCGAGGTGTGCCTAGGCCAGTGTTTCTTTACGCTTCACTAGAGTTTGTACATGTGTAAATAAATCCTGAATCTTGTAGTTGGAAGGACAATAAAAAAGGTATAAGCCTATATAGTAGAATTCTTTCACTGTTGTAACAAATTACTACACAGTTAGTGTCTTAAAACAACAGAAATTTACTGTCTTAACCATTATGGAGGTCTGAAGTCTGGAATGGGTCTCACTGGGGTTAAGTCAGTGTGTCAGCAGAGCACAGGGTTCCTTGTGGAGGCTCTAGGGGAGAATCTGTATCTTCACCTTTTCCAGATTCCAGAGGCCACCCAGCATTCCTTGTTCCTAGCTCCTTCCTCCATCCTCAAAACTAGCAGCACATTTTCAAATCTCTGACTTTTTCCTCTGCCATTACATCCCCACTGCTCACTCTACCCTCTCCTGCTTCCCTCTAATAAGGATCTTTGTGATTACACTGGGCCCACCTGGATAATCTAGGAGTCTCTCCCCACCTCGAGATCCTTAATTATATTAGCAAAGTCCCCTTTGCCCTATAAGGTAGCAGATTCAGAGACTCTGGGATTAGGACATGGACATCTTCGGAAAGCCATTATTCTGCTTACCACAGCCTGAAACCAATGTATTTCTTTTTTTTTATTGTTATGTTAATCACCATATATTACATCATTAGTTTTTGATGCAGTGTTCCATGATTCATTGTTTGTTCATAACACCCAGTGCACCATGCAAAACGTGCCCTCCTCAATACCCATCACCAGGCTAACCCATCCCCCCACCCCCCTACCCTCTAGAACCCTCAGTTTTTCAGAGTCCATCATCTCTCATGGTTCGTCTCCCCCTCTGACATACTCCCCTTTTCTTCCTCTCCTGTTATCTTCTTCTTTTCCTTTTTTCTTAAAATATGTTGCGTTATTTGTTTCAGAAGTACAGATCTGTGATTCAACAGTCTTGCACAATTCACAGCGCTCACCGTAGCACATACCCTCCCCAATGTCTATCACCCAGCCATCCCATCCCTCCCACCCCCAACCACTCCAGTAACACTCAGTTTGTTTCCTGAGATTAAGAATTCCTCATATCAGTGAGGTCATGTGATACATGTCTTTCTCTGATTGACTTATTTCACTCAGCATAACACCCTCCAGTTCCATCCACGTCGTTGCAAATGGCAAGATCTCATTCCTTTTGATGGCTGCATGTTTCTTATGAAATACATGGATTTCTAACATAAAGTTAATAACAAATAGTTTGTAAATTATTAAACAGTTACAACCCTGATTCTCTTCTTAAATCATGCTTCCTTGCAGACTCCAATCTCCTGGAGTCTTTTTTACTTAATGAGTAAATGATAGAACTTTTCTTGTAAGACAAATAAGCTGGAAGAGAAAAATAACTTCCAGAAGAGTATATGAGTGAAGAGGGAAAAAACAAAACACAATATATTTCTGGGTTCCTCCAATATAATGCTAATTGAACCACAAACTACACACAGACATACACAGACACACATACACCTTTATCTTCCCATCTATTTATATAACTAATTTTCAAAATAATTTTTGGTGTTTCCCTTGATATCCTACTCAAGTATCTAAATGTATAAAGATTTGCTTATTTTTTACAACAGCCTAAATAAATAAAGTATGGTGAGCTTATTTCATCTTGTTAAGCACATTTTAGAGATCTAAAACCAAGTAGCACTCCATAAACTAAAATATAATGAATTATCCTTGTATTCTCTAAGCCAAATATTCCAATTTATACATTCTTTCTACAATTACTTATTAAATAGTCTACAAAGTGCCAGGCGCTATTCTAGGCATTCCTGATTCAGTAGTACCGCAGACAATAACGGGAATAAGAAAAACCAGACACAAACACCTGTCCTTACAGAGCTTACATTCCAGTAGGTAGCCAGAGAATGAATGGATGAATGAATCTTAAATATGTAAAATGTATCAGATAGCGAAAGGAGAGTGGGGGAAAGGCAGGGACGGGGAACTAGGGACCGGTGGGTTCCAGGAATAACTTCAATTTTAAATAGGATAGTTATGAAGGAGCTGAGGAGAAGGTAACATCTGAGCAAAGGAAAAGGAAGTGAGGGATCAAATCTTGATGAGACTCTGGATAAAAGAGCCCTAGGAGAAGGGAGTGCAAAGTCTCAGAGCAGGGAGTGGGACTCTGAGACTTACTCTCTTTATCTTTCGACCAATATTTATTGAAGGCCTCAAATGGGTCAGACAGTCTAATAGACAGTAGGAATATATCAGTGAACAAAGAGATTCCTTTTTCTTCAGGGAGTTTAAATTCCAAATGCCACTTTCTTTCATATTAATTCATTCTACTCTACCGATCATCCTTATGAAAATGAGGGAAAATTATATACCCTCCTCATAAAATTACCCTATTTATGAAACAAGAATAACTTGCTTACCTCAGCTGAGTACTTTACAGATTTTGTTGCTTACAACTATAGAGTACTGAAAATGATTTTTATCATAATATGTTTGGCTGGTACAACAACGATCGTGTGAAAACCTGGTTTCGGTTTTCTTACTGCTGGTTTGAATTTTGGTTCCATTGTAACTAGGCCTTACATGTGTAGGGCTCCTCGGTTGGAACCAGGTGACGTTCAGAACAAAACTGATTTTACGAAGATGATTTCCTGGAGTTTAACATCCAGTAAATGCAGTCAGTTTATTCAAACGTTACACAGTTTCCAGAGTAACGTATGTTGCACAAATAAATCATGGATTTAGGGAGAAGCTAAAGCTTGTCAACTGGGCTGTAAATGTTTCAACATAATAAACAGTATAGTGGAAGAGAAATGGCTCCACAGTTGAAGATTTCAGTTCAGTTCAGATGGAGGGGGAAAAAAAGATCTGTTTTAGGTAGGAAAGAAAACAGAGCACTGTGATCAGTTTTAACAATGGAGATGGTCTAAAAGAAATAGCATGTATTAGGATTGCCAGTGTGATGATGGCTGGACTGTATATAATAAAGTCAAAAGATATTTTGATGAGAAAGGGGATAAATCTGACAGCCTCACAAATCAGAATCCTAGGCAGCACAGATGAGGAAAATATAATTGAATGTTTGCTAAGCTGATGCATAGTTAATTTTTCACAGCCCAAGGCAACAGAGTATGAGAGATGGACAGGAGTGTTAGCTGGTTTGAGAAAAGAGAGAGGCAGAAGGTGGCTCAGATGGTTGAGTGTCTGCCTTCAGCTCAGGTCATGGTCCCAGAATCCTGGGATCGAGTCCCGCATCGGGCTCCCTGCTCCTTGGGAACCTGCTTCCCCCTCTGCCTCTCTCTCTCTCTCTCTGTCTTTCATGAAAAAATAAATAAAATCTTTTTTTAAAAAAATAAAATGAATAAAAAGAGAAAGAAGGCAACATTGTATCACATATAAATATCATTTTCAGTTTGGAAAACCAAACTGAAACTTATAATTCCGCATGTATTCAAATCTATCATTTTGAAAAATACAGAGCTAGATTTAAATACTGTTATGCTTTATCTAAATATACAGTATCTCTTAACATAAAACTGAATTTCCTCATAGCCAGGAAGGGAATACATTTCATTAGCAGTTTTTCCCAGGATAATTCTAGGGAAATAAGGTCATTTCAAAACCATTAGGTGTTCTTTTTGACACAGGTATTTGAGTCAATTTGTCTCTGGCCATTTATATCAATTGTAACTTACTATTATTTTAAGGCCTGATTCTTTTTTAAGCAAATTTGAAAAGTGATTTTTTTTTTTTTTTTTTTTTTAGAAAATGAAAAAATGGAGCAACAGATTCCCCATTTTCCCTTCAGGAAGTGACAACATTATTCTTCTAGTGTTATACAGGATTTCTGAATTGCTATCACAGAGACAAAAATCTCAATTTCAGGTTGAAATTATATCCTTCAAGTTGTGAATACATAGAGTTAGTATCTCTGTAGTGGCTACTCTTTATATTAAAACTTGGAAAGGGTAAAATGTAATGGCTCCACAGTTTCAGATTTCAGAGGAGGAATCTCTTTCCTCCTAAGAAATCAAGGAACTGATTCAAGAAAATCTGATCAGGCACTGGCAGAGCGGACAGCATTCTGCATCCACAGTCTGTGTCCTTAATGCCCTTGCCATTTTGACTCATGAGCCAGACCTGCAAATCTTACCCACTCATTACACTTGTCAGTCACTTATGCATTTACAGCAGAAAAATGAGACACATATCAAAACTCTTTCAGAAGAAACCCAACAGTAGAAACAGTCTAATGCGGTTATCTTTAAAAATCAAGAGGGTCTGTATATCTTCTATGTAGAGTGCCCAGAGATATTTTCTGTTTATAGCCGAAACTAAAAATGGCACTGCTAGATGCCTTAATGATCTTTATTGCATCATATTTGTGAATATTATACTACATCACTGCCATCTGGGGTGATTCATAAATCACAGAGCAATAAAGTCTCCTAATAAATCTTAGGCTCCCTCTCTTCACATTATTGGCCCCTTTTATTTGCTGATGCAAGAACTCTTCCATATGTTGATGCAGCATCTGTGATCTATGTATCATTATCCTTTATGTCTAATATCATTTCCTATAAATCAATATCCTTCCTCCTTGAAGATGGCCCTGCAGAATAAGTTGCCGGATGCTAGCTCGAGCACAGCTGAAAGGCCAAATGTGGGGCACAACTTGCCATCCCTTTGGTACACTGAGGACACGTGTAGGTGTTTTGGGGACCTTTCATAGGTTTTGTCACAGCCTCGCCCTGTTAGGTCTATGGCCCTGGCCGGCGGACTCAGCAGTTCTACTCTAATCACTGCACTGTGTCCAACTGTCAGCAGTCTTTTATCTGTGCTTATCATCACTATAACTCTGTTCTGCTACTTGACTTTCTCCTTCACCATAACCTCATGGTGGTTCCCCTTCTATCAGGCTCCAACTGCTAAAAAAAAAAAAAAAAAAAAAAAAAAAAAAAAAAAAAAAAAAATTGATCACTGAAGATTTACTCGGCTCTCATAATACTCTTGTTATTGCTGCTTTTGTTATTTTGTTTTAAATGCTTAATGCAAAGGGCTGTGCTACAGAATGTACTTAATGCTGATTTAACAGTGAACTTGAGTTGCTGATTTAAGGGCTTAGAGGTGAAGTTAGAAATATGCTGGTTCTCCAAGCCCTACAGGCTGGGACTCCTACAAGGAATGCTATCAGCAATTTTGTGTTATATCTTCTTTTTGCCTGCCAGCATCTCAGAGCACGTGCAGTTTTGACATAGTTTCTGTTGCTTTACCTACTAGCACAGGCAGGTGACAGTACATTGCTGAGAAAGAATTCAGATTGCTTTCAACTTTCTATCATGAGTACAGATTTTTAATTTTAAGCAGAAAGGCCAGTGCAAATGGAAATATGTCTGCCTTCATATTTTACAGACTCAGTCTAAAATATATTTGATTTGGTATCACTCTAAACCACCCAAGTCCATGTGCTGCTCAAAAATCATAAAACATGCAATCCTGTTTCTCAGTAAAGCATAGTTTATATCTTAAAATCAGATTTCTTTTGAAACTTCATGTGTTAGCACAAAGCATTAATAATGAATGGGGAAAATATAGAATCTTTAGCAATATGTCAGAATGCCTTCATAATAAATTATGTACGTATAGTTATACACATATAATTGCACATATCATCTGACATTTAAAATATGAAACCATTTTGCAAGGTTAAGTTAAACTCATTTGTAAATTAATAAAAAATTCAAAAAGGGAATAAATAATATACCTCTAACACAAATATACCACATTTAAGTAAAGTCAATTTTAAGAACTGGCTTCAAAATTTGCCTGATAAATTATTGAGGAAGCAAGTTACTACAAAATCCTTTGTAGTACATCCAAATAAACTGACTAAATTAAGAATCTTAACAGTAGGTATTTAACCAAACCAAACTAAACAAAAATACAAAAAAAAAGCAAACTATATATTTATTGGGTATAATAAGCAAAGAAGAACATAGAAAAAGATCATAGCACCAATTGCCTCTTCTCTCTAATCTCCCATTCCTGGTCCCATATGGGAAAATCTTTCATTCAAAATCCTCTCTAATATATCCTAAATGGGACAACTTATAAAAAATGAGATATTATCAGTCTCTTTTTGGACCATGATTTTACCGACAGCAAGGCCTCATATGCAGGTGATTATATCCAAAAGGAAAGTCATTGTGGTAGAAATGGGTAAACAACTGTTATCAGATTAAGCAAGTAATGCAGTACATTCATCCCACTCATTAAGGAGAGGCTATCAGGCATTACGATATTTTTCTACTGTGTTCTGCCAGCCTAATCCACTCTCATCCATCAGAATAAGGGTCCAATCCCCCAAAGGTCTGTATCTCATTGGCTTATTTACTTCTCGGACTCACCCAGAGAAATAATAATTTAAATCATTTTTGGTTCAGTTGATTTATCTTCATAGAGAGACAAAGTGCCCCTAAAATCAGAATCAAAACATTCTTATGCCCTTGTCCTTACTATCAGTACGGTGTTGAATCTGACTCATCTGTTCAGACAAATGTATTTCTACAAGTAACTGTAAGCCATTATTTTTTATGTCTCTTTTCCCAGTTTGAAAAAAACTAATAGTAATATTATGTGAGAAAATTCTCAAGTTGTCAGAATGATAAAAATTATATGTATGTAATTATTTGTAGAAATTCAGTTTTCCCTTTTTGGAATTATATTACTCGTATTAGATTTGTATTCTTAGGTTTTTAAGAATGAATTTAAGAAGAATTTTACATGTCCTCTCTACTCTTATCCAGGAGTTCTCCCTTGACTTTTCAGTCTTTTTAAAAAAAAAAAAATTTAAATTCAATTTAATTAACATATAGTGTAATATTAGTTTCAGGCGTGGAGTTCAGTGATTCATCAGTTATATACAACACACAGTGCTCATTACATCAAGTGCCCTCCTTAATGCCCAACACCCAATTATCCTTTCCCCTCCCCCTCTCCTCCAGCAACCCTCAGTTTGTTTCCTAGAGTTTAGTGTCTCTTATGGTTTGCCTTCCTCTCTAGTGTCATCTTATTTTATTTTTCCTTCCCTTCCCTGTGTTCATTTGTTTTATTTTTTAAATTCCACATATGAGTGAAATCATATGGTATTTGTCTTTCTCCGACTGACTTATTTTGCTTAGCATAATACCCTCTAGTTCCATCCATGTCATTACAAATGGCAAGATTTCAGTCTTTTTCATGGCTGAGTAATATTCCATGGTGCTGTTAACACTAGCTGTTCAACTTCACCACTTTCCTCAATGGTTACTTAGAAATTTAGAAAAAGTAGCTTTCCCTTACCTTTGCTACTTTATCCACCATCACTTCCAGACCCTACATACATATACACACATGCTTTTATGTCTCATTTCTATGCAATCTGAATTTTGCCCTCACCAGTCCACCAAAGCTGCTTTTCATTATCAATACACTTCTAATTACAAACTTATTAACATTTTCTCTCTTAAAAAAATCTTTTCCAAGTTCAAAACCCATAACCACCTCTTCACTTCTTAAGGCCTTTGAAGGCCTTTGCTCCCTTTATCTTTTACCACAAAACATTCTCTTAGTTCTTTCCATTCCTCCTGATTACTCCTTTTTCATTTCTGCAGACACTAAATGTCTGTATTTGCCAAGATTTTCTTTTTACATCTCTTCTTCCTTTATATTTGTCCTACCTGAAATATCATTCATTTTCAAGTAATTCTCTATCAACTCTATGCAGATAACTTTCAAGGCTGAAAATCTATCTATGACTCACTCCCCAAACTGCAAATGTGATTTTCAGCTACAAGCTGGATATGCAGCTTGATATCTTAGCAGTACCTTAGATGGGACCTGACAACAAGGACTTTTTAATTTTTAAATACAAATGTTGTTTTTAAAATCTTATCTCAATCACATTTGAACAATGTTGGTTTCTTACTGCTATCTCTTTGCCTATATTGAGTTGTACTGTTATTCCTTTCCTGTGTCCTCTTCTGGGCCTGTCATTGTTAATCCTCACTAGGAATTTATTTAGGATCTTTTTTTCCCCCTGAATAAATGTGTCTGTTATTTTGGAATCTATTATCACCAATTTCTGATATTGTATACATCTTGATCACTAAACTAGAAATAATTCCAAATATTTTAATTTTTTTATTGGTATCTCTAGTGAATATCAGATGGACATGTCAACATATTAAAAATTAAAATCACATCTTCTTTGGCCTGTTCCTCCGAATCTTATGTCACAACTAAACAGTATCATTATTCACCAAAATGTCTAGCCCACAAGCTGAAGACATCACTGAATCCACGTCAACCTCCACATCCATTTTATATATAAATCTTATTGTTTCTACCCTCAAAACTGCTTTAATCAATCTCCTTTCCTCTTCTTCTGTTATTATGCTCTATAATTTCTAGGGAACTATCCTCATAAAACATGAAATCAATTATGTCACTACCTTGCTGATACACATTGGGTGGCTCTCCAATGCTACAAAATTTAATCCAATCTCTTTATCATGATGCAATATAAACCAAAGTATTTCAATGGCTTCCTTTTTTTTTTGTTTTGTTTTGTTTTTTGAGAGAAAGCAAGAGGGAGAGAGAGAGAGAGAGAGAGAGAGCACAAGTGGGGGGGAGGAGCAGAGAGAGAATCTTAAGCAGGCTCCATTCTCAGTGTGGAACCCAATGTGGGGCCTGATCTCACAACCCTGAGATCTTAACCTGTGCTGAAATCAAGAGTCCCACGCTTACCCGACTGAGCCACCCAGGTGCTCCAACAACTTCCATTTTTTATCAACATTTTCTGTTACAGGTTCAAAGAGCCTCCTACCTTTCCCACTCTTTTATGATTTGACAATTTACAAGACTTTTTTCCCATTCTGTTCCTTCTTTGTAAGTTGCCTTTCATCTTTTCCTCTGCCAAACAAAATTCAACTGATCCTCCAGGGTCTAATTCAAATCTCATCCCTCTTCTGTGAGCCTTGCCCTAAAACACTTATTTCTTGACATCACCAGGCAAACTTAATGGTTTCCTCTTCTAGACAGTAAAATTATTTGGTTATTATTATGTGTGGTGAATATCTATTAATTTATCTGCCTGCTTGTAAATGAGCCCTGGAGGGCAGAGAATGTCTAATTCATACTTGAATTCCTAGTATTTCACACATTGCCTAGCACTTGAGTTCATAAATATTTATTGGATCAAGTAAAATTCTCTAGTATTTTAAATATGCAAACACGATCTATGTACTTTATTTAAGTAAACATAGCTTATGACTTAGTAGCTAATTATAGGTAGATATTATATAACTATTTTGTTTAAGAACTGTCACACTATATTTCCACTAAAATGCCAAAATAGGGAAAGAAGAGATTCAAGTTGGAAATGTCCTTGGAAAGGACACTTTTCTTCTATGGTAAACGTAAGAATACAGCCCTGACTAATTCAACCACAGCAAAGTCCTTTTATAGAATTTAATCCTGTGACTCTATTCAATGAAGTTAATGGTTGTTTCACATGAGTGATGGTGATGTATTGAGATTTAAAGAAGGGTGTGGAAGATAACACAGGAGAAAGTAGATATAATATTTAAAATATAATTCCTCTAGAATGAAAACAAGATCTATAAGAGAGGGCTCCATAGAAGCATAATGTTCCATTTCAGGCTTTCAGAACAGATTTATAAATGAAACATTTCATAAACAATGAATAACGTGCACTTAAAGAACCTCACACAGAGGAAAATTGCAACTGAGCATGCATAATTTGCACTACAGTAATCTTATTTTCTAGCAAAAGCAATGAATCCTGTCACCAAATGGCAAGCAAAGACAAAGTGACAGGGTGCATGCTGATTTTACTGAAATTCTCTCCGAGGACTAAGGAGATAAGAAAATAATTGTGATAAATTTTGTATTTTTAATTCTTAACTGGCAATAAATGTAAACAAATAATTTGAAGCTTATTTTCATCAAGGTATAGATAGGCAGCTTAAAAGATTAGGTCACTCAAAACTGAATATTTAAACATATTAAAAACTGTATCATTCTAGGAGACAACCGTTTCTGCACTCTATAATTCTATGTATTATTATAGATTCTGTTTGTGCTAGCTCACCCACGTCCCTCAAAGCATGAAATTCTGGGGCTTAAATTTATTAGATATTGAATTTTTTTCTGTATTTATATACATATAATCCATAGGTTATCCAGCAGTTTATAAATTTTCACATGAATCAACTCTCTTGCATCAACCTAGCATCAAACAGCAGCTTATTACCTGTTCGGTTATCAGGGAGCAGAGGTTATTGGTGCCTCTTGTACTCTCTCTACTTGTGTTATACTAGTCAACCACATAATTATCTTCCGAAAGTGAAGTGGTAAAAATCCCTCAGAGGTCTTGTGAATGAAGATGAAGATATCAGCATGACAACATAGCAAAAAGTAAAGGTGAGTTTGAACAACACCATAAACTGACTGGATCGGGAACCTGGGTGGCTCAGTCAGTTAAGCATCTGACTTCAGTTCAGGTCAAGTCTTGGTATTGAGCCCCACACTGGGCTCCCCACTCAGTGGGAAGCCTGCTTCTCCCTCTCCCTCTGCTGCCTTGCCTGCTTGTGCTCTCTCTCTCTCTCCATCAAATACATAAATAAAATCTTAAGAAAAAAAAAAAACACCCTGACTGGATCTAGCAGACATGTACAGAACAGCCTACCCAATAACAGAATATACATTCTTCTCAAGTGCACATGGGACATTTTCCAGCATAGAGAATATGTTAGGCTACAAAGTAAGCACAAATAGATTTTAAAAGATAGATAATATACAGGGACTCCTGGGTGGTTCAGTCATTAAGTGTCTGCCTTTGGCTCAGGTCATGATCCCAGGGTACTGGGATTGAGCCCCACATCAGGCTCCTGCTCAGCGGGAAGCCTGCTTCTCCCTTTCCCACTCCCCCTGCTTGTGTTCCCTCTCTCGCTCTCTCTTTCGCTGTCAAATAAATAAATAAAATATTTTTTGGGTGCCTGGGTGGCTCAGTCGTTGGTGTCTGCCTTCGGCTCAGGTCATGATCCCAGGGTCTTGGTATCGAGCCCCACATCGGGCTCCCTGCTCAGCGGGAAGCCTGCTTCTCCCTCTGCGGTTCCCCTGCTTGTGTTTCCTCTCTTGCTGTGTCTCTCTCTGTAAAATAAATAAAATCTTAAAAAAATAAAAATAAATATTTTTAAGAAGATAGATACAAACTATCTACTCTAACCACAGTGAGATGAAGTTAGAAGTCAATAACAGAAGGAAAATTGAAAAATTCATAAATTTGTGGAAATTAAGCAACTCACTTTTAAGCAGTTGATAGATCAAAGAAGAAATCTTAAGGGAAATTAAGAAATGCTTAGAGAATGAAATGAATGAAAATGAAAACAAAAAAAAAGTGCAACATACCAAAACATGTGGGACAGAGTAAAAGCAGTGCTAAGGGGTAAATTTAGAGCTATAAATGCTTACATTAAAAGATAAGGAGGATTTCAACTCTAACTTTACAGCTTGAGCTAGAAAAAAAATAAAAGAAAAAGAAAAACTAAACCCAAATCTAGAAGGATTGACAAACTGTAGCTAGCTGGACTAAGAAAAATAAGAAGACTCAAATTACTAAAATAAAAAATGAAAATGGAGGCTTTACTAACAATTCTATAGAAATGAAAAGGATTTTAAGAGATTATCATGAAAAACTATATACCACAAACTGGATAACCTACACAAAATGGACAAATTTCTAGACTTCTAAACCATAAAGAAATATAGAAAATCTGAATATACCCATAACTAGTAAGGAGATTGAATCAGTAATAAAATATATCTCAACAAAGAAAAGCCCTGGACTTCATGGCTTCAGTGGTGAATTCTTACAAACATTTAAAAAAGATCTTGACACCAATCCATCTCAAACATTTAAAAATAAATGGAGAGAACAATCTTTAATTCATTCTATAAGTCTAGTATTACCTTGATTCCAAAACCAGACAAAGACAGTATAAGGAAAAAAAAAAACTGTACATATCACTATCCCTTAGGAGCACTGATACAAGGATGCCTGGGTGGCTCAGTCGTTTAGCCTCTGCCTTCAGTACAGGTCATGATCCCAGGGTCCTGGGATTGAGCCCCACATTAGGCTCCTTGCTCCACAGGAAGCCTGCCTCTCCCTCTCCCTCTGCCTGCTGCTCTGTCTACTTGAGCTCTCCCTCTGTCTCTCTGTCAAATAAATAAATAAAATCTTAAAAAAAAAGAGCACTGATGCAAAATTCCTCCACAAAATACTAGCAAACCAAAAAAGCAGCATATAAAAATGATTATACACCATGACCAAGTGGAATTTTTCTTGGAATGCAAAGATGGTTCAACATATGAAAATTGATCCATGTAATACAAAACATTAAAAAATGAAAGGAAACAATTCCATAAAATCATTTCAATTGATGTAGAAAAAGCATTTGAAATTATTTCATGATAAAAACACTCAACAAACTAAGAATAGATTAAAATTACCTCAACATAATAAAGCCACAGATGAAAAATTCACCATGGACATCATTCTCAATGGTGAGGGTCTGAAAGCTTTTCATCTAAATCAGGAGCAAAGCAAAGATGTCTGCTTTCACCACTTCTATTCAACATAGTATTGGAAGTCCTTGCCAGACTAATTATTCAAGAAAAAGAAATAAAAGGCACCTGATTTGGAAAGGAAGAAGTAAAATTATCTGTTAACAGATAATATGATTTCATATGTAGTAACCCTAAAGATTCCACAAAAAGCTATTAGAATTACTAAATGAATTCAGCAAAGTAGCAGGAAACAAACTCAACACACACACACACACACACACACACACACACACACACACACACACA
>NW_027397084.1:18812009-18990581 GCF_003265705.2 Callorhinus ursinus
ACACACACACACACACACACACACACACACACACACACACACACACACAAAAGCTGCATATCTATATACACTAACAATGAACAATCCTAAAAGGAAATTAAGAAAACAATTTCATTTACAGTAAGATCAAAAATAAAAAAAAACACTTAGAAATTAATGTAGCCAACAAGGTAAAAATTTTGTACAATGAAAAATACAAAACATTTTTAAAATAAATTAAAATAAATAAACAAATGGAAAGATGTCCATTGGAATGTAAAATGGCTCAGCTGCTGGAAAAATATGATAATTCCTCAAAAATTAAAAAGAGAATGACCATATGATCCAGCAATTCCATTCTGGGAATATACTCAAAATAATGGAAAGTAGGGTCTTGAAGAAATATTTGTACACCAATGCCCATGGCAGCATTATTCATAGTAGCTAAAATGTGGAAACAACCCAAGTGTCCACTGACTGATGAATGAATAAACAAAATGTAGTATATGCATATAATGGAATATTATTCAGTCTTAAAAAAGTAAGGAAATTCTGACATATGCTATAAAATGGATGAAGTTTGAGAACATTATGCAAAATAAAACAAGACAACCACAAAAAGATAAATATAGTGTGATTACACTTTTTTGAAGTACCTGGAGTAATCAAATTCATAGAGACAGAAAATAAAATGATGATTGCCAGGGGCTGGAGGAAAGATGAATGGGGAATTGATGACTCAAAAATTCATTAATGACTAAACCATGAAGAAACAAAATCTCAATAGAGCTCTAACTAGAGCTAGAAGATTGGATCAGAAATCAAAACTCTCAGGATTTAGAAGATGGCAGCAGAGTGGGAGGACCCTAGGCTCTTCTTGTCCCGTGAACACAACTAGATAACTACCAATCATCCTAAATACCCCAGAAATTGACAAGAAGACTGACAGGACCAACTCTACATCTAAAGGAGAGAAGAGACCACATTGAAGAAAGCAGGAAGTGTGAAGAGATGGTTTAGGGGAGAAAAGGATCACAGGTGCTATGGATGGGAGGGAGCTGTGTTATGGAAAAGGGTAAGAGAGAGAAGAGCATATAGGGGAAGGCACAAGGAGAACTTTTTTGGGACGTGAGAAGGGCTGAATTTCATGAGTTCTTGCAACCACTGGCTTAAAGGTTAGCAGGCTTGGCTGAGATAGAGCCAGGAGGGCACTGTGCTGCTCCTGGAGAGAAGGCAGGCAAACATCAAGGGGCAGACAGTGTGGAAAAGGTGATCTGAAAAACACCTGGGGCACACAGTGGGGGAGATTATTCCCTATTTGAGGAGCACTTCCCTGAGAGGCAGCATCCACAGAGACATATCTCTGGTAACAAAGAAGCTGGCTGGAGCCATTTCCCTCACTTGTCCCTCAGCATACATACAGAGCCACCTGCAGGGAGTAGCTCAGTGCAGACACTGGCTGCCTAACTTGCTTACACAAAACCCATCCCCTTGTGTTCTGGCAGGACTGCCCTTCTCAGACAAGCTTGCCTCAGTCCCAGCATGGTGGGACCCACCTCCAGAAGACCAAAACACACTCCTGCCCACACCACATCTCCTGAACTGAGAGTTCTGCAGGGCCTCAGTTCTGGTAGAGTTGGCGTCAGTTCTCATTTCACAAATAGGCCAGAGCACAGCTAGTTAAAACTCACCATATTCAGGCCAGGGACAAAACACTGACTACAGCAGCCAAGCAGGGCCTCTGCAGACACCTAACCTGAAGGATACAGCAGCAAAACACAATAGCATAGTGCATGCAGCACACACTGGAGACATTTCCTGAAGTGCCAGGCCCTGGGCACCACATGACCTCTTCTTTATAAGGCTATTACTTTCAGGAGCAGAAGACATAACTGTCTTTTCTAACACACAGAGGAAGGCAGAGATTTAGACAAAATGCCAAAGTGGAGAAAATTATCCCAAAGGAAAGAACAAGATAAGGCCATGGCCAGAGATCTAAGTGAAACAGATATAAGTAACATGCCTGATGGAGAATTTAAAGCCACAATCATAAAGATACTCCCTGGGTTTGAGAAAAGAACAGACCACCCTTACCACAGAGATAGAAGAGTTAAAAAAAGAATCAATCAGAGAATGAAGATTGCAGTATAAGATTGGAAACAGGATGTACTGAACAGCAGGCTGGAAAAAGCCAAAGAAAAAATTAGTGATGTAAAAGACAAAATAATGGAAAATAATGAAGTTGAACAAAAGAGAGAAAGAAGAATTATGGGTCATGAGAACAGACCTAGGGCACTCAGTGACTTCATCAAACGTAGTAACATTCACATTATAGGAATCCCAGAAGAAGAAGAGAAAGTAAAGAGGGCAGGAAATTTATTTTAAGAAATAATAGCAGAAAACGTCCCTAATCTGGGGAAGGAAACAGACATTCAGATCCAGGAGGTACAGGGATTTCCCATCAAAATCAACAAAAGCAGACCAACACCAAGACATATTATAATTAAATTTGCAAAATATAGTGATAAAGGAAAAAATCTTAAAAGCAGCAAGACAAAAGAAGTCCATAACTTATAAGGAAAAATTGATTATGCTAGCTGGGGATTTCTCAACAGAAACTTGGCAAGCCAGAAGGGAGTGGCTTCATATATTCAAAGTGCTGAATGGGAAAAATCGGCAGCCAAGAATACTTTATCCAGCAAGGCTATCATTTAGAATAGAAGGAGAGATGAAGAGTTTCCCAGACAAACAAAAACTAAAGGAGTTCATGACCCCAAACCAGCCCTGAAAGAAATATTAAAGGGGGACTCTTTCAGTGCAAAGGAGAGACCAAAAGTGACAAAGATAAGAAAGTATCAGAGAGAAATCTCCAGAAACAATGACAAAACAAATAATAAGTTGGCAATAAATACATATCTATCAATAATTACTTTGAATTTAAATGAACAAAATGCTCATCAAAGGACATAGGGTGTCAGAATGATAAAAAAACAAGACATTTATATGTTGCCTAAAAGAGAGTCATTTTATTTTATATTTTATTATTTTTTTTTTACAAGAGACTCATTTTAGACCTAAAGACAACTGAAGATTGAAAGTGATAGGGTAGAGAAACATTTATTACACAAATGAATGTCAAAAGAAAGCTAATATAAGCAATATTTATATCAGGTAAACTAGGGTTTTTTGTTCTTATATTGTTTTTATCCTGCTTTGGTGTCAGGGTAATACTGGCCTCATGGAATGAATGTGTTCTCTCTATTCCATTATTTGTAAGGTTTTGATAGACTGTCATTATTTATTTTTTTTAAATGTTTAGTAGAACTCACCAATGAAACCATGTAGTCCTGGGCTTTTTTGTGCTGGAAGATTTTGATTCCTAATTTCAACTTTCATTCTTATTGGTCTAAGATGATTTCCTATTTCTTGGATTTAAGATACATGATTCCATCTTGGTAACTGCATTTTTAAGAATTATCTGTTTTTTTCCTAAGTTATTTGATTTGTTTGCATATAATTGTTTATAGTAAGCTGTTATCATACTATGTATTTCTGTAGTATCTGTTGTACTGTTTTCTCTTACATTTCTCATTTTGGTTTTTGAGTCTTTTTCTCTCTCTTTTTAATGTAAAGCATTGTCAATATTATTTATTTTTTAGAAAAACTGGTCATAACTTTCAGGGGTGCCTGGGTGGCTCAGTCAGTTAAGTGACTGACTCTTGATTTAGGCTCAGGTCATGATCTCAGGGTCCTGGGATTGAGCCCCATGTTGGGTTCCACACTTAGTGGGGAGTTTGCTTGAGGATTCTCTCTCCCTCTCCCTTTGCCCCCCCCATTTGCACACGCATGCCCTCTCTCACTCTCCCTCTAAAATAAATAATTTTTAATGTTTATTTTTTTAAAAGATTTATTTATTTATTTTAGAGATAGTGAGAGTGAGTCAGGGGGAAGGGCATACAGAAAGAATCTTCAAGCAGACTCCCTGCTGAGCACAGAGCCTGATGTGGGGCTTGATCTCATGACCCAGGAGATCATGACCTGAGCAGAAACCACTGAGCCACCCAGGTGCCCCTGAATAAATCTTTAAAACAAAAAACAAAACAAAACAAAATCTGGTCATAACTTTCAATGTTATGTTATTGTTTATTCTCGTCTCTATTTTACTTATTTCCACCTTTTCTTTATTTCCTCCCTCTACTAAATTTCAGCTAAGTTTCTTCTTTTTCTAGTCCCTTGTGGTATAATGTTAAGTTGCTTATTTGAACATTTTTTCTTAATACAAGCATGTATAGCATAAAAATATTAAAATAAAAAATAGAATAAAAAAGAAAAGAAATCAAAACTCTCCCAGCAAAGAAAAGCCTCAGCCCTGATGGTTTCAAGAGTGAATTCTTAACAAACATTTAATGAAGATCCTAACATTAATGACTGAAAAAGTGAAACTTTGCAAGGTGAAAAAAATTCTGGAGATGGAGGGTGGTGATAGTTGTACAACAAGCAGGAATAGACTTAATACCACTAAACGCTACACTTAAAAATGGTTCAGTAAATTTTTATGCTATGTGTTTTTTATGCAATATAACGATTGGGAAAAAAAGTAAAGGTGAGGCCTGTTTTTATGTTTACAAAGATCTCATGATTTTATCTCAACCGTAGTCTGTAGTCTCATCACATCACTCTTGAACAATGAGCTAATCCCAGAGCATAGCATGGACTCCATCCATGTCTGTTGCACCAAATGTGAGGACATAGATGTTGTAAAATAACTCAAAAGAATAAGTAATTTTTAATTTGTGAAGTGGCCTAATCAGGGCACTGTCCAATGGCACATACTCAACTGAATACCACAATGTCTGTCAAATGTATCATCACTTCTTTTTTTTTTTTTTAAAGATTTTATTTATTTATTTGAGAGAGAGAGAGAATGAGAGATAGAAAGCACGAGAGGGAAGAGGGTCAGAGGGAGAAGCAGACTCCCCGCTGAGCAGGAAGCCCGATGTGGGACTCGATCCCGGGACTCCAGGATCATGACCTGAGCCGAAGGCAGTCGCTTAACCAACTGAGCCACCCAGGCGCCCCTGTATCATCACTTCTAACTTTATTTGAAAATGGAATTGAAATCACTACCAAGGCTGTATCATATCGTAAAACCTAAGTGAGTAAGTTAGATTATTGCTTAGCAAATATTCATGCCCTATTTCCTTCCATGAAAGGAATATAGTTCCCTGATGTTGGGCATAGCTATGACTTTCTTTGTTTAATGGGATGACAGTGGAAATGATATGAGCAAAACTCAAGGTCTGCTTTTCTGATCTGAATGGCCTCTTACAATTCTATCTTTTCCCATAAGAAGATTATGCCTCAGGTGGTTGAAGGTGTAGGAGAATGAGAAACAGGTAAACTGAGTTTACAGCTAGGAAACAAATCCAACTGAGCCAAGTCTAAATGATCTGAATTCCAGCTAATCTACAAATGAGTAAGTGTGAAACAGATGTTAACTGCTACTCAATGTTATTATGGCTATATACTAGGGAAGAAAGGAAATTCATCAGAACACAAAGAGAATCAAGATTTTTAAAAGTCTCTATTTTGTGAGGCCATATTGGTTTAACTGGGTGAAACAGAAAAGTGAGAGTTTAGCTTTGCTATCCATGTAAAGATAATAGCTGAATATTTCAAAAGGTAAGTATCTCATGAGAAAATAAAGAAGAAAAAATAGCAAATATACATAAGTTTTAAAATCTTTATTGATGAAATAAAGGGAAGAAATAAGACTGATGCTAGAAGGGGCATTAAGGAAGAGAGAAGCCTTTCTGATTTTGTTGTTCATTTACTTTTTTTTCCTTAAAGAAAGAAAGAATCAAAATATACTTACAATTATAAGAGAAATACCAATGAAGCAGGAGAATTAAAATGCAAGAAAGGAAGTTATTGACTGATTCTAAACAAAGCCACAGCTCAAATTCTTGCTCTGAGATGGGGAAAGAGAAGAATAGTAATGTTGCAAATAAGTTCTAAAGATGTGAGGAAGGTGTGCCCACACAGAGCTGTTGAAATGAGAAGAACAAAGATGGCACTTGAGCTGGATAGCTTATATTTGCCACTATGGGATAAGGAGATGGTGCTGCTGAATAAGAGGGAGAAGACTGCAAACAGCTTTTGTGGGGGAATTTTATTGTCAGTTTATAATGTATGTTTAAGATGACTGCTGACAAATGACAAAAGCCAAATCTACAATGGTTTCATTATTTCCTATCTTACATCTTACTAGCAGACCCCATAACTCTTCTGACCAAAGTCTTTTAATGGCAGTCCAGTAGCCATGTGGCAAAGTTCACTTTCTTTGCTGTGATACATTAGATTACGATTCAGCAAGTATTTACATACACATCCCCCAAACAATAGGAGGAATATACTTCCCTATTCTATTATACAACTAGTTATTTTCTGTCTAAGCTTTTACAACATTGTTCAACATATCTCAGCCCTTCTCCCTTCATTACCTTGAATGTTCATGACCATTCTAACTTTTCCCAAGAAGTTAGATTTGTTTGATTCCTTTATCTTCTGTGGATTTCTTGTTATACAGAAATGTTCGGCTCTTATTCTCTTTCATCATGTCCTTGATATAATGCAATTTTTCAGTTTTTTCCCTCCATAAATCCACCTACCTAACTTTCTTCTCTCCTCAAGTAGAATTGCTAGCTCTTAGGGAGTGAGTGTGTTGAAACTTTTATCCCCTGTGCTTAGAAGTCTACTCTATATTTTTGTGAATATTAATATATATTTGTATCAATAACAAAGATAAAAATGAACAGGTCACACTTTCAAAAAATTTACATTATTCACATTATTAAATATCACAACCTCTCCCTCTTGGTAAATTTATTCTAAAATCTGACCTTAACTTAAAACTAAAGATCCCTCTGGAGCAGGCAATTCAATGTCTGGTGACCCTTTATTTCTGCTTTGTTGTGTTCAGTGTAGAATAACTAAAATTCACCTTGGCAGAAAGAGAACCAAAGAAATTTGATCAAATAGTGTCATCTTCTATATAAACAAGATAACATTTACTTTATTTGGAAAAATAAGACAGAAAGATGAAAGAATATAAATTATATGAATTATACTAATTTATTTTTGAAGGAAATGACAAAATATTTTAAAATAACAGAATATATGATGACCTCAGGATAGTTCTGTTTAACATAATAATAAAGCAAACAAAATCCTGAGATGAGATCCACAATTTCTATTATATTTTAGTGCTTACCCAATCTTTGAGCTTCTATTCACATTGCAGACACTTTGGGGGAAGGGAAGATAAGTTGGGACCATATAAAGAAATTCTGTTTTCATTAAAGTAATAAAATGCAAGAAGAACTTTTTCAGGACTGAAGTGAATAAACACTTTGAACTTCACTCCCCAAAACACACATTTTATTTGTGAAAGTTATCTATAGGAAAAGAAAACGTTCTGACACTTTAAAGTTTTGTTTGAAGTATTCCTTAGCAAATCAGTTTATAGAGGAAAAGTAGATGTCTGGTATATTATTCAATCAGCATAATTTTTATTTTGTATTTGTTTTGCTGCAATTTCTCTTCTGGAAATACTGCTACAATGGTGAAGAGAGCACGGTGAGATTGATCTCCTCAACAAAAATTTGAAGTTTTGTCTCTACAACCTGTCATAAGTTGTTCTATGTGAACGTTTTCTCTAAGTATTTCTATTGTCCACTATAAATTTTTGTAAAGCTTGAGGCCACTCTGGTCCATTTAAGTCCTCTCTCAATACAAAGACTGATTTTTTACCTAAAATTAATTATTCTAGAAATTGTGTGTATGTGGGGAGGAAAGTTTGTGTGTGAGTTTGTAGGTATGTACCCGAGAAGGGAGGTTTGAGATAAGGTGCACACAGATAGAAATGGGTATAACTAGGACCCTTTCAGATATATGGGGCAAAACCAAGATCAGTATATGTTTTTCTTAATTTTAATATATCTGTGAGTATCCACATATAGTGACATTCTCATTAATTAGGTTCTAAGGGAAAAAAAAAGTGGTAGAAATCTATATTGATGATTTCTTTATTATTCCTCTATTTTCCTCTAATGTATGCCTGAGATTGCACAGAAGTATACTTAAATGAACCTAAGTATATTAATGGGGTAATTAAGTCATGAAATTAAAGGATATGTTATATTTTAAGATTAGAATATCAAGTCTAAATCATTCAATTCATAGTACAATATAAGTTTTTTGATTTTTATACCTTCTACTTACATTCAAGTTTGGATAATGATACAATTGATCTTAAAATTGTATAGATATACCTCTTCCAAATACTAATCGGTCTATATGGGAAACATAAAACAACAGTGTTTTTAAAAAATAAAAATAATAATTATACTGTATAATGTATACTTCATCTTACTGAACTACTTCTATTTTATAGCAATTAAATTATGTAATGAGCTGGGTTTAACTTCCTTAAACCAAAAGGAAAATGATTGAACACATTTGAATTATTTTATATATTATTGAAAACAATAATTTTGGGAAAATATAAAATATAAATATTTATAATTGTTACACTTCATGTATAGGATCTGAGAAATTATTTATTTTTCTTTTGACTATCATGAGTTTTACTATCATAAAGTTATATGTAATAAACATACAACATGCATTTTAGTAATATATATAACATAATTCAACATTGATAGACTACACATCCTTTTCTATGTTAGAATGGAAATAAAGAAAAATACAGAAGAATGATGATCTATGTTACAAAATTTTAAAACAGAAGCTTATATTATAGTTAGTTTAACTTAAGGCTCTTTTAGAGTTTTATATTTCTGTTATGATGAAGATGCCAACTTGGTCCTGGCTGTTCTATAAAAATGAACTAAATTTAGTGTTCATAATTAGCTGTATGCTCAAAAATTAGTGATTAAAGTTCTCAAACCTATCTCAAAGTTTTTCTTCTGACAGCTTCTACTACTGATTAATGAAAATTCCTAAGAAAATGCCTCTGAAGATGTGTTAATTTAAACTTTAACAATTTTGAAATGTTCCACAATAGCGTTTGAATTTATTGTTCCTATTCTTTTTCCCTTATTTGTTTGAAGAAACTTTTATGAATATTGCCTTTTTTAAAAATGAGATATTTCAATAAATGAAAATAAATGGATCATGTTGTTAAAAATAAAATTATATTTTAAGAGTACTGAATAAACAACAAAAAAATGACTGACTTTCCAGAATATTTTACATAAATCCAATATAAAAACCTGTAAAGAATGGTTAAAGAAATAACAGAAATGTTAATTTCCTTAAGTCATCTTCATTCTTCTAGTCTTATTGCACTAACTCTGACTCAGTAACAATACAACTAAAGTATTCTTCTCAGAATCATTAAGAGGTATTGATTACCAAATCTTTTCCAAACTCTTTCTACACTTTAGCCCATTATCATAATTATTACTATTTCATCTTTTCTGTGGAACCTTTCCTGGTAAGCCAAGCATTTTCCTTTTTTTTTTTTTAAGATTTTTTTTATTTATTTGACAGAGAGAGACACAACGAGAGCGGGAACACAAGCAGGGGGGAGTTGGAGAGGGAGAAGCAGGCTTCTCGCTGAGCAGGGAGCCTGATGTGGGGCTTGATCCCAGGACCCTGGGACCATGATCTAAGCCGAATGCAGACGCTTAACGACTGAGCCACCCAGGCTCCCCAACATTTTCCTTTCTAAATGCTTTTAATATTACATCTCTATTGTGTAATGATCCCTTTATTAGGCATTTCTATATTTTCTAACTGGTCGTACTTATTAAGTATATATTCAGAGTCTCACCACTGTTTCAGACACTGAGCCAAGGATGAGGGATAAAAAAGTGAAGCAAAAATCAGTCAGGGGTAACTTACTATCAGCGAAGACAGAGACAGACAGAGACTAAAGGAATAACACAAAGGAATGTAAACTGGCAATTCATGATAAATCCTACTAAGGGAAATTTCATTATAATCTGAAGGACTTGTCCTTGTCTGGGAAACAGGGGGATATGACTTAGAATTTCATATTACTTTATGATGTTTCATTGTTTGGTAATTATCATTTTAGATGAATATACTTTGCCTTCTGAGTTGTATGCCACCACAACTTGTGAAGGAACAATGTAATGTACTAGTTTTTATTCATTACTTTGAATCTAGGCACATGGAAAATGTGACTGATAGTTTATTAACATGAATGCAGACTAAGATCATTACTGTGGATGAATTACTGTAATAATCAACTATGACATGACAAGTTTCTAGAGTTGTATCTTTAAAAATGTCATAAAAACAAAATATATTTCTTTACTAGAGTAACCTAATCAGACTTCACTTTATTTAGAACAATGATAATAGCAAATAAAACAAGCCTAGAGAGACCATGGAAGAAAGAAAAAAGATTTATATTTTAGAAATTTCAACAGCACATTTTTTCATTGTTTGAATAAGAAGCTCACATTTTCATTTTGCAATGGACCCCACAAGTTATTTAGTTGACCCAGCATAGCCACAAATAATCAAATAGTCTTTTCCACCCTTCAAGTAGAAAGCATTAGTCATGCAGTAGTCATTTCAGAGATATAGCAATAACTTTATAATGATTATAATTTGGTTTTTGAAAACTAAGGCTATTTACTCAAATTACAAAATTAAAACCATGCTGTGATACCATTTCTTAGAGAAACTTTTAATGCAGATATTTAAAATCTAAACAAGAGACAAGGTCAAAAGTGAGGGCAATGTTTATATATTTCAACCAAGGAAGATAGATCACAATCTTATGGGTTGCAAAACAGATTTTCTGAAAAAGATGAAAGATGAACATTATTATCATGACCACATATAAAAAAATTTCTATGATGCTAATTTAACACTGTATTATTACCAGAGAGACGTGATTGGGCATCTTAATTGCTGATGGTATCTGACAGATTATACTCTACTAAAGTATTCAAAATTATTTTCTTCATGTCCTAGTTGAACCTATTGTTCTTTACCAGACAGTTCCATCCAGAACCACTACTATTTTATACCCGGAATGATCTGTAATTTGCTCTCTAACACAAATCCTTGATTGCTGCTCTGAATAACATTAAAAAATTACTATTTATCAAAAACATTCTATAAGGACCTTAAAACAATACCATCAGTCCTCCACATTTTCAGGAATTCCAAACTATAGTTTACTGTAATTTTTAGTGTCCTAGGCTAACTCCATTAAGGCTTCATCATCCATTTTGTGGTGGGGGAAATAGAAACAATGCTTATCTTAGGAAAAGAAAATAATTGAATAAGAAATGTTTTTTCATCTTATTTCATGTTAACACTTGCAGAAATGTGTCACTATTTACCTCTTTACTGAGAAGTTACCACATTATATTGAGCAACGAAAACCATGAAACCATGAAAAAATAAATACAATAAAATACATGAAGCTACTGAGATTATAATAAATCTATGTAAAAATACAAGCAATTCCAGTGAATTTTCTAAGTCTTGGAATGCATTACTGTATTGCCCCTACAAAATTTACGTTAAATGTTAAACTGTATTTTCAGCTTATAAAAAACTGAAAAATACATGAGAATGACTCATCTTAGTCTTTTAGACTTAGTACTTCAGTCTAAGGTCATGGAATCTGTAAAACAGTTAAAGGATTATTAGATTGAGGGCACCTGGGTGGCTCAGTTGGTTAAGCGTCTGCCTTCGGCTCAGGTCATGATCTCAGGGTCGTGGGATCCAGCCCACTATTGTCAGGCTCCCTGCTGGGCTCCCCACTAGGCAAGAGTCCGCTTTTCCTTCTCCCTCTGTACCCCCTCCCCCTCCCCCTGCTCATGCTCTCTCACTCTGTCTCTCAAAAAAAATCTTAAAAAAAAAAAGATCATAACTTGCCTGTATTTATAACATTCACTAAAAACTTAAAAATTCCACTCACCTTGGAGAACAGGTGATCTATGGAAGCAGAGCAAAACATTTTTTTTTGTATTTGTTGCTTTTAATGCTTTTTATTTTGGAACCTAATTTATTTGGGATCTACATTCTAACATAATCAAGCCGAATGAGACCATAGAGCATTTATGCTACAGAAGGGTAATGGCTGCACTCTGGTTGGTACATCTCGCATGTCTGGAGGGTAGAGGTTCTCTTTGTTTGTTGTTGCACAGTAACTTTGGGTGTTCAGCTAAAAGTCACACATCTGGAATCTGTCTAGAAAGAACATCTGACATCACATCTACTTTTTTTTTTTTATTGTTGTTACTGACTCACAAGCATGCCCACATTCTGTTTATGGGAAATAGCCAATTCTAGTGTAAATTCTAGAAAGGAGGAGGATTCATAAACTCCATTATTTTTCTTATTTGAAAACTGCACACCAATGAATGGTGTTCGAATTTATAACACTGTCTGTGCAAAATGCTTAATTTTCTTGGCCACACACAGTTTGCAAATTGGGAAAGCCCTACATTTTATTCAGTGACTTGGATCTAGCCTGAGGCCATCTATTACACGTGGCATCATGATACTTTGCAATTTCCAGCTCAGGGCCTATCCTGGGATCTATTAAATGCAATCATCTCTTCCTCTCTTTTGTTAATGTCTAAATTTATTTGAGGAGATTCTATCAGGGATTCAGATGAGGAGTAGAAAGAAGAGGTATTTTGAGGGTTTGAGGAGTGAGTAATTCTTCAAGAAGAGGAAAAAAAATCAGGGAGTTTTATGAGTAATTATGAGCTGGTTACATTTCCTTTGAAATATCCTCCAGAGAGTTACAGGACCTCAAAGGGAATGGCTTCATGCATGCACACAGTGAGGCTGTTCACATGCATTCAGTTTTTCAATCTTGTGAAAGGTTCCCACACCCCAGGTTGAGTATGAAAGCTGCAAACCACTAGTGATAAAGGAATTATGTAGGTAGGGCAATAGGATAATTCAGTAGTAGGTGTGGAAGCCTGATGATCTGGAGGATTTATTCCCTTTCCTCCAATATTGGGCTGTCTTCTAAGATTTATTTGTTGCTCTGGGATGAGAGAAAGGGAGATTCAAAAATGACCCCAGTTGAATTTCCTCCCAGCCAAGTAAGACAGAAGCTAAGGAAAGTTTAGGCTGAAGCTTAAAAGAAATATGGTATACATGAATTTATTGTTTAAGACTAATATGTGTTCTGAAAATTTGTCTTAATCATTTGCATTCTTTACACATATAAATCTGTAATTTATTTGGCACCTCAATGGTAGGGCCTATAAAATGATAGAGTAATTTCATAAATATGACATGACATATGTAAGTGAGAAGACATAAAATTAATCAGGACTAACCTAAAATGCCTTTCGATTTTATTGTATCTGACCAAGCCATATAATTGCATATTTATATAAGCAAAAATCTTTGACAAATTTAAACATAAGTTTTCCTGGTTCTGTGCATTATAGAGTTTCTGTTTTTTAGAGTTTTAATCTATTTACATCTAGAGATTTAATATATTTAATCTTCAATTAAGACATAGTATATATATGTCATTCTTAACTAAGATATTTTAGAAAGCTCTCATCACCAAATCTCAACACCATATGATCTATTCTTATTGTTCCAAAGCTTTTCAAATCTATTTACAATAAAGGGATCTTCATATCAGGAGATCAAAGTCATATAGCTTAGGGTATTTGTAGAAAATATGAGTGTTACCCATTCATTGTTTCAAATAACAAAAGCATTCTAGATTATTTGATTTTTTTTAATCTGGAAAATTTATCTGGAGATAATATCTACTATCTACCTGGAAATAAGGGTTAAACTGAAAAAAAAGGGTAAAGATACCAAAATATTACTGCTCTTTAGTTGAAATATAAGTCTTATATTTTAATTATTGTTACATCACTCTAACAAATAGAAAACACTATCAAATCATTTTCTATTTTTATTGTAAGACACTTTTATAATGAATAGATGACTATCTTTGTTAGGTTTTCACATATATTTATGTTTTTATAGACTGAAGATGTGGATGAGAAGTGTTGCTTAACTGGTAGTCTTTGATTAAATTGAACTATTATGAAGAATCTTATTTCCTAACGTTTAGAAAACTAAAAGAGATATTTCACCATTCAATGAGTTTTGGAAACAGCACAATCTTTTTTTTTTTTTTAAAGATTTTATTTATTTATTTGAGAGAGAGAATGAGAGATAGAAAGCACGAGAAGGAAGAGGGTCAGAGGGAGAAGCAGACTCCCTGCTGAGCAGGGAGCCCGATGCGGGACTCGATCCCGGGACTCCAGGATCATGACCTGAGCTGAAGGCAGTCGCTTAACCAACTGAGCCACCCAGGCACCCGGAAACAGCACAATCTTAAGTATATCATCTGGTAGCATCATTAGATCATTTTTCCAGTTGGCAAAGAAATCAGGAAATGAGCTGAAAACCACTAGTGCCACACACTACTAATTTATAAATTAGATTTTCCAGTTAAAAGATATTTAAATCCCAAATCGGATAAGACTTAGAGAAACAGATGCTATTTGTATTGTGCTTCTTACTAGATACCAGATCTCCAGAGGCCACATTCAAGTGACACAATCAAGGCATCTCATCACCTGCTCAATGTTGGGTTATTTAAGATGTTTGCTAGGATAGCTCTCTAGTATTCACAGCCAACATAGTACCTGGAGAACAATTTCACTGCCTGATTGGAAGTAGATTAAAAGTTAAATAATCTTCCATGTACATTAATATAATTAGGTATTATAAGAAATAATTTATTAAAGCTTAAGCTAAAAAGAAGGCAGCAACTGTCAAATGAATATGTCTACAAAAATTCATACACATAATATATGTAGACTAAAAGTAATGCTAGTTTTAGAATACACATAAGTTAAAAATAATGGTTCTGTGTTGTTGGAGGAAGAAATGAAATATGATCGAGATATCTTTATCTCAAAGTATTTATTTTAAATTAAAAAAAGGGAAAAATAATGGGCAATTATTTTAATCATCTGAATTAGAAAAAACATATTTGACTGCAAGTTGCATACTAGAAAGCTCTTAAACAGTATTTCCAGGTATAGTGGAAAGACTTCTGCACAGAACTATCAAATTATTAGAAATAGATATGTTTTTTATTTAAACTCAGAATAGATATGGGCAAATTTCTATCAATGCTTTCTTATTCTTGTAAAATCAAATTCTCATATACAATATCAGGGAAAACAGAGTGCCACGCAACCTCCTTCCTTTTTTGTCTTTATGGGAAAACAAAATATACTCATATTTGATAACAGAGTCACATAGTTTTTAAAAAGAAAAATTGCTTTATTCTTTCTTTTGAACTATCTCTCAGTTAATTTTAGTTTTCCAAAAAGTTCAGGAAAAATCCTCTAGGCATCACAATGGCTGTTCTGAGAGACATGTAATGAAAATGCAGACTATTAGTAAACTGATGGGGAAGTAGGGATTTAAAAAGTAGGTAAAAATATATCAACATACACAACATCAACTATTTATAAGCTTAATGGGGGAATAGAGATTTAAAGTGTGCAAAATAAAAATAAGTACATTTACTTTGTTAAGCTATAGTGTTTTTTTAGTTGAGATAAAATTCATATAGCATAAAATTAACCATTTTGAAGTGTATGTTGAAGTAACATTTACTACATTCATAATGTGGTACAAATGCCACCTCTATCAAGTTCCAAAACATTTTCATCAACCCCAAAGAATATCCTGTATCCATTAGGCAGACACTTTAGCAACAATTATTTAAATCTTGTTAGCCCCTGGGATACAGAAAATTTGCGCCACTACCTTAAAAAAAATCAGGAGGGGAAAACTTCATATGGTTCTTGAAATATGAGGATTCTACATGGACAGATTCTTCTACTCACAGTACTTTCAATTGTAGTGCAAATACATACTGTGAACACTTTGTTTGCTTTATATGGAATACAATTCAAAAGCAGCAGCTCTAAGTGGGGTAGAGTCTAATTTAATTTCTTTAACTCAGAGTAGAGGAGTATCCATTTGATATTTCATTCCATTTCATTACAAGTGTCACACACATCCTTACAGAACCTTTAAAGGGTAGCCTCACTAGGTTGCAGTGGACCCCAGAGGGGATATAGAGTAGGAGCCACAGGGGTGCAAGAAGAAAACATTAGAATTCTCATACTTTTAAATTTCTATTTGGAGTATGTTTTCAAATGTTTATGATAAAATAGTACAATAGTATATCTTTTTTTTAAGTTATTTATTCATTTGAGAGATAGAGGGGCGGGGAGAGGCAGAGGGAGGAGGAGAGAGAAACTCTAAGCAGACGCAGGGCTCCACATGGGGCTCGATCTCACGACCCAGAGATCATGACCTGAGCTAGCACCAAGAGTCAGAGGTTTAACTGACTGCGACACCCAGGCATCCCCATCTATATGGTTTTTAAACAAACAACTATTGGGACAATATGATTAAATAAATTGGCACTGTTAGGTTTCCAGTATCTATCATTGTGTTTTCATAGATCCTTCTTAAGTATTTTGAGTCAGTTCTACCCTAAGATCCATTCTTAGCAATCTTCTGTCCAAATTGTATATAAGCTAATGTGCTTCATATATGGATAAAGTAAGTTTGTCAGCTCATCCCTCATCAGTCACCCCAATTCTCAATATCTTCCTGCAGGTTGTCTGATGCCCTTTGGCATTGTGGTACAATTCACCTGCACTTTTACAAATTGTAATAGGTTGGAAAATTTGATCATTTCAATTTTCTGTGGCCGATTAATTCTGCCACGGTCTATGTCTGGTCTTGAAAACAGGAGAACTCAGCAGAGTACTGGCTGCTAAGAGCTTTCTTCCCTGGAGCTGTCTTCCTTAAAGCAACAGCTTGGGGAGCCTAATTTTTCTCTCTCTGCAACTGTCTGCAGGCCACCAATCTTAACTATCCTCCATGTAAAGCTATAGTTAAAGTAACACACATTTAGCTTAGTTTTTGTGAGCAGCTAAATTGTATTGTGGGATACTTACAAAGCAAAGGAACATTTTCATGGTAACTTTTGTTCTTGAGCCACATATTATATTTCAAGACATGTAATCCACTAGGGAAATACACTAAACATAATTATAAATACACATAACACATTTCAGAGATGTTGGCATTCCAGCTACTTCAAGTGGGAAAATTTGAGTACTCAGAAATACTGAAATAGTGTCAGATATCTGTCAGTTACCTTGGTTATAGTGCTTTTCTTTGTCTATTTTGTGAGGAAGAGAAGACAGGAATGGAAAATTATGGCAAAAAGACTCTATCTGTTCATTGTTTACCATTGTTGTACTAGTTTTAAATATCTAAACATTCCTTTCTTCTTTTTTGAATCATCTAGAGTCTAGTCAATTAGCCCTTGGCTATGAACTGCTGTATCTGGTGGGTCACATCATTCTGCCAATTCTTCCTTAATAAAAATACTTACCAATTCCTATTTCTCTCCCTGAATTTCCACAATCTACAAGTTGGCCTTTGTAGCTAAATATTACCTACACTCCAAATACCTAAACTTTCCAAAAAACTCATTTATCATGGTGCTCCACAAACAGAAGGGCATATGTGAATCCTGTGGGGCCAGAGAAGATAGAGGTTGAGGAAACACAGTGGAATCTGAAGCTTCCAGATGTTTTAATTATCCAAGTGGGTATGGGAATACTAGCATGTATCATGCAACATCTTTTATTCTCTAAAGGTTCAGGTTAAGAATTTAGAAAATCATAACTTCCATAATTTAAAAAAGTCCTATATGCCAGAGATTTTATTAGCACATATCTTTAACCCTAACTGATCATTTCAATTTTCTTTTCAAAATGATGAGACATACAACTACAAACGTATTTTTTAAATGTAACAGACTATGAATGTAGACCGTTTTGCTCACCTTTTGTTCATCTACCTGTAAGATATTTCTAATATCCAACTTCTAAATGGTAACCACATTTAAAATTCATTAGAAGCTTCATTGTCTTCTAAGATTAAAGAATATGGAGTTTGGAGATAGTTTACTTTTTTATTCTCTTTTTTAAAGAGTCTGATTAGGACCCAAATGTTCAAGTCATAGTTAAGAGAAAAATGGCTACTGCTAACATTTGGAAGCTTACTACATGCCAATGCTATATAACATAGGTCACATACTTGGGGACTTAGTACTCATAAGACTGTAAGAAATAGTTTCACTACAATATGGATTGGATATCTCAATGATCATTCTAAAAATATTTCAACAAGGCTCCCTGAATAAAAATCAATCAATCAATCAATCAATCAGACTCAAAAACATAGATTCTGTTAAGCAAATATACCATCAAAAACTGAAAAGCAGATCTGAAGTACCATCTGGTCTTTGGTGCCCCAGATAGTGTGTTACAAGAAGATTCTATGAGGACAGTCAGGTTATGGCCAAACCTTCTTCAGGCTGTCTCCTTCCTTCTTAATGTTGCATGAAGCTTGATTTTTGGCCTACCTGGAAATTCTGTAAACTACCTCATATTCTATACACAGTCCCTTTCTGTTTACACTAAGTTGGACTTTATTGACTGTAAAGAATAATATTAAAATAAATGTAGTTTATAAATGAAGTAATTGAGGCTAGAAGAAATTAAATGACTTGTGCAAGCTCATATGACCAGTCAGTGGCAGAGCTGGGAACCCAGTTTGTCTGCTTTGGAGTCCATAATTCTAGCCATTGTGACTTGTACATTTTTTTCCTTCCTTCACAGACATTTTGACTTTTTTTTTAAAGATTTTATTTATTTATTTGAGAGAGAGAATGAGAGAGAGAGAGAGAGCACATGAGAGGAGGGAGGGTCAGAGGGAGAAGCAGACTCCCTGCTGAGCAGGGAGCCTGATGCGGGACTCACTCCTGGAACTCCAGGATCATGACCTGAGCCGAAGGCAGTCACTTAACCAACTGAGCCACCCAGGCGCCCCCATTTTGACTTTTTGATATTTGAGTAAATGATGGAGTTTAGGAGGAGTAAAGTCTAGTACTTAATGCATTGTAGAAAATATTTTAATATTGCAATAATAGAATGCCTTAGAGTCATTTGAGTCATTTATATTTTCTAAAGTTGTGATATAATTGTATTCCATTATGTTATTTGGGATTAATTTGACTATGGAAAAAGTTGGCTTTTGGTTTACTTTGGAAAACTCCACTTTCTGTGTGAACATGATATTTTTTCCAAAAGGGCATCAAAGTGACTTAACATCTTCTTACCTGGCTATCATTTTCAAAGCTAAGTTTTACAAAGACTTTGCTGAAAGCTAAATATATAATTAAAAAGGCAGCAAAAGAAGTACTAAAACTGTTGTCAGCTTGTTTCTCAGGTTTCGTATGATAAATTTTGAGATTCATCTAGTGGCTCTAGATCCAAGAAGTTATACAAATACTGAGTCCAAGAGTAAAGAAGGCATAAATAAAGATAAAACCATGACTTTTGAATTTAGAGCACTAATGGAAGTAGTAGCTAACAGCTAAATTGTAGTGGTAGTAGTAGTAATAGTGAAAATAGCTAAATGGCAAATACTATTTTTTCACCACAATGTGTGTCATCCACAGAAAGCTACATTAGACAGAAAATAAAAGAGCCAGGGTTATTCACTTGAAAGTCATCTGCATTCACTTATAAATGGATATACTCACTTATAAGTGGCAATTTAGATTTAAGCATGTCATAAAAGGAATTTAAAGGTTATTTCACATGTCTACATAAATATACATTTATATAGAATTGCATTTTATATTTATAACATTTGCAAATGTTACAATACTACATTCAAACGTATCAAGATAATATTTGTCCTGAGACTTGTTCTGTTGGAAATTCTTCTCTAGCAAATCATTAAGCAAAAATTATTTTCCACCCAAAAGAAATATATGGTACAGAATTTAGTGTACTATAATAGAGTCATAAACTGACCCCCACATTCTTTAGGTATTAAACAATTAATATTTGTCATTCTAGTTGAAAATTTGGTTCCAAAGTTTGTTTCAGAATTAAAGTCTATCTAGTTATTCCAAATTCATTTGACTTTTATTTTTTATTTTTTTTTTAGAATTTATTTATTTATTAGAGAGAGAGAGAGAATGAGAGATAGCACGAGAGGGAAGAGGGTCAGCAGGAGAAGCAGACTCCCCGCTGAGCAGGGAGCCCGATGCGGGACTCAATCCCGGGACTCCAGGATCATGACCTGAGCCGAAGGCAGTTGCTTAACCAACTAAGCCACCCAGGCGCCCCCCAAATTCATTTGACTTTTAGATTTATGACAGCATTTAAAGTCCTCAACAGCACCAAAACATTCCTTTCCATTTAATGATAGCTACTGTTTTTCAATATGAGACTTTAATTTGAACACAGACTTTGCGTTTTTGACATCAGATACGTATAAAACTCTGAAAAACAAACTGAGGGTTCTAGAGGGGAGGGGGTAGGGGGATGGGTTAGCCTGGTGATGGGTATTGAGGAGGGCACGTTCTGCATGGAGCACTGGGTGTTATGAACAAACAATGAATCATGGAACACTGCACCAAAAACTAATGATGTAATATATGGTGATTAACATAACAATAAAAATTAAAAAAAAAAGAAGTTTCAGGAACACAGAAAAAAAGAAAAAAAAATATGAATGGGGATTAGAACCATAGCAGAATTCAAGCTGTAATGTTTCATAGCCTATTTCCAAATACCTTAGATCTAAGATTATTTGCACAAATTTAAGATGTGTTAATTTAGCAAAAGCATTTACAAAATTGTTAAAATAATACACGCAAGGTTTTAAAAACCATTCATGCTTGTAGGGAAAAAGACAATTATACTTCTCCAACTTGTCTTTATTTTGAGTTGAAAACAGAGCTGTATTAAAATTAGAGTATTATTTTAGCGCTGTGTGATTCATGTCTTACTTGTGAAACAAATAAGAACAAATTTACCTGGATAGAGCAGAACAAATATTCCTAGATAGAGTTCACAATAACAGATATGAAATTTTATCTTACTATGTATCATAGCTAGTTGTAAAAAAAAAAAAAAGAATCCTAAGAAACCACTCGAGAAACAGATAATCGAAAATAACTACAAGATCAAAATTAGTATATTTCCTAAATTTAAAAATTATAAATCTACAGTGTTTTTTTTCTACAGATGTGACATTTCCTGATGAAGTTGTTCAGGAAGAAGAGAAATTTTAATACAGTCACTTTGACATTGGGCTCATTTAAACCCTTTCTTTAAGACTTGGTAGATGGATCCTCACAAACAAATATACACACACTAGGTTATTATCTGATTTATAAAATACAAAATTCTTTTTTTAAAGATTTTATTTATTTATTTGACAGAGGAAGAGACAGCGAGAGAGGGAACACAAACAGGGGGAGTGGGAGAGGAAGAAGCAAGCTTCCCGTGGAGAAGGGAGCCCAATATGGGGCTCAATTCCAGGACCTTGGGATCATGACCTGAGCCAAAGGCAGACGCTTAACAACTGAGCCACCCAGGTGCCCCAAAATACAAAATTCTTACAATAACATGGAAACCCCAATATAACCTGCTCTCAACCTACTCTCCATCCTTATCTCCTACTAGTCACATTTTTAACTCAGGACAAAAATTCTGTTTCCCAAGAAGACATGTCCTACAAGCCCAATGCTCTCTGCTGGCTAGGAAAGTGCTCCTGCACGATCTCTCTGTAGAGAAGTCCTACTCTGTCTTGAAAAATCACCCCTGTCAACTGCTTCTCTTAGGACAATGAGCTAATAATTCTCTCCTCTGCTCCCTGACATCTTGTTCAGACTTCTATTGTAACATTTACTGCACTACCTTGGAATTATCTTTTATTTCATCTTTCTTTCCCAAAAGACTGAATATTGGAATTTTGGAATATTAGTCATTTTGGTGTTATAACTATACTATAACATCTTGTCTTATTTTAGAATGTATACAGCCCTTTCACAGACAATTTTATACCAATCCTCTAAATGAGAGAGAGAGAAAGAGAGAGAGAGAGAGAGAGAGAGAGAGAGAGAGAGAGAGAGAGAGAGATGGAGAAAGAACATTATGATGCCTTATAGAATCAGTAACTAAATGGGTTTCATGTCTTTGGACACCCAACTGTATTGTTTTTTTTTTTCCTATTTTGCAACTACCTCTACAAAAGAGTAATTTCTTAAAAGGTTAATTATAGATATATGTCATTATCATACACACACTTCTTTAGTGGGTGTCAATCTTGTGTTTTGTTCTTTGTCCCAGTGGTCCATTGATAGGGCACCTGGGGAAAACCCTCTTTGGGAAACCTGGACATCCGTATTTGCCTCGTTGGCTACTATGCTCTCCCCTAAATAAGTTGAAACCTTTATGTCTTAGATTAAAATCAGACTAACACAACTTGATTATAATGCAGGGTAAATGCTAATATCAAAATATGAGTATGGTTGTATTTTTATCAGTAAACTAAAAGAAATATCGTTGGGTTACCAGTGATTGGGCAGCTTGGCCCCCGAGTGTTCGGTGTCTTTTGATTAGAACAATGACAAAGGAAAGAATCTATGACCCTCTTCCTTGAGTGGCAACATGAAGAAAGAAAATTTGCACCCAGTTCATACTATTATTATTGTGCTTATAATAAACCCCTGAGGGAGTTTTATTTTTCTCTGACTAGAGGACATAGACCCAGTTTCCTTGTTCCTTGCAAAGCAAGGTACACAATACTCTGATTGGAATGGACTAAAGCTGTGACAAACTACACCTTTCTTGGCACAGATTCCTTTTCCTTCTACTACATTTCACTAGGAGAAAAATAGGAGAGGAAGCTAGGTCTACTTTTGTTTTAATAAATAGTCTGCTTTTGGGGCAAAGGTAATCAATTTGAAGGGAAAAAAAGAAAATACTCTCACATCTAGTTACCATAGTAGAAAATTAGTTTTTATTCATAATGAGATAGGTAGCTATTAAGAGATAGAGGATATTTGGCTAGATAATCTTTGTTCCAAATAAGAAATTTTTTATGACCCATCACTGATCATTGTACAGAGATCATCTCACAGATTCAGTGCCATGATGAACTACTTATCACCACTTCTCTTAGTCTACTTTCATGTAGCCCAACTAATAAGTTATTTTTATGCATTTATAAATCTAATTTTATCTATATAATTTTACCTAAAGGCAATTCTCTTGTCATTTCACCTACTGTTAAGGTGAAAATAGTGTGCATGTATAAAATGAATTGAAATGTATAAGAGGAGTCATCCTATTTTTGGAAAGAAATAATATAACACTGATGATTTAATTCCATTTCTACTATATCATTTCAAAATATAATCAGTTGCACTGCAAGGGCAGAATAAATTAGTAATTGAGAGGCTAAAAAGGAACTAGAGCTTCTAAATATATTTCACAGGTAAAGAGAGAACTATATTTAAAATCAAAATAAAGGAGGCTGTGATTATCTAATAGTTTACAAATGACTGAGATGGAGAACTCACTTCTTCTGGGTTATTTTTAATAATAGCAATAAGGATGAAATATTGACAATTAGAAAAGAGTAAAATTTTTGAAAATAAGCTAACAGAACACTTCATAAAATGAGCAGGAAAGCCTCTATAAAGTACTGCATGTTACTACCTCGGAATATGTCCATATTTAATAGGACTAAGATAAGGCAAATGAAAACACTTTCCTATAACATTTAAACTTTTGGTATCATATTGAAGCCAAAAGTACCTTCAGCATAAAAATGTACATTGCATTTTGCTGAACTAATGCTGCATTTGTGTGCCTCATTGAAAAGTACCAAGGAGATGATGTGTAAAAATGTTCTACATTTGTCAGAATAGTGAGTCTAGACTCTGAGCAAGGGTGATTTGGCACTGGCCACAGTTCCTCCTGTCCTCTCACCCCAAATGGTTATATGCTTTCTATCTTTCCACATCAGCATCTGTACTCTTCCACTTTTCTCTTCAACCTCCGCATGCCACTGGCCTCTCCTTGACATTCCAGGCGGGTGAGGATTTTGAGATATTATCTTGTGGGTAGGGCGGCCAACCATCCAGGTTTGCCTAGATGTTCCCAGCTTTAGCACTGAAAAATCTGTCCCAGAACTCCCTCATCCTGAGCATGCCAGGATGGTTGGTCACTGTACTTGCACGCTCTCTTCAACATAGCTTCCAGCTTGAGGTTATCAGAAAGCAGGAATGGCATCAGGGCAGAGGGAGGCAGAAAGGGAGAGAGAGCTAAACAGAAGCAGTCTTCATTATCTTCAGGGGGCTCTGAGGTATGAAATGAACCAAAAAACCTTTCCTATGGCTGCAGCAAAGGGAGCTTACAACTTTGTGCTGGTGTCTCTTGCTACAGGCTGTGGACTCATTAAAGGGACACAGATGAGAGAAGTTATTGTGTAGAACAGTCTTGAATCTCAAGGCATCAACCTTGCCTTTAACTGGGGCTTGTCAGTTGGAGGTGATGAGCAGGTCAAGGGCACAGTGCATTCACAGGGCCAAGAGGAATGGCTATATGTGACCCCAACCATGTATGGTTCAGTAAGGAACCCTGTGAAGTCAGTAGCTGACACTCAAGACAACTGATGAGACGAGACATGTCAAAAGGGGCCAGTCGTCCCAATGAGGAATAGTGGGCACCTCAGAACGAGCCATCCTCTCCAACTCTTAGATGTCGCTTGCTGCGAGAAAGAGCAGGGAGGGAGGAAAATAAACATGCTTTTTGAAAATATTTTGCTAAAAGAGACTGTTTTAAGTTAGAAATAAAGAACTAAACTTTTTCATGTCACGTTTTCCTGCTGTCAATGGATTTGGAGATTTCTTGACTCTACTTGAATTTATTTATTTATTTACTTATTTAAGATTTTATTTATTTGACAGAGAGAGACACAGCGAGAGGGGGAACACAAGCAGGGGGAGTGGGAGAGGGAGAAGCAGGCCTCCCGCGGAGCAGGGAGCCAGATACGGGGCTTGATCCCAGGACCCCGGGATCATGACCTGAGCCAAAGGCAGATGCTTAACGACTGAGCCATCCAGGCGCCCCTCTACTTGAATTTGGTTAGAGTTTTAGCATAAGTGAGTTGAGACTATCAAATATAAAGTCATTACAGTCTTGTCTAGGAAGGTGAAAGCTCAAGGCTCAGAAGAGATTCATTCATATGGAGCAGTGAGGGATAGAGATGCTTACTTTCTCAATAGAATGTAGAGAATCAACCTGTTTGAAGATCAACCACAATTACTGATTATCACTAAGAACTTATTTATAACTCTGCTTGTCCTGAGAAACAGATTTAGTTTCTTCACATTTGTTTCTCCATATTTAAACAGGAATAATAATAATAACAATAATAACAATACCTATGTTCTCACAGGTATTTTTTGAGGATTATCAGAAACAATATGTCTGTGATATATATTAAGTGCTCAAATAACAAAAAATAGCTATTGATGTTATTATTAGTATTCCTTTAATTTCTTTAAGAGCTTAACAGCAATAGAAAAAGCACAGATAAAGCATTCTATATATATCTGATATTTCAATTTCTCCCATTTATGATATAATTTGTCAAATAACATTAATATGAAAATGTAAAAAATTATTTTCTAACTGTTATGGTGATTGCTGAAAAAATTTTTTAAAGAAATTAATGAATTCCCTCATTCAGCAAGTATCAGAAGGCAAAGACTAACTTTGACCAACATATACACATTAGGGACCCTGTTCACTGACTACCTACACGTTCATCTGCCAGAGTCTGAGCTGAAATCATTGGGCCCCTGAAAACCCATTAGTTGGAGCTGACATCAGCTGCTTGTAAAGCTTCTCTAAAGGTGAACATGAGAACGATATGATAAGGAATTGGGGCTTTTTCTGCTGCCTCTATTGAGACTAAGACATGATTAATTTCTCCAAAAGACTCTCTTTTCATTATTTTTCTTTCTGCTTCTCCATACAGAGAGAAGCAGATACATGTATGCGTGTGGCTTCTATGGTAAATATGCATGTATTTTCACATATTTGAGAATGTGTATATACATATACATACATACGTACACACCACTTTCCTTAGATAAAAAATTGTTTAAAATTTAGTTGGTACCTTGAGTCCTCTCCTTTGAAAGAGTGACTGCACATTGTTATACACCATTGATTTACTCTCTTGAAAGAAAACATGCAGGGGTGTCTGGGTGGCTCAGTCTTAAGTGTCTGCCTTCAGCTCAGGTCATGATCCCGGGGTCTTGGGACCGAGCCCCACATGAGGCTCCCTGCTTGGCGGAAAGCCTGCTTCTCCCTCTCCCACTCCACCTGCTTGTGTTCCCTCTCTTGCTGTGTCTCTCTCTGTCAAATGAATAAAATCTTTTTTAAAAAAAAGAAAGAAAACATGCATTTATAGTGTATTGATTTCAGTAAGTACATCTGTTGTCTACTTTAGATTTGATTGTTCTAGTTTTTAAATGAATTTATTTCATAAAATTATCTGTAGAGCATCACAGTAAAAATAAATTCCTATAGAATAATATTAATAATATTATTAAAAATAACTTGATATAAAACCCAACTCTAAAAGGGGATTACAAACACAGTATGAAACACACAAGAGATTGCTCATCACAGTTATTCTTAAAACAAATTATTAGTTTCTTTTATATTGAAAAACATATATTTGATCTAATGTTGCAAATTAGCACAGATATACATTTTAAAGAAAGGAAGCTGTATCTTAAGAATATACGTTTGTAAGTACAGCACATTTAATAAATTCTGAGACTATTTAGCACCAACACTTCAGTTGTACTTTATTGAGCTGTTGGCTCTATTTTCAAATAATTAGGGCCCAGAAAAAATTAGCTAGGCTAAGGAAAAAGTTTTGAAATCTTAATTTCTTGTAAAAAATATTTGTATCACCTTTTTTTAAAAAGTTTCTATTCAAATTCCAGTTAATTAACATACAGTGTAATATTAGACTCAGGTGTAAAATATAGTGATTCAACACTTCCATAATCACCCAGTGCTCATCCCAACAAATGCACTTCTTAATCCCCATCTATTTACCCATCCCCCCAGCCAACTCCCCTCTGGGAACCATCAGTTTGTTCTCTATAGTCAAGAGTCTGTTTCTTGGTTTGCCTCTCTCTCTCTCTTTTTACCCTTTGCTCCTTTGTTTTGTTTCTTAAGTTCCACATATGAGTGAAATCATATGGTATTTGTCTTTCTCTGACTGACTTATTTTACTTAGCTTAATAGTCTCTAGCTCCATCCATGTCATTGTAAATAGCAAGATTTCATTCTTTTTTTTTTAAAGATTTTTTTTATTTATTTGAGAGAGAGAATGAGATAGAGAGAGAGAGCATGAGAGGGGGGAGGGTCCGAGGGAGACCAGACTCCCTGCTGAGCAGGGAGCCCGATGTGGGACTCGATTCCAGGACTCCAGGATCATGACCTGAACCGAAGGCAGTCGCTTAATCAACTGAGCCACCCAGGCGCCTGCAAGATTTCATTCTTTTTATGAATAATATTCCACTGTGTGTGTGTGTGTGTGTGTGTGTGTGTGTGTGTGTGTGTGTATGAATGAGGAAGATATGGTATATATACTATATATACCATATCTTCCTCATCCACTTATCATTCAATGGACACTTGGCCTATTTCCATAATTGGGCTATTGTAGATAATGCTGCTACAAACTTTGAGGTGCACGTATCCCTTCAAATCAGTATTTTTGTATTCTTTGGGTAAATACCTAGTAGTGCAATTGCTGGGTCTAGGGTAGATCTGTTTTCAACTTTTTGAGGAACCTCCATACTGCTTTCCACAGTGACTGCAGCAGTTTGCATTCCCACCAACAGTGCAAGAGGTTTCCCTTTTATCCACATCCTCATCAGCACCTGTTGTTTCTTGTGTCATTGATTTTATCCATTCTCACAAGTGTGAGGTGGTATATCATTGTAGTTTTGATTTGTATCTCTCTGATGATGAGTAATGTTGAGCGTCTTTTCATGTGTCTGTTAGCCGCCTGTATGTCTTCTTTGGAAAAATGTTCATTCATGTCTTCTACCCATTTCTTAACTGAATTATTTGTTTATTTGTGTGTGGAGTTTGATAAGCTCTTTACAGATTTTGGATACTAGGCCTTTATCCAATATGTCATTTACAAATATCTTCTCCCATTCTGCAGGCTGCATTTTAGTTTTGATTGTTTCCTTTGCTGTACAGAAACTTTTTATGTTGATGAAGTCCCAATAGTTTATTTTTTGCTTTTGTTTCCCTTGCCTCAGGAGGTGTATCCAGAAAGAAGTTGCTATGGCCAGTGTCAAAAAAGTTACTGTGTTCTCCTATGGGTTTTTGTGGTTTCAGGTCTCAAATTTAGGTCTTTGATCCATTTTGAATTTATTTTTGTGTATGGTGTATCAAGTGGTCCAGTTTCATTCTTTTGCATGTGGCTGTCCTGTTTTCCCAACACTATTTGTTGAAGAGATTGTCTTTTTCTCATTGGATATTCTTTCCTGCTTTGCTAAAGATTAATTGACCATATAGTCGTGGGTTCATTTCTGGGTTTCCTATTCTGTTCCATTGATCTATGAGTCTATTTTACCTTTTAAGTAATACAAATATAGCTTAGCACCAAATCAAACATTCTATAGGAGTAGAAGGTAAGAGGTAAAAGCCTCTATCACCTGCTCCTCAATCTTAGGACCTTAAGGTATCACGAGGTTTTTTTGCTTATATTTTCTTCCCCTCTTTTTCCCTTCCTCCGTATATTCATTTGTTCGTTCGTTCGTTCTTTGTTCCATGAAAAAACATCCCAAAAATATTCATTGGGCTTTATCGTGTCAGTAGTTTCATTCTTGCCCTTCTACTGAAAAACTCTTTTGAGAACATTTCACAGATAAACAAAATCAAATATATTTATTATTTTCTGATCTAATAAGTTCTTACTACATAATCCTTTGAACAGATTTTGAGTATTTTTTTATTTTGAAATAGTAAGTAATTTAGATTATTTCTCACTTTAAGAAAATGGCTGAGTCAGGCAAAAGAAGAATTGATTCCCAGGGAAAAGAGGTGATGTGTTCAGTTAGGTAAAGGAAGCTAAAAATAAGTCAAATATTTATTTTAAATCTACAGATCACTCAAAGGTATGAATAGAAATGGAAGAAAAGTTTAAGATTATATATATATGTGTATATATCAGAGTTACAATATATGTTCATATCTAGCTGCAAATAATTCGTACTCTTAAATCAGGTAAAGGCAAAAATGTATTATTTTATGGATAAAGTATCAATTGAATATTGCAAATATCACCATTATTAAGATGAAATAAAGTTTAAATTAACATGGAAGAAAGAAGAAATAGAATAGCAATGTACTAAACTATTATGTTTGATTACTATATTTTCAATATGATCTCAAAAATACATTTTTTCAATATGAATACCTCAGAACAGTCATAAAGTAGTATATTATTTTAAAATATTTTGCTATCAGTTTACACTAAGATTCTAAAATTTTTCTTAAAAATAAAGGCAATTTCAGAAATTTCATATTTTTAAAAATAGAATATATAAAAAGATGATGATGGTGATAATGATTTTTAATAATGCCTTCATGTATATATTTAGCAAAAGGGATACCCACATGAAGTGGGCAGGGGTGAGAAAATCAAATTATATTTTATGAGGAATTTAGAATGGTTGAAATGGAGCCTTATGGTATGCTTTGGTCCTTTTGAAAGGTCAGTTACCAGTTTGGTCTTTGTAGAAAATTGTTGGCAAGGAATTCTTTCTACAGGGGTCACAAGTGTGAACCATTTCCGTTAAGTGTGTCCTTGGTCATATCAGAAAGTTTTATTATAACCTCAGGGTAGTTCTCTGATAAATTGATAAGAATGTCTTTAAATGAATATACAACCATAAAATATACCCTTTAGTGATAAAGTTCAGGAATACAACTTTCTCTCTGAGATGGTTTGAAGTTTGAGGAAAATCAAATTGTCATGAACCACCTCAGTGAGTGAAATTTTGAGTGCTGGACCATCCCTTAACAACAAAGAAAATACTGTTTATGATCTTATCTTCTCCCTTGCCATTATTCATGTCTGCAAAATATGATTAACATTTACTTGTTTATATTTTTTAAATAGGAACAACACCTAACTTGAGTTCTATCCTTTAACAAAAATTTAAGTGCACAATACAGTACTGTTAACTATAGGTGCAATGTTATACTGTAGCTCTTTAGAACTTATTTATCTTATATCACTAGGTAACTGAAACATTATACATTTTCCCCAGTAACCCCACTTTCCCCCCTCTCCTCAGCCCCTGGCAACCACCATTTTATTTTCTGTTTTTATGAGTTTGGGTAACACAGAAGAGAACATGAGAGACTTCTGTAGGCACAATGTTAAGGGAGAGCCTATACATTTTACACTGATGATGACTTCAGGAAAAGAGTGTTGCCAGTTGCCTATGTACTAAACTAAGTTTATCCAGTTGCCTCCATGAGTCTTCCAGTGGCTTGTTTATTGCACCTCAAGTCAATGCCAGGGAGTCACTTTGATGTTATAGCAAAATAGACCTCATTCTCGAAGAGGAAAATAAGAGCTTATATTTCCTTTATGCTCAAGATGAAAGCTACATCCGTAAATGGGATAGTGGTTTAACAAGGTATGATCCAATATATTACCGCAGGGCTGAATACTTTTTTAAATGCTTTTCAAGCTTTTTCTGAGGAATAGCCAAGCGTTCAGCACACTTATGGTGTTGCCCTGCTCCATTATCAGCAGGTGTCAATGGTACTGGCCACGACAGTGGTCATTTAGAAGATGGCCAGTTTCTGGATCATTCAGTATCAGAGGCAGTGGTAATGAGGTCTGAGCTCCCACAGTAGCAAGCAGGAAAAGAAATAAAGACATTATTCAATATCCTGGGATTATTCAATGAAAAGGTAGTTGAGAGCTTGAAGCTATTATATTTTTTGACATCATTGTAGGTTGATATTGTAGACAGGTGTAGGCAAACATTTTCTGCAATGGGCCAGATAGTAAATATTTTTGGCTTGGTAGAGTTTATGGTTTCTCAACTCTGCCATTCTTGCTCAGGAGTAGCCAGTGACAATATGTAAATGAATGGGCATAGTGACATTCCAATAAAAATTTTTTTATAAACACTGAAATTTTAGGGCACTTGGGTGGCTCAGTTGGTTAAGTGACTGCCTTCGGCTCAGGTCATGATCCCAGAGTCCTGGGATCGAGTCCCATATTGGGCTCCCGGCTCAGTGGGGAGGCTGCTTCTCCCTCTGACCCTCTCCCCTCTCATGCTGTCTCTCTCTCTCTCTAAGTAAATAAATAAAATCTTTAAAAAAAAACACTGAAATTTTAATTTCATATAATTTTCACATGCCATGAAATATGATTCTTACTGATCTGTTTTTAAGCTTTACATTATGTAACAACTATTCTTGCTCATGAGCAGTACAAGAACAGATGCCTGGCTGGATTTGGCCTTCAGAGTTTCCCACCTATGTTGTAGCCAATCTGTTGAAGATAGATAGCTATCACATGACTGACCACATGATTTTTTTTAAATGTGTTTTTTTTAAGATTTTATTTATTTGACAGAGAAGGAGACAGCGAGAGAGGGAACATAAGCAGGGGGAGTGGGAGAGGGAGAAGCAGGCTTCCCGCTGAGCAGGGAGTCTGATGCGGGACTGGATCCCAGGACCCTGGGATCATGACCTGAGCCGAAGGCAGACACTTACGACTGAGCCACCCAGGCGCCCCTGACCACATGATTTAAATGTAGTTGATAAGTGCTAAGAAGGAAAAGGACAGAATATGATTGGATCACCTAGAAAACACATTCAACCTGCTTTTAAATATTCAGGAAAATTTCCTGTTGGAGATAGGAAGCTGAGGCAGAAAACAAGGATAGAAGGTATCCAGCTGAAGATGGGAGTAAAGTGTGTGAAGCCAAGGGGACAGCATAGGTAGAGACTGAAGAGAGTAAAGCAAGTGTAAGGAACTAATATTAAAGTAAAGTTGAACAAATTTTGCCATGTTTGTATATATATATTTTTTCATGTATGTTGATAAACATGCTTATTTATTCTCATTGAGAAAATACTTTTTTTTAGTTTTGTCCTTAGATTCCTTCACATGAAGTTTGATAATAACTTCAGTGACAAGAGAGAATGCTTGTAACTTAATTGTTGTGGTACTACCTAGGAAAGTCTATAGATAAGTATGCAGCAGCTAGGATTAGGGAAGCATACTGTGGGAGTTTGAGATATTGTTTGGGATCTGGTCCTATGGAAATTTCCTTTTGAATACCTCTTAAAATAAGTATACAGACATATTTCACATGTAAAGGAGACACAAATATAAACAGCCATAGAAACAGTCTATAAAGAAATTAAAACATATTTTTAAAAATATCGTATTAAACACTACATTTTGTCTACTGATAAAAAGGACATACATTGAAAGCTATATAGGTACATTTATTCTTTTCAAACAGTTGCAGTCAGAAAAGTCAGACAATCTATTCTGAGAGTAGTTGCTTATCGCTACTTGTTTTTATAAAATTTTAGCTTCTGCAAAGGAAAAAAAATCCCAGAAGGATCCATCCCATAGAAAAACAGATTACTTTACCACTGCCGTTGAGTGGAAATTGTAAGTGTATTGATCCATAACAACGTCCAGTGATTCTAAAGTCCACTGTTTCAGTAAATTTCTTTATACTCGATCCTCAAAACTAGTTTTTGCTTATAATAGGTGACTTTGGGAGACTTTGAAGGTACGCAGCACCATGATGAATCAAATGCTATGTAAAGCACGTATCTCTAAATGAATTATTAGTAGTAGTTATAGTATTCATAAAGGAACCCTCAAATGTGTTTGTGCTCTTATACATAGAACTTTTTCACTTGCATAAAATATTTAAAAAAAATCGAAGTCAGTGACATTAGAGTTCAACAATACCACCAGTAGCACTAGGCCCACACTCTTTGTAGGGTAATTCCTTCTAAAACACAGCAAAGGTTTACTTACATCCCCAGAAATCCATAATTACTGACAACACTAAACACTTCACTGCACAGAGGAGTGTAATATATTACGATTCAAATAACTCCAAATAGTCAAATCCAATTGTTTCATTGAACCCTCACTTATTTGAATTTTCCCTGATATTTAATGCCGGTGAGCACTTCCTCTTGTAAGGTTTTACACCTTTGACTCCAGGCCATCTCTAATTCCATATTCTTATTTTCTCTGACAGTATTTCCAACTTCTCCATTTATTTTTTCTTTATATGTCTTGCATACCTACATGAAAACCATCTTTTAATCTAGATTTTTCAAGCTTTTGATATATAATTGCATATTGTATTTATTTTTATTTAAAGTTTCTACCTACCATATCTATAGTTAGGTTTACTTTCTTTTTCCTAATATTTATTTGTGATTCTCCTCTCTCTGCATTGCCAATTATTTTCCTGTTTTATGAGACTTCAAAAAACCATACTGTGTTTTTGTTAAGCAAATTTATACTTTTGTTGTTACTTTATTTGTTGCTGCTGCTGTATTCTAGAATATTGATTTTGATTTCTATTCTAATTAAGGCCTCCCTTACTTCTTTCTAGAATATTTTGTTGTTCCTTTTTTTTTTTTACTTTAGTTTACTTACTTTAACTCATTAATTTTAAATTATTATTAAATTCTACTCCATGTATTTAAGGATACACATTTTCCTTTGTACCTCTGCCTACATCAGTTTTTAGTATGTAGTGCTTTTTTGCAATTCATTCCTAAATAGCTTATAATTTCAGTATTGATTCTATTTTTATTCTAGAAATTTGTTAACTCTATTTTATTGTTAATTTCATTTTTATTTTATTTTGGCTAGTAAATAAGTTTCAAAAAAAATCTGCCTCAGAATTTAAGATTGACTTCTGTTTTTGTACACAGTCATTTTTCTCTATTTCATGAATGTCTTTTTTTTTAAAGATTTTTATTTATTTATTCGAGAGAGAGAATGAGATAGAGAGAGCATGAGAGGGGGGAGGGTCAGAGGGAGAAGCAGACTCCCCGCTGAGCAGGGAGCCCGATGCGGGACTCGATCCCGGGACTCCAGGATCATGACCTGAGCAGAAGGCAGTCACTTAACCAACTGAGCCACCCAGGCACCCTCATGAATGTCTTAAAAGAAGTCTCATTTTCTTTCTGTTGTATGCAATGTTCTAAATGTAGTAATGTGTTATCTCATTGCATTATTCCTCCTTTTAATCTAATTCATCTTTTATATTGTTAAAAGAGGTTCCTACTGGACTATGCATTTTTTAAAAAATCTTATTTCTCATACATATAAATCTTATTTCTCATATATACATATATATTTACACACACACACAGTTTTATTTTTCCTCAAAACTTTAATATAATAAGAAAAATCCTGTTTCATTCAATAGTTTTGGAATTGTTTTTTCTTAGCATTTTCCTTTGGACTAACAATGAATTTTATACCAATGCTTTTGTTCGTTATATTTACTGAGAATAATATGATCAAATTTTGTTTTACATAGCAGTCTAACATATGCCTTTATAATTAAAATATATATTTTACTTCACAAAATTAGTTTTGGTTTAAGCTTTCGCATACTCTCTCCTATATCCACTCTTCCGTTTATCATGGTCTTCTTTTCCATGCTGGTGATTTTTCAATGTTCTGTGAACATGGTTGTCATTTAGTTTTGAGTAAAAGACCTGTTGATTAGCGTAGGCAGCTGTAATGGGTTGCTCAGCGGGTGTGTAGATCTTCCAGGGGTCTTGTGCCCCGGATAGGAAGGCTCCCTCAAACTCCTTCTAAGAGAATGTGGCACAGTTCCTTTAGGTTGTGGATACAGAAAAAGGAGGCAGGGTGGCGTACCCTTTCACTACTTATTTCTCTTCTTGCCTTTTCTTTCATTTTCCCTACCTATACTTCAGAGACCCAGAGTTTTCCTAACCTGTGATTTAGTCTCAGGCCCCATCACCCATGTTAATAGGCTTCCTATGCTGATCATTCCATTTCTTCAGAGCAGTCCCGGGGTTTTGCCTGGGACCAGAACTGCTACTGCTTGACTCAGAAAAAGAACAAGGTGAGCTAGAATGGCCTGAAGTTCACAATGTTATCTCTTAATTGCCTGGATTCCCCTCGGCTTGGGCCTTCCTCTTGCACTCTTTATGTGGGTTCTGAGCTTTGATTATTACTGAAATTGTAATTGCCTCTGCATCAGTATTTTTCACCTCTGTGTGTTTTTTTCTGCTATGGTTTATTTCACTCTTGCTTCTTTGACAATCATGAGTTTGTTTTCTAGGAATTTGTCAAAATGCCTTAGCCACCAAAACTATTCTTTCTTAATTGCTGGCACTGTTAAACCTTACTCTAAAAACAACAACAACAACAAAAACCAACAACAGGTTTTTGCTGTTTCAAAGAATTTAGTTGGAAAGGAATGTAAATGCATATGCACACACTATCATCTCAATCCATCTTCCAATCAAACATTTTCTAAAATAATCTTTTATTATAAATACTTTCACAATCTGTTTTATAAAAATACAGAGCATCAATAATAAAATTAAGCAAAACTCAAAAATTTTATCCCCAAGAGATAAGTACATTTAAAATTTTGCTTGTGTGTTTGTGTGAGTGTGCGTTTCTTTGTAGACCTATATGAACTCATATGCAATACATGATCTCTTTGGTTATGATGTAATGATAGTCATCTACAACATCATATTTATTTCTGAAATACAATTATTTCAGAATTATTTGTATGAAAATACAGACAAAATACTCCAGAAATAGATACTCCCAGTGAGGAAAATTAGTAAAGAAGAAAATAATAATTAATAATTCTATATTACCTGATTATACATTTAAATGTATAACACATAGAAACATATGTATAATCATATACACATTTATACATATATGTATCCAATCACTTATTGTTGGGTGTATTTTCAATGATTCTATTATGAAATAAATCTCTGTTGTACACTGACACAAACACACATATAAAGACATGAATCTCCCCCCACATTCTAATTTATTTATTGGATTACAAGAAGTGGTGTTGTTGGATCAAAGTCTTTTGATAGACATTGTCTAATGGGCCCCCTCAAATAATTGTACTTCACCATATTTTTATACAATTACCAAAAGTATTTATTATAGTATTTTTTATATTTTGGCTAATTTGAGAAGACTAAATGACACTTTAGTTTTTTCAGAGAACTGTTCTTTTAATTAAAATTTGCATTGAAAATTTTATTATACTTGTTAGTATTCCTTATTTTTCCCAGCATTTAAATATTCATATTTTTGATCATTTTATTATTCATGTTTTATTGTTTTCTTATTGATTTTTAAAATTCCTTAGGGGTGCCTGGGTGGTGCAATCGGTTGAGTGACCGACTCTTGGTTTTGACTCAGGTCATGATTTCAGGGTTGTGAGACTGAGCTTCTTGTCATGTTCAGTGTGAGTGTGGAGTCTGCTTGAGTTTCTCTCTCCCTCTCCCTTATCCCCTCACCCTGTGCTCTCTCTCTCTCTAAAATAAGTAAATAAATAAATCTTTAAAATTTCTTGACAAATGTATAATGTGCAACATTTGTCACATTGTTTAAATTTTTCTTTTGTTATTAAAGTTAGTTTTTTTTAATTTTTTATTGTTATGTTAATCACCATATATTACATAATTTGTTTTGGTGTAGTGTTCCATGAGTCATTGTTTGTTCATAACACCCAGTGCTCCATGCAGAATGTGCCCTCCTCAATACCCATCACCAGGCTAACCCATCCCCCTACCCTCCTCCCCTCTAGAAACCCCAGTTTGTTTTTCAGAGTCCATCATCTCTCCTGGTTCGCCTCCCCCTCTGACTTACTCCCCTTCATTCTTCCTCTCCTGCTATCTTCTTCTTTTTCTTTTTTCTTAAAATGTGTTGCGTTATTTGTTTCAGAAGTACAGATCTGTGATTCAACAGTCTTACACAATTCACAGCACTCACCATAGCACATACCCTCTCCAATGTCTATCACCCAGCCACCCCATCCCTCCCACCCCTGACCACTCCAGCAACCCTCAGTTTGTTCCTGAGATTAAGAATTCCTGATATCAGTGAGGTCATATGATACATGTCTTTTTATTGTTTCTTGATATACAGAATATTTAACATTTTATGTAATCAAATTCATCAATATTTTCTATTTCTCCTTAGGTCATATTGCTAAAGACATTCTCATTTTCACCTATATTTTCTTCTAATAGTCTCATGGCTTTAATTTTCACCTAACAATCTTTTAATCCATTAGGAATTAATTTTATTGGAAGCATGTGGTACAGATCTAATCATATTCCCAAAATGTATAGACTTTCATCCTGACCTATTTTACAAAGTGCTGTATTTTTCTACATTTATTATACAACTTTTAATATATAATAAATGTTCTATATCTTGGTTTATGTGTTTGCATCATCTCTCTCTTTTTGGGATCTACTTACTATCCTTATCATTGCAAATATGTATAAAGTTATTAGAAATTGAAAACTACACATTCATAGTTAAAATATCACCTAGCTAATAGCCCCCAATAAGGACACTGAAATTCCCTTTTTAATAAAAATTTCTTAAACAGAAGATTATTACTGGAATAGGATAGAAAGTTCAGAAACAGATTCTTTCAGCTGAAGTAGCATATTTAATCAATGGAAATTAATGGATTACTTAATAAATTGTGTTGGAACATCTATGTCAAATCTGGGAAAGCAAAGATAGGGAAAAAAGTTAGATTTCTATTTCATGTTAGATGCCAAACTATATTCAAGCCTAATAAGTATTAAAATAGAAATAGTAATAGAAAAATACTGATAATCTATATAGCTGATAAAGTCAGCTAATATTTATGAAGTTTAACAAAATGAGGTGACTTTTGTATATGTATTCAGTCCTGAATATATATATATATGTGTGTGTGTTTATATATATATATATATATATATATAAACACACATATATACATATGTACATTTAACAATATGGTCTCCTCTCACTGCTCCTTTTGAACAGCATGTGGAAGTCTTGATAAAAGCAATAAAACAAGAAAAGGAAATAAAACTTTGTTCACAGATATGATTTTCTATGTAGAAAATGACAAAGAACTGACAATAAAATATAATGCCATTTATATCAGCAACAAAAAAAATGAAATACACAAGTATACATCTAACACAACGTGAACGAGATTTACATGAGGTAACTCTACAACTCTGGTTAAATAAATCAAGGGAGAATTAAATAAATGGAGAGAATACTCCATGTTCATAGATAGGAAGATACAATATTGTGAAAATGTCAGTTCTTCCCAACTTGATCTGTAGATTCAATAAAATGCCAATGAAAACACCAGCAAGTTGTATGGGCATTGACAAACTGATTCTAAAGTTTATGTGTAGCAACAAAAGACCTGGAATAGCAACACAATATTGAGGAAGAACAAAGTTAGAGACTGACACTAGCCAACCTCAAGAGTTATTATGGAGCAACTGTAATTCAGAGTGTAATTTTGGTGAAAGAATAGACAAATAGATCAATGGCACAACTAGAGATCCCAAAAATAGATACACACAAATATAACCTATTGATCTTGGACAAAAGAGCAAAGATAAGTCAATGGAGAAAGGATGGTCTTTTTACAGATGATGTTGGAAATACTGAACATCCAAATATTTAAAAAAAAATGATTCTTGTCACAGACCTTATACCCTTTCCAAAAATTAACTCAGAATTGATCACAGACCTAAATGTAAATCACAAACCTATAAAACTGTAAGATAATGTAAGGGAAAATCTATATGATTTTGGGCTTGTCAATGAATTTTTAATTTCATTCATGAAAGAAAGAACTGATGAGCTGTACTGTAATCTTATTTTTTAATACTGTAATTTTAAAATTAAAAATTTAGGCTTTGCAAAAGACACAGGAGAATGAGAAAACAAGACACAGACTGGGAGAAAATATTTGCAAAAGACATGTTTGGTAAAGAACTGTTACATAAAATACAGAGAAAAACCTCTTAAAACTCAACAAGAAGAAAATAAACAACTGCATTTTAAAATGGACCGAAGACTAACAGACACCTAACCAAAGAAGATATACAGATGGCAACTAAGCAGGTGAAGTGATGCTCCATAACATAGTCCTCAGGGAAATGCAAATTAAAATGTCAATGAGATAACCTATTTACCTATTATAAGGACTAAAATCCAAAACACCTACAGTACCAAATCCTGGGAAGAATGTGGAGAAATAGTAATTTTCATTCATTGCTAGCAGGAGGACAAAATGGTGCAGCCACTTTGGAAGACCAAAGTGAAAAATGCCAATCTGAAAAAGTTACACTGTATGTGATCTCAATTATGTGATGTTCTGGAAAAGCCAAAACTATTGAGGAAGTAAAAAGACCAGTGCTTTCCAGGTATTGGGGAGAGGGGCAGGGAGGAATGAATAGGTGGAGCACCAAGGATTTTTAGGGCAGTGAAAATTCTCTGTATGATACCAAAATGATAGATACATGTCAATACACATTTGCCCAAACCCATCGACATTAAGAGTGAACCATAAAGTAAACTGTGGACTTTGGGTAACTATGATGAGTCAATATACGTTCATTAATTATAACATACTGTTCTGGTGGGACATGTTGATAATGGGGGAGGCTATGCATGTGTGGCAGAGGTCTATAAGAAATCTCTAAATCTTCCCCATTTTGCCATGAACCTAAAACTTCTAAAAAAATAAACGCTTAAGAAAAAAATGATCCATTTATAGTATATAAATGCAGCATAAAGTCAAATATATACATACACACCGAACTGTATATTTAAATATTTACATTATAGAAGACATTAAAGGGGCTATCCTCACAGCATTCTATGATTAAAGAATTTTAACCACTAGTGGATTTATATTTACAATAATGTGAGGAAACACACAAACAAAAAGAACTTGTCCTTAAATCTTCGTTATAGCAAGTGATTAATCCTTGATCATGAAACTGTATCTTCGTGAGTAATAAAAAACTGGAATAACTTTTTATGATTGTAGTAATGTAGCTCTTAGATAAGTATATGGATAATATTGCTCAAAGCAAAATCAGTGTTTTCTGTATGATATGAGCATTGTCACATGAGCACTGCCAAGGGCAACAACTATATTATGTGGGGGCAACCTATGCAACCATAGCTGGTCTTCTTTTAGAATTTTCACTAAGTAGTAACAAAAGCTCCAAGAAAAGTTGAGGACTTAGAGAAGCAGAACACAAAACCCTGTCTGTACCAGCCTTTGCTTGCGCCTGTCACCAGCAAGACCCCACGTGATTAACTCCAAGACATGATCCTTCCTGGCCACCTGCATGTACCCACTGACCATTGTCCCATATTTTCCTTAAGTTCTTCTTTCCAGCTTCTCTTTTAACTCAGGCAAAAGATCTGCTGTGCAAAGCATCCTGTGATGGAAACCCAAACTATCCCTGTAGGTAATAATGATGGCCTTGATGTAGAGCTCTGGCTAGCCGAGACCACTCAGACCAGTTTGAGTTCAACCACTGACTCACACCTGTACAGATGGAGTGGCTGACAGTTACCTCAACATAATTATAATGCTAAAATCTCCGCCCAAGGAAAAGCACAAATCTCATTAACATAACATACAATGAATGAATGCATGCACGACCTTATGTCTACCTCTATATATGATGACAAAACTCCCCTTTCTGAGTATTCATCCTAACCCTAAATAAAAGGAACCCATTCACCCTTGCCTGGGGAATCATAGCTTTGGAAGTTCCTACTTGTGATTTCCTTAATTGCCATAAATAGTCTTTCCCAAACTGTGAGAGACTGTGGACCCTGAGAAACAAACTGAGGGTTCTAGAGGGGAGGGGGTGGGGGATGGGTTAGCCTGGTGATAGGTATTAAAGAGGGCACATATTGAATGGAGCACTGGGTGTTATGCACAAACAATGAATCATGGAACACTACATCAAAAACTAATGATGTAATGTATGGTGATTAACATAACATAATAAAAAAAATAAAAAAAATAAGTGTCCTTCCTGTGAAAACTCCAGCTGGTGTAGTCTCTACCCATAACTAGCAAGGAAGGCAGTCATGTAAGTTCAGTTACAGCCCAGCTATAGATCTCCACGTGGACCCCACTTCACCAGCCCCCAAACCAGGTGTTAAAAGGGACCTGGGTCTTTTTAGGAGAATCTCACAAATTTCATGTTAATCTCTCAGAATTCCACTTGTACTTGCACAGTTTGTGCAGGGTTGATTGTGGGAGAGAGATTCAGGAAACAAGATCATTTGCCAAGCTGTCTCTAATCTTTCCTTATGATTTCTCTTTCTTTTATGTTAAAAGGGAGGGGAAGACAACAGAAAATGGTTAACATAAACCCATGGTTATAACTTGTAATTGGGGTCATTTAATGTTAATTTGCCTATTTATCTTCACCCAATCTCAAATCACTCCTAGACCCACGTAGAAAAAAGCATAAAAGCACCTCAATTCATTTATGCATCTGCTTAGCACGGAGTTAATTTTAGCATTTTAATTAAATTTATCATCTTAATTTTAGCATTAGCTTTCCATTTACCTCTGTACACCATTTTCCTAGAAACTAAGGTCCCTCCTGATCCTTGACTTATGCGACTACCAGAGCTCCATTTTCCGTCCTTTAACCTTGGTCTGTCATGTTAAAATGCAGTTCCCAAAACTGAATGTCTTAATAACACGTACCTGTTTCTTTTGTTTGTTTGTTTTTTTAAGAGAGAGCAGAGCTCGAGCAAAAAGGGAGAGGGGCAAAGGGAGAGGGAAAGAGAGAATCTCAAGCAGGCTCCATGCTCAGCACAGAGCACCACGTGAGGGTTGATCTCACGACTCTGAGATCATGACCTGAGCCAAAACAAGAGTCAGATGTTTAACTGACTGAACCACTGAGGTGCTCCAACATGTACTTATTTCTTAGTTCTCAGTTAATCTTAATCTGGCCTATCCAAAATTATATGGTCTCCAAATTTCTCACCTTCATTTGAAAATTCCCATTATAAAATCTACTCTTCTCAGACTAGATTTTTGTCTCATTTATCCAACTACTTCCTTTGTTAAACTTATTACATTTTTTCTGATTCCTTGATTGAACATGACAACTTGTCCTCTGACCTATAATTCCTTCATGTGATGGTACATTAGAATATTGTAAATAATATTTGTGTTTACAACTATTTAATATTTGTCTCACAAAAAAAAAATTGTCTCACAGACTAGTGTTTTGTCCCTGGGTAAAGGTAATTCTAATACCCATTAGATAGGTATATTTACTTATACTATAAACTGTGAGTGCAAACTCAAATGCCTAGAGATGTTTGGGACAGGTAATGTAAATGAGTGAAACTCTCCTGGGTTAAGGCAGCAGAGAGCGGTAAGGATGAAAACCTCACAACTGCTTAAGTCATTCAAAATCAAATCTACAAATCCAAGTCAACAGACAAACAAATAAAACAGGTATGATCTGCACTACAACCTTAAGCAGGCAGCAAAATGTGTACTAAGACGTTCACCTCCAGTCCAAATATACTTACTTCTCTACCCTCAAGGCTGCATCCAGTCATTCTGTGACTTCTTATTTTCCTTACATCAAATTGTTCACATGGTCCACTTTTAATATGCTTTTCTTTCAATAAAATTACCTCTGTAGGCAGAGGTAGGGGTGCCTGGGTGGCTGGCTCAGTCAGACTCTTGATTTCAGCTCAGGTGGTGATCTCAGGGTCATGGGATCAAGCCCTGAGTGGAGCCCACATCAGGTTTCTGCACTCAGCAGGGAGTCTGTTTGAGATTCTCTCTCTCTCTCCCCCTTCCCTCCACACTCTCTCCCATAAATAAATGAATTTTAAAAAATTACCTTCAGGCAATAGGATCTAAGATAGACTTTAGCTCAAATCCCGTCTTCCATTTAGGAGCCAAATTGCCTGAAGCAAATGATTAACTTCTCTGAACTTCTCTCTTTTATAAAATGGGCATAATTATTTACATATCAAATGGTTGTGGGAAAATTAAAGGTAAACTAAGAAAGAGATCCTAGAACAAAAAAATAAAATTTTTCATGTTAATCTTTTCCTCATCCTCATACATTCCATATATTGTATATTTTTTATTTAGGCCAAAAAACCTTCTTAAGAACAATCCTGCTTTTAGCAGTTGAACTTCAGGACCATAGCATCTGTTGTAGGGAAATATTATTATCTACAGTAAAAATTCCCAATAACTAACTGTATTAGTGTTTTTATATGGAAACTTCTTCATGAATTCTTAGTAAAAGTCTAAAACATTACAAGTATATAGAAAAAGAGGTAAGCAGAAAGGCAGTGTATCTAAATTGGAAGAAAAAGAGAAAATTATAAAATATAATTGTTAATTATTTGTGTTTTATTTCCTCTGAGACTCATCTCTCAGCGGTGCTGATGTTTTAAAACAACACATCTCTATTGGGTTCAAGTTCTACATATCCTTTACCTTTATCAACCTGAAAAATTTATGAACAAAACAGAGCCTGCTGCAGGATAGCTGTTGTCTATAAAAATGCAAATGGCACTGAATCAAAATGGGCTGCTAAAAAACCAAAAATCAAATATCATACAAATCACCCAGCTGCCTGGGCTTAGAAAGAGAGCATTTGAAAGCTCATATGTGGACTGATATTGCCAATTGACATACTCTGTTGTTTTAAGAAAACCCTTTAAAAATTCATTGCCTGAGCAGATCTACAGCAAACCTGTTTTTCTGGTCAGTTATGCTTTTCCTATTTCACTAGTTTATGAAGGTTCATAGGATGAGTTTTAAATTACTCTAGAAATAGCTATAGGGGATCCTATTTACATCATAAAAGATATACCAACTGAACCAGAGGGTTTATGACAACCTGTAAGACTACACAAAGATTTTTCATGTGTTGCAGGATGTATAAGGAGCCATTTCTTGAACATATATAGGAAAAAAATAACCCTTTATATTTTTATTTAAATATATATTTTTGGATCTCTGGTAGGCCATCCATTCTTTAAAGGAGAAATTCTATTCAGTTCTTCGCTGACTACTGCTGTTTCTGTGTAATTATATAAAATTTTCTGTCTATATTGAAAGTTGAACTGTTCTAAGTTATCACCATGTATATCATAATTAGCCTTTAGTTTATTTCCAAATAAAAACATAAATATATGTAATAATATTTTCATTTGGTGCTTAGCAAATGAATACCACTTGCCACACTGTCAAATTGGTATCACAAGCTAAAATAGTTGACACTTGCTGAAAATTTCTTCCCATGCTTCATTAGCTAGACTAAGAAGTCAGACAGGAACATTCCTGTCATTAGGATGCCTACTAGATTTCAGATGTTATCTAATTATATAGCAGATTGTGATATAAAATAGGCAAGACAGACTTCTATATTAAGGCGAACTCTGACTTCCAGATAATAACATGATTTTAGTTATTATTCTTTATACTTTGGAGTCTCAAAGCACTTGACAACCAATGGCCTTAATTTGGTAGTAAACATGCTATTGGAATGTTGAGTCCTATAAAGAAATAAATGGCAGCTAAAAGGATGAAGAAACAGAAGGCAATGCACTTCTTTTGATTTTTTATAGTGCTTTAAATATCACACTCTGACTGTGAAGTAATGAACAGGTCTTGGACTTCCCTTAAATGTGTTTTGTTCTTGCTTTGTTTTTAAAATATTGATTAGTTTTCCTAACAAGATCACAGCAAAGTTGTTACTTCTAAATAAAAGCTTTGCCACACGTTGCAAGTAGTGAACACTATAAACTCTAAGTAATAAAATGCTTGCAATTTCTTCTTTGTTTTAAATTGAGAATATTCTTCTTTTGGACTATATAAGGTATATGTAAGTTATCTTGGGGGAAATTAACAACCTTCATGCTCTAACTTACTTCATCGTCTTTCTACAAACTTTAATTTCTAACAACAACAAAAGCTATCTTAATCTGAAGAAATTGCCATGAATTTGAACATAATCTCAAGGCCATGGGAGAATTAATTTAAAAATGAACCTACATTTATCCAATGCCAGTAGACAATATTAAAGTATAGAGAATTATAAATATGAATGTTTAAGGATAAGATCCTATGAGTTTCTATCAGCTTCCAACCCAATTAAATAGCTGATTATATGTTTTCCTTCTAAATTAACTAGTTGACTTAGTTTGTTCCTTTTAGAAAGGTACTAGTAGGTGTAGTATTGTAATAATGAATGACCCAAAGTCTGGTTGCTACGAGAATACAGTATATGTTCACACACATGTATCAGATATCAGAAGAACTTGGATGGGAGCTGATGCCATTATGGCTTGGGAAGAATTTGTCTTGCCTTGAAGCTGAGAGTGCTAATGACCATGAAGAGGAAAGGAACCATGTTTGACATGAGCCTCATATAAGGTAAGATATTGCTTGTTCCATGTTCAAAAAATCTGCAGAACTTGGGCTCCAAGTGTTGGCAGAATAAAATAAAAAAAGTTCAAATATGTGCAAAGGTTATACATATAAAAAGAGAAGGCCATTTACCCTTAGGCATTCTCCTCTCTTCCTTTGCCAGTCAGATCCACCAGCCCTGATGGATTACAATCAAGAGAATTTCCTGCTCCATTGCTGCTTCTCTCTAAGAATTTAAGCATGAAGCCTTCACACACACACACACACACACACACACACACACACACACACACACAAGTCACTTGGGCTTGGGATGTTGCAAGAATAAGACAAACCACTGACTGAGAATATTTCCAAAACACATATGAAAAAAGAGCTGGTATCTAAAATACAAAAAGGACTCATAAAACTCAACAACAAGAAAACAACAGAATTAAAAGATGGGCAAAATATTTCAACAGACACCTTACCAAAGAAGATATAGGGATGGCAAATAAACATACCAAAAAATACTCAACATCATCCATCATTAGGGAATGCAAATTAAAACAAGATATCACTACACACCTATTAGAATGGTAAAATTGACAAACACTGACAAAACTAAATGGTGACAAGGATGTGGAGCAATAGGAACTTTGATTCCATTGCTGGTGGGAACGCAAAATGTTACAACCATGTTAGAAGATATTTTGGCAGTTTTTTTTTTTTTTTTTTTTTTTAACCAAAGCAAGCATAATCTTTCCATACAATCAAATAATCACTTCTTTGGATTTACCCCAGTGATTTGAAAACATATGCCCCCAAAACAAACAAACAAACCTGGAGACAAATATTTATAGCAAGTTTATTCAAAATTGTCAAACCTTGGAAGCAATCAAGATGTACTTCAATAGGTGAATGAATAAACAAATTGTGGTACATCCAAACAATGCAATATTTTTCAGTGACAAAAGAAATGAGCAATCAAGCCACAAAAAGAATAATCTTAAATGTATATTGTTAAGTGAAAGAAGCTGATTCTAAAAGGCTATACACTGGGATGCCTGGGTGGCTCAGTCAGTTAAGCATCTGACTCTTGGTTTCAGTTCAGGTCATGATCCTGTGTCCTGAGATCAAGCCCTGTGTCAGGCTACATGTTTGGACAGTCTGTTTTTCCCCCTCTCTTTACCTTCCCTTCTGCTCCTCCCCCTGTTCTCTCTCTCTTAAATAAAATAAATAAAATCTTTAAAAAATTAAATTAAATTAGAAAAGCCTATATACTATAAGACTCCATCTATATGACATTCTGGAAAGGTGAAACTCTGGAGACAGTAAAATGATCAGCAGTTGCCAGGGGCTGAGGGTGGGAGGATGGAAGAATAGGTAGAGTGACAATAATTTTAGGGCAGTTAAACTATTCTGTATGATAATTTAATGGTAAGCTAATGCCATTATACATTTCTCAAACCCATAGAATAGTAATCCAAGTAAACTATGGACTTTAGTTAACAATAATGTGTCAGTGTTGGTTCATTAACTGTAACAAATGCAAGATGTTACCACACTCATACAAGATGTTAATTTAAAAAAAGGAAATTGGGGTGGGGGTAGTGGGGTATATGGGAATTTTTTGGACTTTCCATTCAATAGTTTTATAAACTTTAAACTGCTTTAAAAAGTCTATTAATTAAAAAAAACATAATAACTTAAAAAGTGTTTCTTGATGGATTAACTACAGAAGGGAGTGACCAGAACCAGTTCAGTAATTATGTGATCCCTCCCCTGGGAATCACATGTCTCCAAGGCCCACCTTGTAACCTTGTTTATGTGAATAACACTGTAGATTTATACAGTGCTTAACTTGCACAAAGGTATTCAGCAGCTACATCCTCATCTCCTTAAATTTAAGAGCAAACACAATCCAGGTGTTGGTATTTGGAGCTTTCTGAACATAAATACCAGGGTCTGATATTCCTGCATCAACATGGGTCAAATAAGTAAACACTTGAGAGATAACCACTATAAAAGAATAATGACATATGCCAAATGAAGCAGACTTTTAAATCAGAAGGACTAAAAATAAGCATGTTATACAGCCTTAAATATATAAGGAAGGCTATAAGTAATAAGAGGTAGAAATAAGATTTCATTTACAAGTGGATTTCTGATATACAAAAAATGCAATAGTTGAAGAAAGGAACATGGTAGATGGGATTTTAAAATATGATTATTATAACTGGAGAAAAAAATGAATGATTTGGAAGTTTGATCTGAGGAATGTACTGGTTCGGTGTACATTGTGCTCTATTCCCACGATGAATATAGACACACAATCATCAACATGGCTGCCATCATGAAATATGAATAAAGAATTTTGTATATTTTTCATGTTCTGTTGCTATTTTTGTGAACTTGTATAAGTTATTTAAATGCCATAGGTTTGATGGTCTTCATCTAAAAAATATATGACTGCATTGCTTTGAAGATCTTTTAAATGTCAAGATTATATAATATTGCATTACATTATAAGACCCCATTTTTAATGCTACAACAGTACTGCATTTTTCAGTATATATAGTACTATTACATAATGCTACAGTAAAACACTATATTAGTATATAATACTATATAAATAATAATGAAATAAGCAACTATGCCTAAATAAATTAGAAATAGACTAGTAGAAAAAAAAACTTACAGAATTCACAAGAAAGTAAATTTTGCCTACCTTTCTTATGGTTCAAACATGCTCCTTACAAAGATAATGAATAATAAGCCTTGTTTATGGTTCATACAATAATTAAATGGTTCATATAGTACCTTGTACATTCAAAATCTATTTTTTTAAATAAAGAGTAGTTTCTTAGATTCACAGCCTTAGATATTGATTTTTTAAAAGATTTTATTTATTTATTTGACAGAGAGAGAGAGTACAAGAAGGGGGAGCAGCAGAGGGAGAGGGAGAAGAAGGCTTCCCACTGAGCAGGGAGCCCGATGCAGGGCTGGATCCCAGGACGCTGGGATCATGACCTGAGCCAAAAGCAGATGCTTAACTGACTGAGCCACCCAGGTGCCCCTGGATTAATTTAGTAAGCTGTGCTTTCCAGAAAAAAAAAACAAAACCAAAAACAGAAAACAAAAGAAAACCAAAAAAAAACCAAAAACAATAACATGATGAACTTTCTCCTTAACTTTAAATACTTGTATGGGCACAATAATAATATGACACGGGGAGAACTTTTAGATCCTCCTAAAGACCTTTTAATCTCTCCCACTGTTTAGTCGACAGATTCTATTATCAAAAATAAAAGAGATTCCTTTAACATCTAATTAACTTCCTCATCTTTTTATTTTTAAACTAAATCATAACAACATTGTACCCTGTAGCCCTGAATATTTTATAATTATTCCCAACTAGTATTCTAAATGATAAACTATCAACAAATTAAAATGCATTACATGTTTGACCTTTCCAGTGAATTTTATTATTTTCCTCTGCTTTCCCATTGCTCTGCCCTGCTAGCTACTATTTTACACAGCTGGTTACAGTAAATTGTAACTTCAATGCAATATAATGCCTTGTAGGGAATCTATGCTAACTTAAGAGTTTCTTAGTCAGTAGCCCTAGTGAGAATATCCAGCATTCATACCAACTAAATGATACAGGCTAGAAATAATATCTTTTTGGAGTCACATTTTTCAGAAATTTTGCAGAAAGGGTGTCATGACCTGAATGCCAGATAATTTTCAGTTTATTCCCCAAAATGAAAGATAAATCTGATTTTAATCTTAACTTTATATATATCAAGCAACTTGCATCCCAACATAAAGGGAATTACTGGAAGATAGGAATGGGGAAGTGGTACTAATTAATCAAGTATCCTTGCAAAAATTAATTTGGTTCAATTTAAGGTACAGTTAATTTTATGGCTCAGGCTCATTCTAACTGATTCTCAGTAGTCTAGTTTAGAGCCATAAACACAGGACAAATCTGTAGCTTACTATTCACACAATTTAAAGTGCAATTTTAATGTAAACTGTATTCTTATCAAGATAAAAACAACACACAGTGCAATCTCTAGTCTCTACCTGCTCAAGCCAACAATAAAATCATGGTTTACCAACTTATGTCATTTGTGCAAACGACCAAAAATTTTGTCCTGTCTCCTGACTGTCACACAATGTCCCTTCCCTTGCATAGGTTCCAACTCTCTTCTGTATTACTTAAGCTAGAAGCCAATTTTCAATGAACAAATATTTCCCTTCCAGCAGATATCTGAGATTATTTTAACATACAATGACATTTTAAGTTATCAAAGTATAAGTCATACATAATAGTTACAGAATGAGAAATGAATGGAATGTTTTCAAGGGCACATATGTGAACTTCTGGACCAGTACAGAAATGCATAACTTTAGATTATTTTTTCTCATCACTTCACTTATGTACCAATTACAGAGTCATCTAATGGCAATAATATTGTATTCTAAACAAATATTAATACTAATGTGGATTATCATTTTTTATTATATTATTTTAGAAAAATCTTGGAGATTAGAGGATAAATTGAGAATTATGCAATTCTAATAAATGAAATTGAGTTTTGATTAATCAATGTAATTCTAAACATGGGTAAAACAAACTGTAGAGGCGCCTAGGTGGCTGAGTGAGTTAAGCATCTGCTTTCAGCTCAAGTCACGATCCCAGGGTCCTGGGATGGAGTCCCATGTCAGGCTCCCTGCTCAGCAGGGAGTCTGCTTCTCCCTCTGCTCCTCCCCCACTCATGTTTTTTTCTGTCTCTCTCAAATAAATAAAATGTTAAAAAAATGTTAAACTTGATGAGAAGAATCTTGTAACCCCCTGAAATTAATTAAGAAGTATATTACAGATGTGATAGATGCTTAAGATTTTTAAGAGAATAAAGGAAGAGGAAAAAAACATCAAAATATGCTGATTTTTATAATCATTATAAAATCTATCTCTGAAAAATATCCATAATTTCATAGTTGTACTTTATCAATAATATAACAGTTATTAAGGTCCCCAATAATGACTCTGAGCATTATAATATCCTAAAATGACTTTTGAATCATAGAAATTTAAATTATACCAAGGAAATTTTACAGATAGCCACATATGTTTTTTTAATTCATATGTGATCACTTATAAAATTTTTATTGACCATCTCCTTTATGTAAAACATTGTTGGAGTATAAAAATCAATAAAAAGTGTTCTCTATCTTCAAAAATATATTTCTTAATAGATTTAAAATGTATAAATTTGCAAGTAAATAATGGTTATATCATAGGAGAAATAAAAATGTGCTATGTGAATTTAGAGGAGACAAATATACATTATTTATTATCCATAGAATTTAATTTTTTAGTGTATTTTATTATCTAACCATTATAAAGAGATGGCATTTGTACCAAGATAGTTTCAGATTTCCACAAACATTTGAATTTGTAAGAGAGTAAACCCATACACTTGGATGTTTGTAGATTTGAACTAATTTGATGGGAAAGAATCTGAGGTCAAGGTTGATGATATAAAAGACAACATAGTTGGTGTGAAAAGCCTTCAGTTAAATAGTTCTCTGCCTCTTAACAGCAGGATCATCTTGGTGACGTCTATCTGAAGAAGAAAAACACATGTACACCCAAAGAACATAAGCAAATAAGCTATGGAGAAGTTTGGAAGTTCTTCATATTTCCAGATAAATGTAATTGTTGTGATCTGACTAAACACCCCGTACATTAAATAGTGAAAAATTCAAGGTGAGAATGGAAACATTGAAAATACACCCAGAGGAAATGTGGGACTTGTTCTACAGAAAAGTAAGTAGCACTAAAGTTTTAAAAATGGTCATTTAGTTAACATCCCTAATTTTTTTTTTTAATATAAGTCTGTAAGAAACTGTACTATAATGAAATGAATGGATAAGAGTTTGGAGATAAAAGATGACTTACAAGACTATTGAATAGTTTTAAGAAGAAAAGATAAAGAAAGGAATCTGCAGAGAGGATATGTATGAAAGATAATGAGGTAGGAGGTATGTATAGATCTTTCATTGGAATACCCAGGACCAGACTATAAGCAAAGAATAGTCTCTAAGTCCATCAAGAAAATGCTCTTCAGGGAGATTGTTAAGGAAATGGAGAAAGCAGGATCAGAAGAGAAAAATCAACAAGGCTATAATATCAGGCTTGATTTAATCTAAGAACTATGTAAAAGGAAGTATATAGGACATGAAGTTATAAACATAGAACTAGAAATAAAAACATAGAATAAAATCACTTAATGGATGGATTTAAAACTGCAAGACATTATACATAATATTCAGTGTTTTTTTTTAAATTATATGTATTGTTCTATCCTTAAAAGAATTGGAAATATATTTACCAAACTATTCCAAATGGTTATCTCTAGGGAATAAGATTATGGAAAACTTTATTTCATACATGATTAAGTAATTATAATGATTAAGTTACTTTTTTGGTTAAAATTAATATTATATTGGACTAATGCTGAAAAAACAACTCACAGTCTCTGGTGCATTTAAGTCAAAACAAAGAAGAATAAGTACTCCTGGGGAAGATGACAGAGTAGCAGGACCCTAAGCTAACCTTGTCCTATGAATACAACTAGATAACACCCACATCAGTATAAATAAAACAGAAAACAATCTGAAGACTGGCAAAACAGACTCTCCACAGTTAATGTAGAGAAGAGGCCACATCAAAGAGGGTAGGAAGGGCAGAGATGCAGTCTGGAGTTAAAAAGACCCATGAGACTGTCCACAGGAGGGTCAGATGACATGGATTTGGAGAGAGGAAAGAAACAGACCCTCATACCAGTCACCCCAAGCACAGGGAACATGCATGGGGAACACAAATCCCCAACACATTTGGCTTTGAAAACCAGAGGGTCATAATTTTGTGAGTTCTTGCAATCAGTGAGGCTTAAAATCTGGAACTTTAAAAGTCAGCAGATTCTGCTCTGGAAGACTCACAAGAGTGATAAGAAGCTGAGTCCCCACCCTTAATGAGTCAACAAAATAAACAGACTCATGGAAATATAGCATAGAAGAAGCAGTTTGAAAAAAATGCCTGGAGTATATAGGAGGGAGATTTGTTTACTAATCTCAGAGTGCATGCTGGAGAGGCAGGGATCACTGAGAGATTTTCCATAACAAAAGAACTGTCTGGCTCCATTTCTCCCCTCCAACCTGGACACATGGACACCTGTGGGAACCAGCTCAGTGCCAATACTCACTAATTTACTTGCTAATAGCATGCTTTGCCCCCAAGTTCTCCTACAGAAAAGCCCCCTTGAGCCAAGCTTCCACTTCATGTCACCTCCCACAGCAGACCCATGCAAACCTTGCTAACATCATGTGCCCTGCCCTCTTCCTGAATCTGGGGAACTACCCCTCCAATATGCCCTTGGCAGGAGCCCATCGAAAGCATTGCACAAACCTGGCAGTGTGCAAGCAGCCCTCACAGGGACCAGCACTACTCTGAAGTGGCTCTTAACCTGGGAAAATGGAAAGATAACCACATACATACCAGTCCCACTGCAGGCGCAGCAGTGGGCTGGGGACAAACATCTGGTTTGAATTCAGGCCCTGCCCACCAATGAAGCTCCTCAGGGGACAATACAGGAAAGGTGCCCTGTAGTTTAGTGAGGCAGCAACTCAGAAATACACTTGGTATGACCCAACTCAAACCGAGCGTGGCCCCAGTCCAGCCCACTAACAACATAGGGTCCAAACTCTGCCACAATGGGCAAAAAGAGCCATTGCAGAAGATTGGATTGAAGGCAAAAGTGGCTCAGCCACAACAGTAGGATACACACAACACACATAGGAAACAGCCTTGAAGTACCAGGTTCTGGTGAACATGGAACATTGCACTGAAGGGCACTGAGGGACATCTTTTTCATAAGGTCAATACTTTCAAGAGCAGGGGACATAGTTGACTTTTCTAAAACACAGAAACAAACACAGAGAGGTAGACCAAATGAGAAGACAGAGAAATGTGTCCCAAATTAAAGAACACACAAAATCACAGCAAAAGACCTAGGCAAAACAGAGATAAGTAATATGCCTGATTGAGAATTTAAAGTAATGATCATAAAGATATTCACTGGACTTGAGAAAAGAGTGGAGGACATCAGAGATACCCTTAACAAAGAGATAAAAAAGAACCAATCAGAGATAAAGAACATAATAAATGAGGAAGCAGAAGAACAAATCAGCAACTTGGAGAACAGAGTAATGGAAAGTAATCAAGCTGAACAGGTAAGAGAAAAATAATTATGCAAAAATGAGAATAGACTTAGGGAACTCAGTAACACTGCTAAGAGCAATAATATTTACATTATAGGGATCACATAAGAAGAGAGAGAAAAGTAGGCAGAAAATTTATTTGAAGAAATAATAGCTAAAACTTCCTGAATCTGGGGAAGGAAACAGAAGTCCAGATCCAGAAGGCACAGAGAGTTCCCAACAAAATCAACCCGAGGAGGTCCACACCAACGCACATAGTAAATTAAAGTGGCAAAAAATAGTGATAAAGAGAGAATTTCAAAAGCAGTAAAAGAAAACAATTACATACAAGCGAAAGCCAATAAAGCTATCAGTTGATTTTTCAGTAGAAATGTTGCAAGCCAGAAGAGAGTGGTATATATTCAAAGTCCTGAAAGGGGAAAAAGACAAAACACAACAAAACAAAAACCTATGTGGCCAAGAATACTCTATCCAGCAAGGCTATCATTCAGAATAGAAGGAGAGATAGAGTTTCCCAGAGAAGCAAAAGCTAAATGAATTCATCAACACTAAACCAGCCGTACAAGAAACATTAAAGGAGACTTTTTGAGTGGAAAGGAAAGACCATAGGTAAGAGTAAGAAAAGTAAGAAGCACAACAGCAGTAAAATTATGTATATTTATATTAATAAGTCAAGGAATTCACAAAACAAAAGGAAGTAAAGTATGACAACATAGTCCTAAAACAGGGGGAGAGGAGTTAAAGAATGGGTTAAAACTTAAGTGACCATCACCTTATTATAGGTTGCTATTTGCATAAGATGTTATAATGTTATATACAAATCTAATGATAACCACAAATAAAAAACCAGTACAGATATGCAAAAAATAAAAAGAAAGGAATACAAGTATATCATTAAAGAAAACCAACAAACTGTAAGAGAAGAGTTTAAGAGAAGAAAGGAACAGAGAAGAAGTATAAAAACAACCATAAAAGAAGTAACAAAACAGCAATAAGTACATACCTATTAATCATTACTGCAAATGTAAATGGACTAAACATTCCAATTAAAGACAATTGTGATGGAATGGATAAAAAAGTAAGACCCATCTATATGCTGCCTTTAAAGAATCAATTCAGACCTAAATACATATGCAGAATGAAAGTGGAGTTATGGAGAAACATTTATCATGGAAATGGTTGTGAAAAGAAAGCTGGAGTAGCAATACTTATGTCAGACAAAATAGACTTTAAAACAGACTGTAACAAGAGACAAAGAAGGGCACTATATAATCATAAAGGGAACAATCCAACAAGAAGATATAACAATTATAAATATTTATTCATCCAATATGGGAGCATCCAAATATATAAAACAGCTAATAATAAACATAAAGGAAGTAATTAATAGTAATACCATAATGGTGGGAGACTTCAGCAGCCCACTTACATCAATGGATAGATCATCCAAACAGAAAACCAGCAAGGAAAGAGAGGCATCAAATGACACATTGGACCAAATGTATCTAACAAATATATTCAGAATATTCTATCCTAAAACAGCAGAATACACATTCTTTTCAAGTGCACATTGAACATTTTCCAGACTAGATCACATATTAGGCCACAAAATGAGTCTCAACAAATTCAAAAAGATCAAAGTCATCTCATGCATCTTTTCCAACCACAATCCTATGAAACTAGAAATCAACCACAAGACAAAATCTGGAAGAACACAAATACATGGGGGTTAAATAATATGCTACTAAACAATGAATGGGTCAACCATAAATCAAAGAGAAAATAAAATAAATACACAGAGACAAATGAAAATAAAACACAATGGTCCAAATCTTTGGGATGCAGCAAAAGCTGTTCTAAGAGAGAAGTTTATAGGAATCAGGCAAGAAACAAGAAAAATCTCATATAAGTGACTTAACCTTACACCTAAAGGAGCTAGAAAAAGAACAAACAAAACTCAAAACTAGTAGAAGAGAAGAAATAAAGATTAAAGTTGAAATATATAAAATAGAAACTAGAAAACAATAGAACTGATCAATGAAAACAGGAGCTCTGGTTCTTTGAAAAGATCAATAAAATTGATTTTCAGCCAGACATGTAAAAAAATAAATAAATAAAAAGACAGAGGACTCAAATACTCAAATATACAAAATCAGAAATGACAGAGGAGCAATAACAACAAACACCATAGAAATATAAAGGATTATAAAAGAATATTATGAAAAATTATATGCAGCAATCTGGCAACCTAGAAGAAATGGATAAATTCCCAGAAACATATAACCTACCAAAACTGAAGCAGGAAGAAATAGAAAATTTGAACAGACTAATTACCAGCAATGAATTTGAATCAGTAATCCAAAAAACTCACAACAAACAAAAGTTCAGGACCAGATGGCTTCACAGGTGATTTCTACCAAACATTTAAAGAAGAGTTAACACCTATTCTTCTCAAACTATCCAAAAAAAATAGAAGAGAAAGAAAACTTTCCCAATTTATTCTAGGAAGCCAGCATTACCCTGATACCAAAATCAGATAAAGGCACTACAAAAAGAGAACTACAGCCCAATATCTCTGATGAACATAGATGCAAAAATTCCCAACAAAATATTAGCAAACTGAATCCAACAATATGTTAAAATAGTCATTCACCACCATCAAGTAGGATTTATCCTAGGGATGCAACTATGATTCAATATTTGCAAATCAATCAACATGATACATTACATCAATAAGATAAAGGATAAAAAACCATACGATTATTTATTTTGATGTGGGGAAAGCATTTGACAAAGTAAAATATCTATTCATGATAAAAGCCCTCAACAAATAGGTTTAGAAGGGACATACTTCATCATAATAAAGGCCATATATGAAAAACCCACAGCTAACACCATACTCAATGGTGAAAACCTGACATATCTTCCCCTAAAATCAGGAACAAGACAAGGATATCCACTGTCACCATTTTTATTCAAGACAGTACTGGAAGTCCTAGCCATAGCAATCAGACAAGAAAAAGAAAGAAAATGCAACCAGACTGGTAAGGAAGTAAAACTTTCACTACTTGCAGATCATATGATACTATTTATAGAAAACCTGAAAGACTCCACCAAAAAACTACTAGAACTGATAAATGAATTCAATAAGGTCATAGGATACAAAATCGATATAATGAAATACTTTGCATTTCTATACATTACTAATGAAGCAGCAGAAAGAGAAATTAAGAAAACAATCCCATTTACAATTGCACCAAAAATATTAACAGACCTAGAAATAAAGTTAACCATAGAGCTGAAGGACCTGTACTCTGAAAACCATAAAACACTGATGAAAGATATTGAAGACAATACAAATAAATGGAAAGGTATTCTGTGCTCATGGGTTGAAGGAAGAAATATTGTTAAAATGTCCACACCACCCAAAGCAATCTACAGATTTAATGCAATCCATATGAAAGTATCAATAACATTTTCCATAGAACTAGAACAAATGATAGTAAAATTTGTCTGGAACCACAAAAGACCTCAAATAGCTAAAGCAAAGCAATCTTGAAAAACAAGAATAAAACTGTAGGTACCACAATCCCAGATTTCAGGTTATATTACAAACTGTTAGCAATAAAAACAGTATGTACTGGCATAAAAACAGACACATTGATAATGGAACAGAATAGAGAGCCAGAATATGCCATATGCTTATATGATTAATCTACAACAAATGAGGCAAGAATATACAATGGGGACAAGACAGTCTCTTTAACAAATGGCACTGGGAAAACTGGACAACTACATGCAAAATAATGTAATGGAACACTTTTCTTAACACTATATATACAAACAAACTTAAAATGGATTAAATACCTAAATGTGAGACTTGAAATCAAAATTCCAGAAGAAAACATAGGCAGTAATTTCTTTAATATCAGTCATAGACTCATGGTTTTTTTTTAGATATGTCTCCTCAGGCAAGAGAAATAAGAGCAAAAATAAACTATTGGGACTACATCAAAATTAAAAGCTTCTTCACAGCATAGGAAACAATCAACAAAACTAAAAGACAGCCTACTGAATAGGAGAAAATATTTGCAAATAGCATATTCGATGAAGAGTTATATATCCAAAATATACAAAGAACTTCTACAACTCAACACCAAAAAAACAAGTAATCCAATTAAAAACAGGCAGAAGACATGAACAGAAATTTCTCCAAAGAAGACATACAGATGGCCAGCAGACACATCAAAAGATGCTCAAAATCATTAATCATGAGGGAAATGCAAATAAAAACTACAATGAGATATCACCTCATACCTGTCAGAATGGCTAGAATCAAAAACACAAGAAACAACAAGTTGTTGGCAAGGGTGTGGAGAAAAAGCAAGCTTTGTGCACTGTTGGTAAGCATGCAAACTGGAGAAGTCACTGTGGAAAACAGTATGGAAGTTCCTCAAAAAATTAAAAATAGAATTACCATATGATCCAGTAATTCCACTATTAGGTATTGACTCAAATAATACAAACCACTAATTTGAAAACATATATGCACCCCTATGTTTATTGCAGCATTATTTACAATAGCCAAATGATGGACATAGCCAAGTTGTCCATCAATAGATGAATGGATAAAGTTGTGGTATATATATACAATGGAATATTATTCAGCCATAAAATGAATGAAATCTTGCCATTTGCACAACATGGATGGAGCTGAAGAGTATAACGTTAAGCAAAATAAATCAGTCAGAGAAGATAAACACCATATGATTTCACTCATATGTGGAATTTAAGAAACAGAACAAAGAGAAAAAGAGATCAACCAAAAAGAGACTCTAACTACAGAGAACAAACTGATGGTTACCAGAGGAGAGTTGGGTGGGGGAGGGGTGAAATAGAAAGGGATTAAGAGTACAGTTATCTTGATGAGTACAGAATAATATATGGAACTGTTGAATCACCATTTTGTACACTTGAAACTAATATATCACTGCACGCTAACTATACCGAATTAAAAATTTTTAAAAGACCAGAAAAAAAAAGAGAGAGAGAGAAACACACACACACACACACACACACACACACACACACACACACACGAATAAAATATACTCCTCACTGAAATTTGGGAAATCTCAAACATTCATGAAGTTAGGAGAAAGAAATTAATGAAGTTAAATTTTAACAGGCCTAGTACATGGTATATAAAGCTCTTAAATTCATTTTGTAAAACTGGCATGAAACTGAAGCTAAACTTGATGTGTACTCTTGTTTTCACAGTAAAAGGTAAATCAAGAGATATCTGGAATTCTGTCATCCACGTGACAACTATAAAATTTTTAAAAAATGTCTTGTCTTGCAAAAATTTTTTTTTAAAAAATGTTCTCACAAGGAGGGGATAGAAATGACTCCAAGGTAGAGTTGCCAGATTTATAGCAAATAAAAATACACGACTCCTAGTTGAATTAGATTTCCAAGTAAGTGATGAATAGTTTTAGTATAGGTGTTTTCTAAATTTGTATGTGTTTTTCTTATTGATATTCTGGCCCCACCGCAGACCTATTAAATCAGAATGTCTGGGGATAGGGACTATGGATCTGTTTTGTTAAAAAGTTCATCAGTGATTCTAATGGGCAGCTAAGGTTGAGAATCACTGTGCATAATGATTATTTATTAATCAAACCACCTATGTGGTGTATACAATGACAATTACACCACCATGCCGCACAACAAATCCAGAGATAGATAAAGAGCCCTTGTGCATTCTGTTAGCCACAGTAATCTTCTTTGGTTGAGGATCACTATCAAGTTTTTCAACCTTATCCTGATCTCCACTCTGGCTTCCTTTTTCCTACAATGGAGAGTAAGCTATAGGTGCCACTACCATTTCATTCCTTGTGTTCAAAGTTATCAGAAAATGTATGCAAAAATAAAAACAATGCCTATTATAAAATTGTTTAATGTATGAAAATTTTAATTTCCTATATAATAGGTATTATGTTTCATCTCAAAAAAATACAAGATAGTTGAGGATGCTAAATATGGTCGAGTGCTTCAGAAATTGATTGTATCAGAAAACTTAGTCATCTACTTTCTCGGTATGCCAATTAGCTTTTTTGGGCCACCATTTCTTCACTGGTAAAACTGATCGTTTGATTTGGTGACTCTCTAGTTTAAAATATCTATAATCTAGTGTTTAAAATGTCTCTTGGAAAAACGAAGATTGGCACACATAAGTTATTAGATGATCAATGTCTTCTGACTATTGTTATTAGAGACATACATTTTAATAAGGACATTGTGGAAATAAAATAGATTATTATAGGTATTTATGCTCCATACTTGTCATTAGGGAGAATTCTCACATACAATTAAATGTAGACTACAACTTTGAAGTCTATAATTTATAGCAACACTGTGAACCTTTCAAAATACTGAAACTCAGTTTTGGAGAAAGTAAATATGTCTTGCTTTTAGCTCACTTGCAGGAATAGTCAATGACCTATTCAGGGTCATGAAGTAGGAACAACAAATTTTTATGAATTTTAATTAAAATTTAGCTTGCCCAATGGACACAGAGACATCTCTCAAATACTATCTAACTGGGGGTGCCTGGGTGGCTCAGATGGTTAAGCGTCTGCCTTCGGCTGGGGTCATGATCCCAGGGTCCTGGGATGAAGCCCCACATCAGGCTCCTGGCTCAGTGGGGAGCCTGCTTCTCCCTCTCCCTCTGCCTCTCCCCCTGCTCATGCTCTCTCTCTCTGTATCTCTGTGTCTCAAATGAATAAAAAAAATACTATCTAACTGCTAGTGACTGACACTATTTCTATAAGTGACCAAAATGAGGCTTTTCTTTTTAATAATAATTAATAGGCTATTAGATTCTACTTTTTATTTCTTCTAATCTCTGCCCTGGGATAAGTACATTTCACATTTTAATTTTTCTTGTTTTTTTAACTTTACTATAAAAGATTGTGATGGATGAGTATTTTCCTTAATTTAAAAATTTTGGTATCCGCCTCACAGTTTACAGATATGTTTTATCAAATACATCTGAATATTTTAACTCTGTAGATGAAATAAATGTGTCATTAAGTACTATATATAAAATAATAGTTGTGAAGGAATGAGAATTAGCCAATTCTCAATTACATGTTATTTTGTTCACCCTTAAGTAATACAAGAAACTAGTAGGTTCATTGTCACCCACTAGTAGTTTTAGTATTTATGATTCAAGTACATTATTTAGTTTATCTCTTCATGAAGCCCTAAAGGAAAATCAACTTGAAAAAAGTCCAGTAAAACTATATTCATGTCTTCTGATGTGCCTGTTGCATATCTAAAATTATTATACACATTATGCTGATACATAGATACAAATTGCAAAGTTTGTCTTATGTAGATGAAAATCAGAATTCAGCATCCTTTCAATGACTATGCCAATTAAAAACATACATGTCTGGGCAATGAATGTCTACAGCAGAAAAAACAATTACTATAATTTCTAGCTAGCCAAGACTTTTGTCCTTCATTAGAGTAGACTTTTGTCCTTCATTAGAGTCATCAAAAACTGTCAGAAAATTTAAAAATCTTTAATAATCCAAAGTGTTTAACATCCAAAATCTTAAATATCCCAAAGGTAGGTTTGAACTTTCTGTACCTCTACTCTGCTTTTGGAAGCCATGTTCAGCCAATATTTCCCAGACCGACAACCAGTTGAAAGGCAGATTCTTTGAAGAAACAAATTCAAACAAAATATCATTTGAAAATGTTGTCTGCATGATGAAAAGATTATATGTATATTATCTTACAACGTTCAGTTCAATATCAAAAATATTTTGATATTTACCATAAATTTTATGGTGTTTTGGGTCACTTTTATATTTGTATTTAATATTGATTATATAAATATTAAAACTGCTTTTAACATTTTTTTATATTATTGTGATATCTTCTTTTTTTTTTTTAAAGATTTTATTTATTTATTTGACAGAGAGACAGCGAGAGAGGGAACACAAGCAGGTAGAGTGGGAGAGGGAGAAGCAGGCTTCCCGCAGAGCAGGGAGCCCGATGCAGGGCTCGATCCCAGTACCCTGGGATCATGACCTGAGCTGAAGGCAGATGCTTAACGACTGAGCCACCCAGGCGCCCCTACTTGTGATATCTTCTTAATCAAATTTCTGAGTTTTGCCTATATTTTATTGCATTATCTTTCTGTTCTTTCTATATAACCAACTCCTTAAAGTTACTATTTTCTTCTAATTATTGAGTTAAATACTTGGTTTGCTGGTTATATATACTTCATATTTTCTAATATGTGCTTTAAGTAATATAAATTCCATTTTCTATAATACTGTTTTACCTGTATCCAAATATCTAAATATGTTATAATATTCATTTTTATTTTGTCAAACTGTAAGAAGGGTTTTTTAACTTCTTTTTTTTTTTTTAAGGTTTTATTTATTCATTTGACAGAAACAGAGGGATAGCGAGAGCAGGAACACAAGCAGGAGTGGGAGAGGGAGAAGCAGGCTTCCCCCCGAGGAGGGAGCCCGATGTGGGACTCGATTCCAGGACCCTGGGATCATGACCTGAGCTGAAGGCAGATGCTTAACGACTGAGCCACCCAGGCACCCTAACTTCCTTTTTTTTGTCATAGACTAACATTACTGCACTGTGACTACTTGTGTTACTTATTATCTTTCTTTTACTAAAACATAAGCTCCTTGATAGCAGGACTTTTTGTCTGCTTTGTTCATTGTTTTAACCTCTTAATCAGAAGAGAACCTGGAACATAAACCTTGGTAATTACTTATTTGGATCTAGAGGTTTCAGCTGTCTTGAACTAGTTTTTATATTATTTTATATTATTAATTTCTTCACATGGATTCTATAATGGTGTAAACTGAGCCATCATATACTTTTTGCACAGGATGGAGTTTTCAATTTATCACAGTTTTTCCCCTTATCTATATTCCTTGCGTGGGATAAGAAGTTCTTTTATTAATAATATTACTCAGTTTTGTGAGTGTAAAGTAGTCCTAGGTTTCCATTTTCACAGATGGTGCAGCGCCTAGGGAATCATTTACATCAGGGTCTTTTTCTGTCTTTCTGACTTGGGAAGACCCAAATTGTCTTCTATGCCTGTGGATTTAGTAAAATATTAGACTGCAATTTCTAGAGAAGATACAAATCCATATTTGCATACATACAAATGCTTGAGTTGTCAATATTTTAGCTGGACTTCACAGTCTATCTTTAATTGCCTTTTCCATTTCTAGCCCCTGGCAGTTTCTATTTCTCTCTTTTGAGTTTGGTTACATATTAAAATTTCCTTTATTATGTTTTATCTAGCATTTTTATGTAGTTGTGCTAATCTTTCTTGTTGAAAGCTCACAAGCTTTCTTTAGATAAGTCTTGATTTAAATTGAATGTACCCAAATTGCTGACCTAAGAACTGTTGTTTCCTTATGGAAAATGTATGCAAATTAAAGGGTTATCCTCTAAAAGCTATCATAACTCTCTTATTTCAGAATTCCTACAGCACTTACTGTTAGCCCCATAGATTGAACACCACAAGGTAACAATTTCTCCTCTCAAACATATTCTTCCTTCTTATCATGACAAAACTGTATTTATCCTAATCTAGGATTGTTCTTAGAGTCCAAAACTGAACATGTTTCAACTTTTGTTAGTCTTTACAACTAACATTGCATTATAGCCTGATAACTGCCAGTATGGCCAAAGCCAAAGTCTTTTAACAGCATATTTTTTTCCATAAATATTTGTTGTACTTTTACTATTTGTCAAACATTATTTGTTATTATGTACTGTGCTAGTTGTGGAAGGTATAGAGCTAAATAAGGTAGACAAAGTCCTTACCATCGTGGATCTTATTTTCAAAAGGGGACAATCAAAAAAGGCAAAGCCTGGTTAACTCAGACACAACTCAATCCTTCAAGATGTCAGTAAATATTTCAAGAGTTTTTCTATATTCCTTTGCTGCAGTGACCAAGAAAATAAGAGTTCTGCATAGCTTTTATAGTCAAGTAGGGACAAAAGGCACTGAGACCCACCAGCATACCACTAAGTAAACAACTACAGGTGTGGGAAGCACAGGCTGAGAAAACTATTATTTTAGAAATTCTAGCAGAATATGATTGGGATTTTACAATGAGCACATCTTACTATTTTAGATGTTCTAGCCTGGCTAGATGGAGTTTTTACCTTGAGAGTTGGATATTTATTTTTTACTGGTTCAACGTTTGAGCATGCATTCACTCTAGCCCCATTAGTCTCCAATACTGGTGCCCAAGCCAAATCATCTTAACTGACCTGCATTTACTGATATTGATCCTCAGACATTCTAGGCTTAAGAAAAATCTGGCCCATGTCTTACCTATAAATCTAGAATCCTCCCTCAAAATGCATGTTTTTCTCAACATGTTTTTGTTTGTTTTGCTTTTATTTGTTTGGTTGTTTTTTTTTTTATATTTGTTTCTTTATTTTTTTATTTCCTCAAGGGCCCTTCGTCAGAAGTTCAACCTTCTTTGGAACTCAGCTCCTCTAAGGATAAATCTGGAACTGGTTCTCAAGTTTCTCTACACTCCCTCTGAGGAGATGAGACTCTTTTTATATGCTGCCAAGAAGGTTTGCTGATTTCACTCTTGGCTTTCAACTGCTTGTTAATCACACTCAGCCTTTTCTTTTTCATCCTTTCTCTAGATGTCAATAGAGTTTGGCAATAGCATACAATCTAGTTGCCCTTCACAGTATTTTTTCCCTCATGCTTTTCAACATTGAACCAGTTATTGGATTCCTCTTTAACTGGTATACCATCCCAATCTATTACCAGTGAAATTTAAATAATCTGACCACTACCTTGTGCCAGGCTATCTATGGTCCATCTTCCCAGTGGTGGGGTCCTCACTGTCAGCTAGGCAGTGGGTGCTATAGTTCAACAAACATTTTATCACTTGCTTTCTCAGAAAATTTCTGACACAAGCTATCACAGTTTAGGTCATTTATTTCATTATCATACATGATTGATAGCTTGGGTGATCTAAAATTTTGAAAACCATTTTTCCTAAGATTTGGTAGTCATTTTTTCCCCGACATGATTTTCAATATTACACATTAGAATTTTTACTGATCCTTTTGTGTGTTATTTTTAAAAGTTTTTTGGGGGTATTTTTTCTATCTTAAAATAGTCAGGACCATCTTTTCAATCTTCTTTTTATCTCTAATTTTCTGAAAATTTAAAATGGTCTTATGTTTTAATTAATTTTTCCAGACCCTTGTTGAGCCCTTTCCAATCTACAAATGGATGCATTAACTTCAGTTTTCAGAAATGGTATTGAAATGTTCCATTATTTTCTCCTCTCTTCTTTCCGAGAGTACTGAAAATCAAATTTTGGATCATCTGCAACTTTTACTAATTTTCTCATCTGATCCTTTAATTTCACATCCTATGTTTTTCTGGGTGGGGAGGGTGTCTGCTTTCTGGGAAACTTTCTTAATTTTATCATTCAAGCTTTCCCTTTAATTTTTAATTTCTTCTATTATATTTTTTTAAGTTTCCCAAAGCTCTTTTTATGTTCTTTGAATTTAGTTTTCATAATATGTTGTTTTGTGGTTGTTCTTTTAAGTGGATGTATATGCTGCTTGTTTCTCTGAGGTTATCAGTTATACTTTTGAAGCACTTTTTTCCTGCTCTGCACTACCTTCAGTTCCTCTGAGTTCCTCTTTAATGTTTCTTTGTTTGATCCCTTTTATGTTAGATTTCTCCAGATGTCTAGTGATCCTTGTCTGTCTGATCCTATTTAAGAGTGAGGCACCAAATATCAGATTGGAAGTTTGTTGAGCATTTGCAAATTTTAAGGGTCAGGTATAAATGAAGGTGACTAAGGAGGATATGACTATTTCACCGGTATCTCTGACAGTTAATATGTCCTTCTCCAGGGAAGGGGGATTGGTCCTGGAAATTGTGAGTCTGAGTGCCCATGATCTAGCAGCTGAGTAGACATAGGGGTTTGTACCCTCACCATTTAATGTGTAGATATTCATTATTCCCTGGTTTCAGCATGATACTTTCCACTTTAGTAGTGCTTACTGCACACAATTCCAAATTCCTTTGTTTTAACCTTTCTAGAGAGGAGATTTTCAATATTCTGCCTAGTTGTGCATATGCTGTGTGAAACAAGGTTACAGGGAATAACCAAGTACTTGGAAAGGGGAGTACATACAGGTGTTTAAATGCTTCTAATAGTTGGGGTGCCTGGGTGACTCTTGGTTTTGGCTCAGGTTGTGATCTCATGGGTCTTGATCTCATGGGTCCTAATCTCATGGGTCATGCACTCAGCAGGGAGCCTGCTTGAGGATTCTCTCCTGTTGCCCCTCCCACCAGTCGTAAACACTCTTTCTCCCTCTAACAAGTAAATAAATCTTAAAAAAATTAAAAAAAAATAAATGCTTCTAATAGTGACATTCAAGAGCCTTCTTTTTTCAATGTCATCTTTAACCTTGCCTTCACAAGTAGCAAGTGCCTCCAATTCTTCATCCTTTTAAGTGTACTTCAGTGGAAGTTTGTTTCTTAATTTCTCCCCCTATAGTCACTTTCTTTTGTGTGCAAAGTCAGCAAACAAATTAGCAGCTTCCATCATTCAATTAACATCTTTTCTCTTGTGATGTCCTGTCTTTGTGTCTTTGCTCTATGGAATTATGTCTTTCAAAAAATCCCTTATACAGCTATTTTAGGAGTGTTTGTGGAATTTGCAGTGATGAAGACATGTGTGCTCAATCTGCTATGTATAACCTAAAGTCCGTAAGTCACCTTGAAAAATGAGTACATTGGTGAGTCTCTCATTCAGTACTCATATCCAGTTATTCTACTTTATTTTTTATTTTTTCAAAGATTTTATTTATTTGAGAGAGAGAGGGAGAGTGTGTACAAGCAAGGGGAGGGGCAGGGGGAGAAGCAGACTCACTGCTGAGCAAGAAACCTGACGCAGGGCTTGGTCCCAGGACCCTGAGATCATGACCTGAGCCAAAGGCAGATGTTCTACTAACTGAGCTACCCAGGTGCCCCTAGTTATTCTACTTTAATTCAAACACAGAAATGTATCTCCAGTCAGCTTGCTAATCTCCATTCCCTGTGCTACTATACCATTATATAATTTCAAGGCACAATATACTTGACCTGAGTTACATTTCCAATCTTGTCCTAACAAACTCCATTCTTCAATTGCAACAAGTATATTTATCTTTCTAAAATACAAATATGACCATGACATCCTCTTTCTTAAAAATTTTCAACAATTCCTCTAATTCCTAAGAATAATATCTGAAGTTCTTAGTGGTGCACACAAAGTACTTAATAATCTCTCAGCCACCCCTGCACTTGGATGCCACTCAGAAACCATCCCTTTGCCTTTCCCAAGCAGATGAATATGAACATGGGGCCATGAACACACACATACACACACAAAGCATATATGCTCACATGCTCCACGAATATCAAACTATTTTTAGTTCTATAAATATTCACTGTTTTCTTTTATTACACTGGAACTACCTACCCTAATTCCACTATCAAAATCATGTCTCTCTTCATGTTCTTCATATTGTAGTTTAGTAGTAACTCATACCAAGACATTTTTCCTGACTTTGTATTACAAGATATACCTTCATGGTACTCTCTCTTTAGTCCAAAGTGTCATTTGCTACCCTGTATTCTTTTTTTCTCCCTTCTCTATACTGCTTCCTGTACTTTACTCCCAAGACTGTAAGCTCTTTAAGCCTGCTTATATATTTCCTATATTCGATTTTAATTCCTGCCACACTACCTAGCACATAGCCAATGCTCAATAAATGCTTGAAAAAAAAATCCAAAGACTACTATAAGTGCCAAAACTAGGATAATGTGAATAATCCTTGTTATGATTAGTTTGTTGGGAGAAACGACTTGTCATTTAATTCATTCTTTGTTTTATATGAAGAAGGTATAATTAAAAAATCCTGACACAAAACAGACAATGAATCATTTATTATCACATTGATTTTCTCATGAGATACTCACTACAAAAGGGGATCTCTTCACATTGCTTTATTGGTTTTATATGTAAAAACAAGTAAAAGGAAAAGAACAGAGTTTGTGTTTAGTCACCAAAACAACTGCAAAACTATGGCAGAAACAGTAGAATAAGGCCTTTAAATAGATTTTTTACTTCAAGAGTATGAAAGTATAGTTATAGCATTTAAATGGTGATCTAAATGAAATGAGAATTACAAACTCAAAGTTAGCTTGATCATAAGAGATGAAGAAGATTGGGGTACCTGGGTGGCTCAGTTGGTTAAGCGGCTGCCTTCAGCTCGGTCATGATCCCGAGGTCCTGGGACAGAGCCCCACATTGGGCTCTCTGCTCAGCAGGGAGCCTGTTTCTCCTCCCTCTGTCTACTGCTCTACTTGTGCTCTCTCTCTCTCTCTCTCTCTCTCTCTGTCAAATAAATAAATAAAATCTTAAAAAAAAATAAGAGATGAAGAAGAAAAATATGGGTGCACCTAATTATCAATTGGCAACCTCCTGATAAGCTGCAAGAAAGAAGATAAAAAATGTTCTTAAGACTATTCTACATGTCAAACAAGTGTACTGGGAAGAAATATAGTTAGAGGGATTTTCCAATAAATTTGTGGCACTGAAACCAAGACAAATTGTAATGGACCCATCACTGAAGACTTGAAATAGAGTAAAATCATCCTACTTCAGTATCACTGAGGCAAATATAGGGAAATAACTGCGAACATGATCACATTTTATTTTCAATGTTTCTTACTGCTATGTAAGGCTTACCTTGTAAAGATACAATTGCTGATATCTTTTTGAAAGGCAAAGCAAGAGCAAAATAACACACTATCAAGAAGCATTTTTTCTTTATTATTTTCCCTTTTTATTCATTTATTTCTGCTTTTTTCTTAATAAAAGAAGAATGAAAATGGACGGAAAACAATGATCTATCTACATAGTTTAAGAACATCCTGTGTTATATTTTTAGATTTTATTTGCAAATTTATGACCAATGTTTAATATGCATTTTTTCACATGCTAGAAACATCAGATTTAATTTACTCTGTTTATACTTTATCTCTTTTTCCTGTAAATAAAAGCCTAAGAGAATTTTCATGGATTACAGTTTTTCCCATTCTCCTTTCATCATAGTTCACTGTTTTGCATAATGTACAAAAAAGATATATAACATTCCCAGTCCATTTTAGCCTAAGACCAGGAGAAGGGTTGTAAAACCCTTCAAAGGTAACCCTGCAAGAAAAAAAAATAGTTTTTTATGTTGCTTTTTAAGTTGGGAAATAAATGTTATTGAAATAATAATAGAGTGGCTAAGTTGAGTTTTAGGTTGGTACATAAATGTCATGAAATAATAATTAAAAAAACACATTAAGTGTTCATTCCTTAGGACGTAAAATTTACTGTTTATGCACAACATCAGTCCTACAGAAAGGACATCAAGCACTATGTACCATAAAGATTTTCCACTTCTTGTTAATTGAGAAAAGTAAATTTAAAATTTTTAGGCGGAAACTTCATGACAGGATAGGAATAGATTACACAATGCAATATTTTCATAATTATTTAAGATTATACCTACATCTCAAGCAGTTAGCTGGATAGGAATGTATAACCAAAGAGAAAACTTAGACAATCTGTAACTTTGAATTAGTGATGATTTAATTGCTAGCAGTAACTACAAGCATTTTTGTCTTATTCTGCGCTTAAAATTGTCTTAAACCTGAATAAAAATGCAAACCTAATAACTATAGTTAATTTCTTCAAATACTAAATTCAGTGTGCTCTAAGCTTAGACCTATTTAAAGGAAATGCTAGTCTCATATTCCACCATGTTGTACTGAATTATTTTTAATATATCATTAAAATAACTAAACATAAAACATGTCAAAAACTCTATATATTTATAGTTTTCATAGAACAATATGACCAGAGAAAAAGTTTGAAATAGGACTCACAGAATTACAAAGCTAATAAAGTTTAAGTTAACAGTAATTTTATATGATTGACAACATTGTTTGAATTGTTCCCACTGGTTGTAACATGACTGTGATATTCCCCATCATCATGCATATTCTGTGTTGCTCAGTCCATCTATACTCCTCTTTGCCCTATAATGATTCAATTATTTCACACTTTTGTGTATTCAAATTACTGTAAAATCTTCACTCATCCTGCTGTAATATGATGTCAGGTGGCTATCACTTGGCTCCAATTCCAAATATACAAATTAACCCTGTCCAAATTATTTTCTATTAATCTCTGATGATGAAAGTAATACTAGGCTACAATGTAATGAGAAACAGAAATATGTATGTAAGCCATAAATTCTGTGTCAGTACCTAATTACACATTCACAATTCAAATAATTAGGAAATAATTTCTGTTTTTGAGATACTAATAAATATTAAAATAAAAAATTAAGATCATTACTATGGAGAGCTTTTAGGCATGAAGTATATGTCTATGGTCCATAGTCCAGAAAACACTACGAAAGAGACACCATAAGGGTTAGATCCTACCTAAAGTTAGGCAATATCAAAATGTGATAAGGGAGTTAATTTTTATGCCTTATACTAATTTCTATGGTTAGAGTGAGATCACTTGCCTTTGAAAAATTAACAAAAGATAACAGATATAGAATTATACCTGAAGTGCTAAAGCATGGGGAATTTTAAATATTTTAAGGAGTTAATGTTTTTAGTTCAGCAAAATTGATGTGTACCTTTGGACCAAGAATTTATTTCACCTAGTGCGCTATTAAATTTAGAATGTTAGAACAAGAAGAGCTTCCCAAAGGGTTTTTCTGTATATATATGGAAGATCTTCAGTAATTATCTAAATATCCAGGATATGCAGAGACATGTAAATCTGTAATTATCCTGAAGCAAAAACTTATTCATGCACAATTCAAAACTGATGTTTGGAAGTCACTTAGATAACAAATGTGTCTGATTGATCTTTCTACATTTGCCTCGCTGCTTATCATTGTATGAACTTAAAAAGAATGCCACTTCCTACTACTAGTTATAAGAATAAATGGTATATGGAGAGTCCAGGAAAGAAATGGTTCTTTATCGGGTAATGACTATGTAAATATCTCAGGCCTTGTGTTTACCAGCGTAAAGCAGTAAATTCTATTTTTTAGCTACATTTTACAACTTTGGGGGTAAAGTATATAAAATATTTGCAAATTAAAACCACAAAAAGTTGATTGATACTGTACAGTTTGAGGGATGCCCTGATGTAGAGGATCACAAGTGGTCAGTGGATAATATGCAAGCACTGGGTCTGAAAAAAATGCTCAAATGTATATTTAACAATTGTATCTAAATGTGGTTTTAACAGAGGGTTATAAATTAGCTGTTGCAAATGTGACTAGATCCTGTCCTAGACTGATAAAAAATACATTAACTTTGATAGCTACTTTCCATTTTATTTATGGTCTCAAGTTCAATGGCTTTAATTTCATGAGTAAATATTTCAGTGAATGTTTTTACTCATAGTTGGTGTCCAATCCCTAGAATAAATTTCCCTTTCCTCACCTGTTTTATTATATAAGTTCCAATTCTTTTTAGTTTTTGCAATAGGGCAACTCAAATAATCAATCCCCATAACTATGATATTTTGAAAGTATTTTATAGGATAAATAATTGAGATATAGACTTGCATTATTTTGTCCTACACACACACACACAAAACATTTATTCTCTTCTGCACTTTGAACTTTTATACTACAGGGACAGAAGTAGAAGTTGGCTTTTATTTTTAAAGAATCCAGAGTATGATATTTGGGTTTCCTGGAGAAAGGGAAACCAGGCAAAGAACTTTGACAAAGAGCCAAATGAAGGAGAGGGTTGAAGATGGAGAAGTAAATATCCCAAGTATAAGAGAAGAAACACATTTCTTGGTGGGGGGTTGTGTATCTATAGTATTCTTTAGTAGGGTGTGTTGTCCTACTGTGCTGAGGTTTTAGAGTAGAGTGGATTTGATTCAGAAAAAAATAAAGAATGCCACACTTCTTACAAACATATATACACTTAGATCTGTTATATATAAGTACCTCATCCAGGATTGCTGAGAAACTGCAGTCAGCACATAGGCATAGCATAATGGTAGCAATCTACAGAAATGACAGAAGATGGTTTTCAGACAAGAGTGTTGACCCAGTTGCAGTATGGCATACAGGGATGAGTCTGGACTCCTAGAAGTAACTACTGATTTAGAATATACCACTAGTCTATACTGAAACTAAGGCTGATTTAAAAATGCTTATGTGATAAAGAAAATAGAACAAAGAGAAAACAAGCATACATCTGGATGGTACTGAATGAAATAAAGGAGACTATGAAATGCTTCTGAAAATCCATTCTGTATCCAAGTCACATAATAAGTTACTGATAGTTTGTCCCATAATGGAAGACAGTGCTTTTTATGTGGAAGCAATTATCCTAGGAATCCATTCAATGACTCAATTTTATGTAGGGCTACTGGCATGGGACATTCATTAAGAGACACACAGGCTTCCAATGAAAGGAATCATAGAATAAATAGTGAGGAAAGAAATATCTGACTGGTTGTTTTCCCAGTGAGTTGTTTTCCCATTACTCCCAGGAAGGAGAGACTAGCAGTGTGTTTTTAAAAGTCCATTAAAGAAAGATAATGTGAGACATGCCAGCAAGGGTAGGAGATAGAAGTTAGAGATTTGGTAGGGCAATCAACCACTTAAAAAAAGAGATTTAATGTGACCCCCAAGTTATCTGATACACAATTGAATTTCAGGTTCCAAAAATAATATGGACCCACCCTTACTCCCCCCAAGTTCCATGGAGAAATGGCAGAAATATGGAAGCAAATAGCAGCCTGATACACACAGATGGTATCTTCTGAGGTGTCCAAGCTGCCAATTCTGGCCAATTGTTGCAAAGCCAAGTTGAGTCACAAAGGGAGGAATTGTTTCTTTTCAAATTAATGATGTAAACTTGACTTTGAATGTTTGTACTAAAAAGAAGTCCTTTTACCTGCCGATCCTACATACCTTTTAAGTCCAAGATATTTTCATGTGATTCAGGTTATGTGAGAAATACCAAGACACATTAATGAAATTCTGTATTATACCATCCTGTGATTTGGGGCTTGGCGTGCACTTGTATTTTAATTTAGAGAAATCAAGTAATTAGTATTTCTTTTTTTTTAAGTTTTATTTATTTAAGTAATCTCTACACCCAACATGGGGATTGGACTCACAATCTCAAGATCAAGAGCTGCGTGCTCTTCTGACTGAGCCAGTCAGGTGGTCCAAGTAACTAGTATTTTCTTACACCGGGGGTATGGTGAGGGATGATTCATGCCACTTATACTTTCATTGTCAATACTCTCCATGTTAGTCACAAATATAACTGCTTCTCCAAAGCACTGTAGGATTTCAAACAAGGAGAAAAATCTGATGGGAGTTCAGTTCCTAGTGCTTAACAAATCCTAATTAGGTCAGTCAATATCAGCCAGTTCTATCTTCCAAATACCAAATGTTGTGATATATGCTGTGCGGGATTGGGAAGCAAACAATTGGCCAAAAGAAAGAAGTACTAGGATCAGATGGAAGAAAAGAAGGCAAAGTGAACTTGGAAATAATAGCCTTACTCTTCAAGAGTACAGATTAGTGGGATTAATTCTATTAAGGGATGGGACATTGAAGTTATAGCTAGAATTGGCTAAAAAAAATTATTAATCTTTATAAATGATTCCCAGTTTAAAGATCTTAAATTTATATTCAAAGCCACATTGCAGCCCCCAAACTTACCTAAATACATTTTCACGAACTTTTAAGTTTGGAATTAAATGGATGATTTTTTCACGAAATACTGTCGGGTAAAGGAACAGAAAAATATGATGATCAGAGACATCTATGGGCGTTGCTATTCTCCTAAAGTATGCTAATATTGTGCTTCTAAACAGTGATAAAAATGGCATATTTAACATTTCATATAGTAACATCTCACATGGTTGATCAATTGTAGGAGATAAAGCTTATCTATATTTTTTCCTCTGAACATAAGCTTGTATTTATATAATTAGCATAAATCTTATAAATCATAAAATACAAATTATAAGGATATGTTTTTATTTTCTATACACGATTTTGAAGACATTTTAAATCGACTTAAAGTTCAGTACCTGCATATAAGTGCTTGCATTTTCTAATTTTCCATATAAATCTTAAATAAGCAATAGACATGAGATCTCTAAACCCACAAATGCAAATGTCTATTCATGTTGCCAAGAAGCCAGATGGCATTCAAACTTAAAAAAAAAAGAGCTTTTCCAATACCCATATAACACCTGCCCACTCCAATTATTAGATACTCAAAAGAGATACTAAGGATTGAATTTAATATCTTGTACATTATATAATTGTTATAAAAATGATATATGCATATTATTAAAATTATTCTTTTATTCGTTATATTCGTTATAATTTTAGTGATATTAAATAATATATAATAAATATTAGAGATCCTCAAACTAAAAAGCAGATCACTTCTTTTAGGTAAATTTCCTTAAAGGAATCAAAGAGAAATCTTGCCACACTTACATAAGCCTGCATTGTGATATACAGTAAGTATTTAATTTGAACTATTGCAAAAGCCTTTAACTCATTAATTTTATTTTTTCCTCCATTAATTTTGTGAATTCTGAAGTCATGAATGCATACATCCCTATGGATTTTTAAGGGTTTTCATTTTTTATGTATAGATATATTGAAATATAGTTAATAGCATGATAATTAGTTTTAATTCATAGGGATATGTGGCTTTGAGATATTAAGAATATGTTTAAAAATAAAGTACTGGGGCGCCTGGGTGGCACAGTCGTTAAGCGTCTGCCTTCGGCTCAGGTCATGATCCCAGGGTCCTGGGATCGAGTCCTGCATCAGGCTCCCTGCTCCGCGGGAAGCCTGCTTCTCCCTCTCCCACTCCCCCTGCTTGTGTTTCCTCTCTTGCTGTGTCTCTCTCTGTCAAATAAATAAAAAAATAAAAAACTAAAAATAAAGTACTTATGCAAACAATAAATCATGGAACACTACATCAAAAAATAAAGATGTACTGTATGGCGACTAACATAATAAAATAAAATTGAAAAAAATAATAAAATAAAGTATTTACAGATCAACAGTCCTTTCCATATGTTTTAAGTACTTTTATTTTATTTCCTGAAAATGATTATATTATTTTAATTAAATACAAGAAGAGGAAGAAAGTATACACGAGAGAACCTGCACTGTCTATACAGTTCTATAGGTCCTAATTCTAAAACTTATTATGTCCCTAGGTCAATAGAATTGGTTTGAAGACTCACTTTGGCTAGCTCTTTTACATCATTTAAGTTAAAAGGCTTTGGGCTAACAATTCATTCTGACAAAGCCATAGAACTACAGAAAGTCAGGAGACCTAGGATTGAGCTGCTCCCACTTAGACTAGAGACAATGATTATCACATAAATGCTCAGGATATTTTTACACTTCAATCCATATAAACAACAATGCCTAAAAAACATACAGCCCTCTTGACTCTTCCTTCTACTCCCACATTCGACCAATATTAAAATCTTTGATTTTTACCTCCCAAATCTATTTCAACCCTACCCATTTTCTCCCTTTTCATGGTCTTTTTCTGGACTCACATCACCCTTATCTAGGTCACTGTAGTACTTGGATACTTATCTCCTTAGCCAGATAAGTTCCCAAAAGTTATTTCTCCAAAATTTGACCATTGAACTCCCTGCCTTACAAGCCTTTAAAGGACCTTCTTTTGTTGTTTATGGATTAAGTCCAAAGTCCTACAATCATCTTTTGCAAATCTCTGGAGGGTCTGGCTCCTTAGTATTTTAGCACATCTACTTTTGTCACTTCTTCAGTATGTTTTTTATTTAAATGACAATGAAATCCTTGTAATCCAGCGAAGTCTTCATGCTATTTCACCTTTCCTTGCTTCATGTTTTTTTCTTCTGTTTCTGTTATGAAATATATCAGTGTGATGAGCTCCTCCTTTAAGATGGAAGTCAAAAGATACCTCCTTTTGCAGCCTTAAAGAATCATCAAAATAGAGTAGGCAACTTTTTACTATATTCCTCCACTGAAGGTTTATGTATTTGTAGTGTGCTGCCCTTATACTCTGTGTTACATTTATTTTTACAGATTTCCTTAATAAACTGTAAACTTACTCACTTAAGATATATATTTATCTCTAAGCCTTTAAGTACATATCAGGTGAGAAACACTTAATAAATGTTTCTTGTATAAACAGATGAGCTAGTTAATTTTAAAAAAGATATTTATATAGAGTGAGTAGATCATATACAGCACAATATAATGCTTTCTGAATATATGTGATCAATATATATAAAAACAAAGTCAATGCCTTTCTGTGTCTAAAGTACTGGGAGATATTAATAATTCTCTCTCATTCTGTACTCTCTCACACACTCACACACACACATATACACACACTTCCTGTTTCTGTCTGTCTGTCTCTCTCTCCTACACAGACAGTTGCACTGATAATTCAACTTAAACTGCTTGTAAGAAAATCTTCAAAAATCTCATTATTAGGTTTATAGTTCTCCCAGACCTAAAATATTTGAGAGAAGCTTGGAAAACTTTTATGGGTAAGGAAAGATCTTCCTATTAAATTTGGAAGGCAAGAAGACTTTTCCGCCACATAAATTTGTCTACAAAAGATATTGCTAAGGAACTAAAGTATGTTGTAAAGGTACTGATGCCCTACCTGTAGAGATACAGTAATTCCACTGACGATAAGAAGTATGAGCATTTTTTTTTCTTCCCTTACTGCCCAATGTCTTTGATGAAAACGTACTGTCAGATTAGACTGCAGAATGTGGCATTAAAATTTAATTCTGTCCAATCAGGTAGGCAGAGATCAAATTCTGACACTGGCTTTTATTGTGGAAGAGATGGAACTTTCTGAAAACTCTTTTAAACCATTGCAGCAAACCAAAAAATATTATAATACCAAGAGGAAACGTTTCCAGCTTTAATTTTTTTCTTCATTGTTAAAAATATCTGTGTTAGTGTAATGTAAAACGTAATTCAAAAGTTTGTCCTTTTTTTCTTTTTTTTCAGAGCAAGCATTTTATTTTTATTTCAAAGGTTAACCTTACTAATCCTTAAGACTGCTGGTCAAACTTTTGCATAAGTGCTGTTACATATTAGGTAATCCTATAAATTTATTGCATTAACAGAAAAATAAAATAGTAATTTTTTGAATAACCACATATTTGCTTAAAATTTGCATTTGACAAATTTCCATACAGTAAGTTTCCAATACAGCACACCATGAAACATTAAAAGAAACAAATATACTTTTGAAGAAAAAAAATGTTAAACTTATTTTATCTTTTGATAAACAGAAATTAAAAATCACATCATTCTAAGAGGAATTGCTAAATGATGTATGCACTGAAAATTGTATTCTTTTTTATATTTTATTTCCCATTAAAGTATAATTAACATAGAGTGTTATATTAGTTCCATGTGTACAATCTAATTATTCAACAATTCTATACATTTCTCAGTGCTCATCAAGATAAGCATACTCTTAATCCCCTTTACCTATTTCACCCATCCCCCACCCACCTCCCCTTGGGCAACTGCCAGTTTTCCATATTTAAGAATCTGCTTTTTGTTTGTATCTTCTTTTGTTTGTTTGTTTTGTTTCTTAAGTTCCACATATGAGTGAAATCATATTAAACTTTGAGATTCCAACCTTAAGGATATTGTTTGGTATAGTAGTTTTCCAAGAATTACTTGCTGAATTAAATTGCATAATAATTAGCATTACCAAGAAATTTATGTTTTTCTCAATTCTAATCTTTTGAAATTAAATGAGTATTTGCCTGAAAGATATAGCAATCACCAACTTTCAGTACAATTTTATGGGTAGATCAGTAATGTTCTTATTTTATTTTCCACATGTGGTAATAAACTAAAATGACCTTAACTATGTCCCCAGGAAGAATAAAAATCTGTATAAAACTTAATTTGGTGAAATAGAGCAATCCCTATGTGTGTTTTATAGAGTCAAATTCATCACATTGACTAAAGAGGGCTTCTCTGTCACTAATAAAATTTTCTTTTTAACGCATAAACATATTTTTTTGGATTTACTGTCATATTTGGTGTGTTCAACATTGCCTTGTGTCTAAAATAATACAAATTTATCTTTTAAAAAAATGATTTGGTCATGAATTATTGTTAGATATTTTGAAAGGCAAACTGCAATATAAATGCTCACGATTGATCATATATTTTTACTTATTTACATATGGAATGATGAAGAACATGTATATCACAATAGCGCTAAACAGAGAAGAAAGTACATGCATTATATTCAAAGTCAACTTCAAAGGTTATAAAAAGGTTGAAAATATGCAAATATTAATGTAATTCTACTTTAGTTTATTATGATGTTCATTTAGTAAAATTATATTTTAGAATGATTTAATTTATTGATGTTTTGAAAATTTGTAATTCATTTTAAAAACACAGTGGTTAAAGCAAATAGAAAAATATTCCCTGCTCATGGATTGGAAGAAATATTGTTAATATTTTTGGAAGAAACAGTTATCAATTATTTAATTCTTGAAAGAGGAATGGAAATAGATCTCAAAACCAAGTATTGTACAGTCACTTGAGGAAAATACAGAATAAAGATCCAACAGTTTTATCTTAGTAATGAAAAATGAAATGTGTCCACATCCTCAATTTGTTGGCTCTGGCCTATGTTGTACAATTCTGCAGACAACTCTTAGCACAGATCAGTGAAGAGAGGTAACATGAAAAATGATGAGCTCTAGAGACTATCCAAGAGTGTCTACTAACTATATAAGCATTTGTATTTGTTTATTCCCATATTTTTGTGCTTTGAAATAATTCTAATCTATATGTTCCTGTAAAAGGTAAGCAATTTCCAGGCTAAACAACACCAACCAACTTGGGTCAATCTAGTCTCTGTCAGTCTACAAATTTAATGCAATCCACATGAAAATACCAATAATATTTTTCACAGAACTAGAACAAATAATACTAAAATTTGTATGGAACCATAAAAGAACTTGAATAGCCAAAGCAATCTTGAAAAACAAGAACAAAGCTGTGGAGATAATCACAATGCCAGATTTTAAGATATATTACAAAGCTGTAGCAGTCAAAACAGTAGGTGCTGGCACAAAAAGTAGACACATTGATAATGGGACAGAATAGAGAGGCCAGGAATAAACCACACTTACACGGATAATTAATCTACAACAAAGGAGGCAAGAATATACAATGGGGAAAAGACAGTTTCTTCAACAAATGGTACTGGGAAAAGTGGACTGCTACATGCAAAATAATGCAATGGGGCCATTTTCTTATACTACATACACAAATAAACTCAAAATGGATTCAATACCTAAATATGAGACCTGAAACCATAAAACTCCCAGAAGAAAACATAGGCAGTAATTTCTTTGACATTAGTCATAGAAACAGTTTTCTAGACATGTCTCCTCAGGCAAGGGAAACAAAAGCATATTAAACTATTGAAACTGCATCAAAATAAAAAGCTTTTGCATAGCAAAGGAAACCATCAACAAATGACAAGGCAACCTATTGAATGGGAGAAGATATTTGCAAATGATATATCCAATAAGGGGCTAATATCCAAAATTTATCAAAAATTTATACAGCAAAACACCAAAGAATCCCACAAGTAATCCAATTAAAAAATGTGCAGAGGACATGAGTAGACATTTTTCCAAAGAAGACATACAAATGGACAACAGATACATGAAAAGATGCTCAACATCACTAATCAGGAGGGAAATGCAAATCAAAACCACAAATGAGATATCATCTCATACCTGTCAGAATGACTAGAATCAAAATGACAAGAAATAACAAGTGTTGGCAAGGATGTAGACAAAAAGGAACTTTGTGCACTGTTGGTGGGAATGCAAATTGGTGCACCCACCGTGGAAGATAATATGGAGATTCCTCAGAAAATTAAAAACAGAACTACCATATGATCCAGTAATTCTACTACTGGGTATCTATTCAAGGAAACCAAAAACATTAATTCAAGAAGATATACACAACCCTGTGTTCATTGTGGCATTATTTATAAATTTAATTTTTGACTCCTAGTCAAAGGAATCAGTTCATGGCAGAAAGTGTAATGAAGCTTAGGTGAATGAGAAGGGCAAGAATATAAGACACTTCAAGACTGTGGAGGCAATGACCAAGAAGAGTTGAATTTGGAGGAAATATCAAAGCGAGGGGACATTTCCAACTGGACGGTGGGAGAGTTGTGGCAGATGGAAAGGGACTCTGCAAAGCCAAAAGCAGAGAACACCAAAGAAAAAAAATTGTCTGGAACAGGATTTCACATATTAAAAACAAAAACAAGTATCTTTGTGTCTCAGTGCTTTGTTGTTGTTGTTTTTGTTTAAAGATTTTATTTATTTATTTGACAGAGAGAGACACAGTGAGAGAGGGAACACAAGCAGGGGGAGTGGGAGAGGGAGAAGCAGGCTTCCCGCTGAGCAGGGAGCCCAGTGCAGGGCTCAGTCCCAGGACCCTGGGATCATGCCCTGAGCGGAAGGCAGATGTTTAACGACTGAGCCACCCAGGCACCCGTCAGTGCTTTGTTTTACAAATTATTTGCTATATTCTTTATAATCTATATGGTGCCAGAGAAAAAAGTTATGTATAATGTTTTTACTTATTACTATAGTCCTCTGCTGTGTGGTTCTAATTTGGATTTTAGTGTAATTTCAACATAGTTTTTATGGTTTAATAAAACTTGCACACATTAAAATGCTATTAAACTGTTACACATGGTTAATAATATATGGACTTCTGAAAGCAGCCATTATTAAACTGAACAAAGTCATTAATGTCTTTAAACTTTGTACCAGGATATAAACTACAAAAGAGATGTTTAACTGTATCTACAGAATAGTCATGGCATTTGATTATATACATTTTTTCTTTTTTTACTATATGTATATTTTTTGTATTAGTACTCTAGTGAAAATAAAAAAAAAAACTCACTGTATTCTAGAATCGACTTTCCCACTGATCATGACTTTGAAGGCAATTGACAGTATAAAACTCATATCTTTTGCTCCTTCATCTATGTACTAACTAGATTACCAGAAGCAATCTCTATAATCTTCTGCAGCCCTAAAATTCAATGTGTTAGTAAGAAACATCCTTAGGACTAGAAATACAATCATAAATTATTATATTTTCTGAGCAAAAGGTTATTTTCATTTATTTTAAATAACAAATGGCAAAGATTTTAAAAAATCTTATCAATTATTGACCATATTTTTTATTTTCAACATTCATATTGTTAATTTATTATGTCTCCACTGGGCAATATAAATGAACTCACTCAAGAGTTTGAGTTGCTGAACACATATATTACTAAAAATAAATTTAGGTATTTGAAATGTCCTGTCTCATCTTCAGAAATGATGTAAGGTATGATTATAAAATTGACTTTAAAGTATGATTGAATTACTTAAACATTATGTTCCTTGGCACCTAATAGCCAAGTTATTTTTTATTTAAAACTAATCTTAGCTTATTTTGCTTGACATGGTTAACTGACTTAATTTATGTCAGTATTCAAAGCAATATTACCTATGAATTTGTTCATAGTAATGAGGAAACTAGCTACATATTACTGGCTTATTCATTTTACCAACTTCAAGGATCATATTCTAAAAGGTCAGACTTCAGTACATCCTTTTTTTTTCTTTCATTTTTTCTATTTAAGGACTACCCATTCCTTTCAAAATTTAGCTACAATCAAGAAGATTAAAAAAAATGAATACTAGCTATTTTTTCTTTTTTGAGATTTTATTTTTAAGTAATCTCTACACTCAACATGGGGCTTGAATTTACAACCCCAAGATCAAGGGTTGCACGCTCTACTGACTGAGTTAGCCAGGCACCTCTATAACTAGCTATTCTTAAAATGTATCATTGTTCTAGTTATAAAGTAATCTAAATGAACCAGATGTCTTCATGAAAAATATCGGCAATGACCAAAGTATAAACCTGACACACCTCAGACCTAGAGAAGCCCAATACTCAATGTCACCGGAGAGTAAAAGTGGAGATATTTAAATGGGTCCATATATGCTTATCAATTTCACCCTGAATCTAAGCCAGCATACCACATGTAGTTAAAGCAGGTTCTCAGGTATGCCTCTGCATTAATACATGCTTCTACTCCACTGCTTTAAGTGGACAGGCTTATTATTTAAAACAGTCTTGTAGACCCAGAAATAATTCAATAAAGAAGAATCTGGCCAATAGAGTGGGAATATAAAAGTGTTCATATAAGACATCTGGGTAAACAGCAATAAAGATTAATAAAACAGGCATAAATATGTTAGTAACTGAGACTCAGTCAACTTAAAAAAAATTCTGCAACAAAAAGTAAGCCAAGTTATTGGCACTTCAAGAAAAATGAATTCTTCAAATAAATTACTTTGTAAACAGAAATTAACATGGTTTGTTAAGTGGGCATTATATTTACAATGGAAAAAAAAAAAACCCAGCTACTTAAAATGTCCATATGCATTGAAAAGTAAGAGAAAATAAAAAATAGTCTCCCAAAGAAAAATTTTATAAAACTAGATAAATAGGGTGAGAAGTAAGTAGGTTTCATACAATTTTTTTTAAAGATTTTATTTATTTATTTTAGTGACACAGAGAGAGAGCACGAGCGGGAGGGACAGAGGATAAGGAGAGAGAATCTCAAGCAGACTCCCTGTTCAGCATGGAGTCTGACAAGGGCTTTTTCCCAGGCCCCTGAGATCATGACCTGAGCAGAAACCAAGAGTCCGACACTTATGCGACTGTGCCACCCAGGTGCCCCAGGTTTCATACAATTTTTTAAATAAAGAAAAATCATTATTTTATTAGGGTTTAAACAAATATACCACAGGTTAATCCTTAGCCCACACACAAATATATGATTTAACTTGCAAAACATTTCATCCCATGAGTTTTCTTTTGTAAATAAACGTTTTGAGGATAGCGCTAACCAACGCTGATGGCTACTCACAGTCAAGTGAGTCCCTTAGAAAATGAAACTCCTAAGGCATTTAAATTTACCATTCACAGACTTTCAGGAGCTTTCAGGCATATTGACTCAACAGTGAAAAATTTGAAAACAGACAACTCTTATTTAAATGAAGTTTGAATAACCTTGTAGCTGTAACGGTTGCCTAGGCTTGTCCCCGGAGATAAGCCAGGAAAAGAAGCAAGCCTCTTCAGTCTAAATTCCTTTGACTTCATGCTTGAAGAAAGGTCAGCCTAGCTAGCCCATGATTAACATCCCCTAAAAGGAAGTTTTATAGAGTAGCTTCTATAGTGCTTGAATTAATAAGGTTGTAAAAATACATATTTTAGTTTTAGGTTCACTTATTTCTATTTTTTTTTATTGAACAGAATGGCTTTCCATGAATGGAACCTTGATTTATAACATCATATTCATCGGAAATAAATGCTCAACTTACTGTTGCTGACTTCATCCAGGCACTGATTAGGTTATAACCCAGAGGGTCCTTGCAGTGGTCAAGTGGTCATTTTTATAATATTTTATGTAATTAAAATTGATATTAGGAACATATTTACTTTCTATACTTTATCAAACCACCAGAGTAAAATAAGCAAAATTCAAGATTAAAAATACAAAATACAACAGAAACAACACACACATAAACACTCTACAAATAAAAAGGCATGTTAGGCAATATGTAATAAAGAATAACTGTGTCATAATAATAACACTGTCTTCATATGTTAAATGAAACAATAATAATGTTAGGTTTATGTGAAATTATCATCTTCATGTGCATTATTAGAGATATGCCCCAAATAAAATGATACTGTGGGGATCCAAATAAATGAGAGGGCAAAGACACACTGTAGGTATTGATCAAAGAAAATATGGTGGTGGTAATATTAAATGTAATGCAGAATATATTAATAATTTTAAAAAGAAATACTTGACAAAAGATAGAAATAATAGAAACTTTACCACTAAAATAATTATGCATCAAAATACACATGATATTTCAACCTTTCAATAATTTAAGATATTTAGAAGAAACGCAATTGTTGACAGATTTTAACTTAATATCAGGCTCTCAAAAATCAGACTGAAATAGAAGAGGTAAACTATTTTTTTAAATATGTGAGTCAATTAATATTTTACAAATTGAACAGGTAATGGCGACATTCTCAAATGACCAACCAATTACATATTATATAATCATAAAGAACAAAGGTAATGAAAATTCATCTCCTAAGAATTTTTCAAAGATACCTTAAATAGTAGTTGGTTCAAAAATACAGTGACACATTAATTTATTTTTATAAATCTTAGCAAATGAAAATTTTCTCAGTTGTTAAGATCTGAGAATCATAAGTATAGCAGGAAGACTAATGAATCTCTATAAGAAGTATATTATAAATATGAACTATCTATGCATCATTCATGTGGTGTAATACTTAAGGAAATGAATAAGAATCCAATTTTGGGAAGGATAGGTGATATGAAACAATTATAAAATGAAAGATGATTAGATTTGGAAGTCCAACATGGGATTTATATAAATATATGGTATTTGGAAAAACATATAAATAATGCTTTCTTAGAATTTTTGACTTAATATTTGTGATTTCATTTTTTTTAAAGATGAAAACTCACTTAAAAACTTGGTATCTGCATTTCAGAGTGCATCACTACTAGGATATGTATATGCTTTCCTAAATATGTATTCGGTTAGTTGTGAGTAAATAAATACTGACCTGCAGTGAAACATGTGTCCAGGTCCATCAACAGAAATCCCTTCATTAAGACAGAGGACCAAATTCAGTTCAGGCTCAGCATGACTGTCAATATTTATTTCACAATATGCACCAGTGTATCCATTTGGGCAAATGCAAGTAAAGTCATGGATTGAATTCTGACAGAAGTCTTCATTTATGTAAGGAATTGATGTGCAGTTCTAAATTAAGAAATAGAGGATCAAATTTGATTACTAGTGATAAGACTAATAATTTTATTAAAATTATATTTTATTTAAATGTTTTTGAGAAATCAATATGCAAGCTATCTGATATTCTCTTCCTCTAGTAATTGAAATATGTTTCTAGTAATAAATGATTTTTGTTTTTTATCATCAAAAATACTCTGTCAAATGTCCCATTGCTAATTTTTCAGAAAAAAAAAACTTTATCAAACTTTACTAAAACATGTATCATGGTAGTGAACACCTACTCCCCTAAGCACCCTAGTAATGGTGCTAATGCAAATTCTATGTATATAATATCAGGAATTCACTGACCCTTAGTATACATCCCAGTTTGCCTGGAACAGCCCCAGATTAATTCTGCTGTCCTAAGGTAATGATTAATAGTGTCTTTACTAACTGTCAAAGGAATCCTGGGTTTGAACACATACTTTGAACAGACAATTCATAATTGACTAATATCTCTCTTAAAACCCAGACATCTTAATATCCCTTTTTTATTCCATTCATAATCTTTTTTTCACAAAATTATTTTAATATGTATATTCCTTTTTCAGATTTATTGAGGTATAATTGACAAAAAAACCCTGCACTATATCTAAACTAAACAGCATGATGATTTGATATACATATACATTCTGAAAAGATCCCCACCACTGAGTTAACTCATACACCTATCACCTCACATATTTACCCTTTTTCTTATTTGAGTGGAGGGAGTGAGACCAGTTCAGTTCTACTCTCTTAGCAAATTTTAATTATAGAATACAGTGTTATTAATATAGTCACCATTTATGTATTAGATTCCCAGAATTTCTACATCTTATAACTAAAAGTTTGTATGATTTCCCAGCCTTTCCCTATTTCTCCCATCCCCTGACCCCTGGCAATCAACCATTCTACTCTCTGTCTCTATGAGTTCAACAATATTTTTTTTTAAGATTCCACATAAAAGTGATACCATGCTCTGCGTGGAGCACTGGGTGTTATGCACAAGCAATGAATCATGGAACACTACATCAAAAACTAATGATATAATGTATGGTGATTAACATAACAATAAAAAAATTTAAAAAAAATGATACCATGCAATACAGTATTTGTTTTTAGCCTGACTTATTTGCCTTAGTATACTGCCCTCCAAGTTTATCAATGTTGTCACAAATGGCAGGATTTCCTTCCTTTTTAAGGCTGAATAATATTCCATGGTATATATGGATGCCACATTTTCTTTACCCAACCGTCAGTTGATGAACACAGGTTGTTTCCATACCTTGGCTATTGTGAATAATGCTGCAGTAAACATGGAACTACAGATATCTCTTCAAGATAATTTTCTTTAACTATTTAATCAGAAGTGTGATTACTAGATTGTTTGGTAGTTACATTTTTAATTTCCTGAGGAACCTCCATAGTGTTTTCCATAGTGACTACCAGTTTACATTGCCATCATCACTGTACATTTGGGTTCCCTTTTTTCCACATCCTTGCCAACATCTGTTATCTCTTGTGGTTTTGCTAGTAGACGTTCTAACAAGTGTGGGACAATATCTCACGTGGCTTTGATTTACATTTCCCTGATGATTAGTGATGTTCAGTGCCTTTTCATGTATCTATTGACCATTTGTATAGCCTCACTGGAGAAATGTCTATTCAAGCTTTCTGCCCATTTTTTAAATTGGGTTATTTGGGGGTTTTGTTTGTTTGTTTTGCTATTAAGTTGCATGAGTTCCTTATATATTTTGGATATTAATCCCTTATTAGATATGTGGTTTGTGAGTATGTTCTCCCATTCCATAGATAGCTTTTCATTTTGTTAAAGGTTTCCTTTGCTATGCAGAAGCTTTTTAAGTTTTATATAGACCTTTTTGCTTTCTTTGCTTTTATATAGATCTTTTTGCTTTCTTTGCATTCGCTTTTGGTGTCAAACCCAAAAAATGATCGCTTAGATCAAATATCAAGGAGCTTACCAGCTATGTCTTCTTCTAGGAGTTTTAAGGTTTCAGGTCTTACATTCAAGTCTTTAATCCATTTTGAGCTGGTTTTGTGATGATGTAAAAAAGGAGTCCAGAGTCATTATTTTGCATGTGGCTCTCAGTTTTCCCAACATCAGTTATTGAAGAGACTGTCCTTTCCTAACGTGCATTGTTGGCTCCTTTGTCATAAATTAATTGACCCTATTTGCATAGATTTATTTCTGGACTCTTTGTTATGTTCCACTGATCTATGTTTCTGTTTTTATGCCAAACCACACCATTTTGATTAAAAAAATCAGGAAGTGTAATGCCTCCAGCTCCGTTCTTCTTTCTCAAGATTGCTTTGGCTGTTTGGAGTCTTTTGTGGTTCCATATAAATATTAGGATTTTTTTTCTATTTCTGTAAAAAATGCCTTTGGAATTTTGATAAGGGTAGTATTAAACCTATAAGTCCTTTTGCGAAGTATGGACATTTTAGTAATAGTAATTCTTCCAATTCAAGAATAAGAAATATCTTTTGTTTCTTTCTTTTTATTTTTTTGTATCTTCTTTAATAGTCTTACATCAACATTTTATAGTGTTAAATGTACAGATCTGTATTACTTTTAAATCATTTGAATATTTTTATACTTTTATACTACTTTACCCACTTATTAAATAAATGGTACTTTAATTATTGGTGCATTTATGTGTAAAATGGCAATAATTTCACCCACTTCACACAGGTTCCCATGAGAATTAAATAAAATAATGTATATAAAGTAATTAGCCCTGTTCCTGGGACATAACAGCTCTTCAGTAAATGCTATCTTCTTTCCCTTTATGCTCTGAAGGCCAAGGGCCTTGTCAGCCTCTATCTCAGTCATTAAGCTAGAACAGAAAATGAATTTTTTATTATATTTAAGGTCTGCTGTATCATGCCATATGCTTCTTAAGTTTATATTTTAGATATATTCTGGAAAGCTCAAAGCATGGTGCTTTAAACAAGGTATGACATCATTTTTCAAGGTAATGTTAACTCTGAAAAGATTTGCACCTATAATTCTGATAATTTATGGAATTTTATGACATCATTAGTAAACCATTTTTATATACTTTTAATATGTTGTCTACACAGAATTTCTTAATGAATATACAGAAATATGAATCATTTGCACTCTGGAATCTAAGTTACTACATCTTCAAAGATAATTACATATATAAACATGAGGATTATTTTTTACACTTTACTCTGAAAAGTGATATTTTTTAAAACTATCATTGGTTGACATTTATGCTTATAAACATTTAGTGACTTTTAAGAAATGTTAACATAACAAGAAAAACTCACACTGAAAAGGCTAATGTGAAGCCATTGCATTCATGTGATTTATTACATGAAAAATTAAGGATTTGTCAAAATCACCAGAGAATTTAATTAGTATCCTTTTCAGTAAGAAATAGATTGTGGCCTTGATTATAAAACTCAAGTCATGCTTAGAACCCAGATGGTGATCTTTCATACTCACCCAAGTGATACAGTTAAATGTATGTTTTTATAAATGAATGCCATTTGGATATTTGTTCTACCTTTGCTGAAAATGTAAACTCCTTAAGGATAACCAAAGGCACTGAGTAGACTTTATGCAGGTACTGCAGTTATTTTTCTGGAATGTAAATGCAGAATTCCATAGGGAATGACATGGAAAAAACATGTTTCCCTCTTAGGCCTATGGCTGGGTATATATAGAATGATTTATTAGAAAGCATTACATAAACTAATTGAATTATATCTCCCATGGGAAGAAAGGGATCGTTTTTAGATTGCCAAAAGTTCTGTCTCTAGGGTTTACAAGAATTTTTTACTAAATTAATTAGTAGGCTTAATGGAAAATACAAAAGCAATTTCTTTTTAGAAAAAAATCAAATATTCATTTAAAATTCTTGATCTTTCCTGGTGTAAAACTTAAGGCTGATACTGTTCCTTCCGTTCATCATCATTTATATTACTTTGCTATACCCTATTTAAATAAAGTGCTTTCCAAGAAGAATTTACTAATTTAACTTCAGAAAATGAGAAAAATAAAAGGCTGGGTGTTTAGAGAAAGAGAAAGAAGCTAGGAGTAATGTTGCAGACCAGGGCAATCTAGACAATTAACCGATACCACAAAGCCATGCCACGTTCATTCAACTTGCATTCAAAATGTCATGCCAGGAAATCTACAGAAGTGTAAGAGTAACACAGCAGGTACATATTTATTGTGGACTGCTTAGCCAGAACAAATGGCTGGATTGGCTAGTCAATGTGCCAGCTATCTCTCTGATAGTTGTGTTCCAGCTGAGTTGCATAGTTTAGATCCAGAATTTGTTCTGTGATCTCTGAATTTCCCAGAAGAACAGAAAGTTATTACTTGAGATCCTCTTTATCATAGCATTTCTGTCATGGCATCATGTGTTTTCTTTTTATACTGCTGTTTTTAAAGTAGTGGGGTACTTTCTTCAAATAAGATCTTGGAGAAACAGACTATGTTAAACAGATAACCATGAAACTGTTCTATCTGAAGAGTGGAAATAGAACATGGTACCCAGTACAGCCTTACCTTGCCCAGTGCAAAGACTTATTAAACTTCACAGATTTTCTCAAATTTTGTGTAGCTCTGAATAAAAACTACTAATGTGGTCTACTGTTTCTAAAACTTAAATTGCCTATGAATACTCTGGGCGTCTTGTTAAATTGCAGATTTAAACTCAAAAGGTTTAGTGTGAGGCCATTTCTAACAAACCCCCAGGTGATCCTGATGCTGATAGTCCATGGACCAAACATTGAGTAGCAAAAGTGTAGTCCAACGATGCTATTTTACTTTCAAAAATGAAAACAAGCCCAAGGGTGTTACTGACCTCACCAATATCTTATAACAAGATGATGCCAGAATAAAACCAGATAGACACAAAATGCCCTGAACTCCAACTTAGGGCTCATTGTATGACCAAGTTTTGATTTCTCTCTCAAAGGAGTCTCCTGGCTGTGGAGTATGACAATGTATATGGTAAAGACTAAATATCTCTAAAATTTACTTCCAATATAATTTTTACTTGCTGTTTTCTTTCTTTCTTACATGGTTGAATGTGGGACTAAAGTAGTTAATAGGAAGAAGATTTTATTGGATTCCCAATTTAATCTGACTTACGGTGTCTTGATATAAAGAAAATGCACTGTTTAATTTGCTATTTCAACAAACCAAACAAGATTATGAAATACCCAAATTGGGATTTCTGCAGTAAATATTATTTTTTTCTCTATTGAAAATGTGTCTGACAATACTTCCAGGAAAGAAAGCAACTGAAATACAAGAAAGCAAAACCACTGTCTTAGAAATAGCCTGAAATGCACAAATGAATCAAATATAGGAAGGAAAATACATCGGGGCTGAAATTAGACACTATGCCAAATTTATGAAATGAATGTCAAAATTCTTTAAAGGTAATGTAGAGTACTAAACATATTGAAAAAGCTAACCCTTAATGCGCACCATTTCCTCAAGTTAACAAAGGAATACTGCCGAATAACCCTAATGTGTATATTCAAAATCTCGGTAGTATATTGTGCTCTAACTTGGAAAAACGAGGGATCAAGCATGAGCAAGTAATGCAAATGACAAATAATTCAAATATTACTAAGTATTTGAATAAATATTTTATTTATTTTGAATAAATAAAATATTTTGAATAAATATTATTGAGGAATCTGTAGCATTAAATAAATATTATTAAGGAATCTGTAGCATTATAAGGGACATGGGGTTGGTGCCGGTGGCCGAGACAGGCTGGGAAAGGAAATGCAACCACTTTCTCCCACCAGTTTGTTCTTTTTTTTTTTTTTTAAGATTTTATTTATTTATTTGACAGAGATAGAGAGAGAGCACAAGTAGGCAGAGAGGCAGGCACAAGGAGAGGGAGAAGCAGGCTCTCCACCGAGCAGGGAGCCCGATGCGGGACTCGATCCTGGGACTCCAGGATCATGACCTGAGCCGAAGGCAGTCGCTTAAGCAACTGAGCCACCCAGGCACCCCCCACCAGTTTGTTCTGATTCAGGTTTGGGCTCACTCTTGCATGAGTGGTAATAGAAATCTGCCTTTAACTTGGAAAGTCAAGACTCATGAAACGGAACAAATGATGGAATAGATAGAGAAAATATGTAGGATAAATACGTAGGAAAAAATTCCCAATAAACATACAAATATGGTGGGAAAGGAGACCAAAAGAAAATACACACACACACACACACACACACACACAGGGCGGGGGCTGTTAAAAGTAGTAATAAGTATTTCCTGCGATGAAATTAAGTGATATTAACTCAAACTTCTTCATCTAATATAGATAATTTTTAAGAGCAATACGCTTAAAATAAATCTCCATTGAAAGGGTACTGACTAATAAATATGGCATCTCTATACAATGGGGTATTAATAAGAATAAAGTAGAATTATGTATGTTAATATAGAATGATCTGCAGTGATAAAATGAGAAAGTAAGGTACCTTGTGTGGGTGTGACAAATATTCCCATTTAGGAGATCTACTTTATTTTAAAGATTTCTATTCATACTTGTCAGAGAGAGAGAGAGAGCACAAGCAGGGGGAGTGGCAGGCAGAGCAGACAGAGGGAGGAGCCCAACACAGGACTTGATCCCAGGACTCTGGGATCATGACCCTAGCCCAAGGCAGACGCCCAATTGACTGAGCCACGGAGGCATCCCAAGATCTACTTTATTTTAAAGATGCTTTTAATTGAAGGACATAGATATTCTCTGTAATGACTTGTGGGAAACAGGTGACCATTTGGTTGGAAATTCCAACTCAAACTTTACCATGAAAAGAATTGTGATGGATCAATCATCTAATTGCAAATAAAAAGGAAATAAGAAAAATACTAGAATAACTTTCTGAGTAAGTCCCTATTGAACTTGTCACAAATCATAGAACCTTTAGGAAAGATATCAGTAAATAAAAATAAACCTTTTAATGTCAAAATCCACTATATATTAATTAAATATTAACAACAAAAAGTCAAGGTACATAATGTATATGGTAGGGAAAAGGTAAATAATCTTATATAAAAAGCCCCTTAAAAAATTTTTAGCTCACTCGTCACACACACACATACACACACAGAGTTGGGGAGTAAGTCAGAGGGGGAGACGAACCATGAGAGATGATGGACTCTAAAAAACAAACTGAGGGTTCTAGAGGGGAGGAGGGTAGGGGGATGGGTTAGCCTGGTGATGGGTATTGAGGAGGGCACATTCTGCATGGAGCACTGGGTGTTATGAACAAACAATGAATCATAGAACACTACATCAAAAACAAATGATGTAATATATGGTGATTAACATAACAATAAAAAATAAAAAAAATAATTTCTACTTAAATAACTTCCTTTAGTCCTTCTTTTAAATTAGACCTGCTCATGACAAATGCTTAGCTTTCCTTCTTCGGAGAATGTCTTGATTCTTTCTTTTATTTTATAATCATATTTTTTGTTGCCCATTTTAGTGCTTTTATTATGTATTCATAATTTGTTATTAAAAACAAAACAAAACCAAAACAAGACAGAACACTGCTACCTTATAACAGTTATCTTTCTCAATCCCAACAAAATAAAGAGAAATATCTGCTTTTTATATCACCCTACTCTCTGTTCTTTTCTGTGAGTGAGAGTGTGTGTGTGTGTGTGTGTGTCAACCCAGAGTTAATTACATTTTCACTAACCACAAATGTCCCATACCCAATCATGCATTTGTTTTCATTGTAGCATTAATTCTAATTTTTTAAAGCTTGCCTCAAATTTTCAGATTGACAAAAACAAAAACAGAAACAGGGGTGACTGGTTCATTTGGTTAAGCATCTGACTCTTGATTTCTGTTCAGGTCACGATCTCAGGGTCCTGAGATGGAGCCCCATTTGGGCTCCACACTCAGCAGGGAGTCTGCTTCTATCCTGATTCTTACCCCTGCTCTCACTCTCTCTCTCTCAAATAAATAAATAAATCTTTAAAAAAACAAACAAACAAACCAAAACAAAAATAGAAACAAAACAAGTTTGCTTGTGGTTTTCCCCCTCAAATCCTAACATAAACTTTTCTCTCTCACTTGCCAAGGAACATCAGATTTATCACTCTGCCCCATGCTGACCTGAGTGTTCTTTTCAATCAGGACTGCCCATGGTTCTTCACTGCTCTTGTCTCTAACCTAGAAAGACAGACTCAGGGGCTCAAGCATCAGTTAAGTGTCTGCCTTCAGTTCAGGTCATGATCTTGAGGTCCTGGGATGGAGACCCACGTCAGGCTCCCTGTTCAGTGGGGAGTCTGCTTCTCCCTCTGCCCCCCTACCCCCCGCTCATACTCTCTCACTCCCAAAGAAATAAATAAAATCTTAAAAAAAAAGACAGACTCAGACATTGATCTATGAATGCCCTTTAAAGACTATTGTTTGGGCATTGCAAAACAGAGGAAGTTACAATAAATAGATTAGCTAAGTAACATACATATTTATATCTATATTGATATCTCTAATTAGAAGTGGTGAGCAGGAGGTATTTCTGAAAATTATTTTATTTGTTTCTCATAGATAGAAAATATTTAATATTTGCAAAATGAATGACCAAATTTACATTTAGAGTGTACTTAATATATTAGTGAAAAGAACACTTAACAAAAAATTCTGTTGAACTGTAATGATTAATATAGATGACAGCATGAAATTTTAAAAAGCAGAAGAACAGAGCAGATAGTCCTAAACTAACCCATATATAGGGCATGAGAAATGAGGCAACCTGAATCAATAGAGAAATGAGAGACCCTTTGATAAAAATTCTTAGAAAATTCATTTCCCTACATTTTATCAATCATAATAATATATTCACTGTGGATTAAAAGTACTAAAAGTATTATTAATCCTAAAATTGTAGATGAGAATTTAAGAAAATAATTTAAATATTGCTGCATGAAAAGACTTTCTTAGGAGAGATGCAAAGCCCAGTGTCATAAAGTAAAAAGTAAAGAAAAATACAAAAAATAAAAAAATATGGTGTAAGAGAATGGTCCAGTTTCATTCTTCTGCATGTGGCTGTCCAAATTTCCCAGCACCATTTCTTAAAGAGACTGTCTTTTTTCCATTGGATATTCTTTCCTGCTTTGTGGAAGATTAGTTGACCATAGAGTTGAGGGTCCATTTTCTGGGCTCTTTATTCTGTTCCATTGATCTGTGTGTCTGTTTTGATGTCAGTACCATGCTGTCTTCATTATCACAGCTTCATAATATAGCTTGAAGTCAGGCATTGTGATGCCCCCAGCTTTGGTTTTCTTTTTCAACATTCCCCTGGTGATGGGTATTAAGGAGGGCACGTGATCTGATGAGCATTGGGTGTTATAGGCAACTAATGAATCACCAAACATTACATCAAAAATTAATGATGTGCTATATTTTGGCTAATTGAACTTAAAAAAAATACAAAAATCTCACAATTTACAAGTCTTATAAAGAAAGGACTGAGCCAAAATTGAGAGGCAGATGCTTAACCAACTGAGCCACCCAGGTACCCCTAAATAAGTGAGGTTCTTCAACACTTATTTGGAAAATATAGCTATTAAAAAGAATGAGTCAAGCTCTTTCTACAATCTTTTCATACCATCATAATGGTGCACGTGAATGTCCTGGCAGATATTCTCAAGAGCATTAATGATCCTGAAAAGAGAGACAAACCCTAGGGTCTTAGTAGGCCATACTCTAAAGTCATTGTCTGGTTTCTAACTGTGATGATGAATCATGGTTACTTTGGTGAATTTGAAATTATTGATAATCAAAGAGCTGGGAAATTTTTTGTGAACCTCGTGGACAGGTTAAACAAGTATGGAATGATCAGCCCCAGATTTGATGCACAACTCAAAGATCTAGAAAAATGGCAGAATAATCTGCCTCCATCCCTTTGGTTTCATTGTACTGACAACATCAGCTGGAATTATAGGCCATGAAGAAGCAAGATGAAAACACACAGGAGGGAAAATCCAATTCTTTTTCTAGGGATGTAATACATACATGCAAATAAAATGCTTCAATGGACATAAAAAAATAAAAGGAATGAGCCAGGACTCTTTGTTTAAAATGCAATGGTTCCTAAGATACACTAAGTGAAACAAAAAGTCACTTAATAAGGAGGATAATGAGTCCAGTTTTATGTTAAAATAAAATAAAAAATATACGGAAAAGATCTAGAAGTATATAGGTAGAATTTTAATAATTCTTCTCACAATATTGCATGGATGTGGGTATGAATATATACAAATCTATATATAAAAGAAACTATTTATTTACTTATATGTCTAATTCTGAAGAAGAATACCACATTTATACTATCAAGAGATAGGGTTTTAGAGATTGCCATAGGCAATATTATAACTGCAAACAAGATAAATGCCTTGTCCATTCTTACCAGGGAATTTATTAATTATGACACTTCCTTTTCCACATCAACTATGGCATCACTATCTAGAAACAAATCAATGTAATATCAATAAATATTTAAGTTTAAAAAAATAATGTGTCAGAAAATGTGTTAATTGTTTTACATGCATTATCTAATTTAATCCTCATGCCAACTCAAGAGGTGTTACTATGACTACCCTCATTGAATAGCTAGAATATGATTTCAGAATGTAAATAATTTAATCAAGAACACATAGCAAGTAAGTAGCAAGATGGTGGCTCAATCCTGTTTCTCCTTAATGCATTTAACCACCCCATCACTTCCTCTGAAAGGACCATTTGCTGAATATCTATCATGTCATATGTGCTTTATCACACCAATGACTGTGTGATGTGGGAATTATTGTAGCTTTATTTTATTGACAAGGGAAAGAGACAAAGGATTTAAGTAAAATATCTATAGTCTCACAATATTAGAGGCTCTTTTTAGTCCCAACACTTCCTTCCTTTACCACGTGAGACAGGAAGGATTTGGAAGAATGTCCCATTATTCAGGAAGGCTCACAAGATTCTCATCCACTCAATATGGTCTCAGACTTCAGATAACTATCATTTCTCAACTAATCACGCATCCCACCAAAAATGCCATGAGTCAATCACATTACAGACTCCTGAAGACTCGAACACAGACCCTGAGAGTATTACAGGTGTTGGTGTTCTTTACATGTACCCACCTCTTGGCACATACAGCCAGTATTTATGTTCTTGTGATATCTGGATCAATTTATTTATTTTCTTTTAAGATTTTATTTATTTTTTTAATAAAATTTTTTAAAAGATTTTATTTATTTATTTCACAGAGAGAGAGAGACAGCGAGAGAGGGAACACAAGCGGGGGGAGTGGGAGAGGGAGAAGCAGGCTTTCTGCGGAGCGGGGAGCCCGATGCGGGGCTCGATCCTAAGACCCTGGGATCACGACGTGAGCCGAAGGCAGACGCTTAACAACTGAGCCACGCAGGTGCCCCTATCTGGATCAATTTAATGTACTCTCATCCCTAGACATCCACAGACACCTGTATATCTTCAGACCAGAAAGGGGGAGGCAGATGGCAAAGCATAAGCCTTTTGAGCCGTCTTTCGACAATAACCACTTCCAGGATTTAATTAATGAGGGTTCCAGATTGTAGAAATTGATGATAACAAGACACAGAAGAGGAAAAATGAAAAGAAGCTATGATTTTTAGTTCTGTTTGGAGTAACTGAGGAATTCCAAAGAAGAAACGTGAGAGCAGTTAAATCATCAATAATTACTGAAGAAATGACTCTGAAACCTATAACAAGTAGTTTGGCTTTTCTTTTAAATTAGTTTAAATTTAATAAAAATTATGAAATTTACATTAATCTTGATCTCACATCTTGAGCTGGTCCATTCTGCAACACATGAATGTTGATACACACTAACGAGATCTATACACCTGAAACATAGAATTACGTTTTTAAATAAGTAAGAGAGTAGAGCATAATTTCAAAGAAACATCACTATTTTAATTTTTTCTTTTCCAGTTAAGGTAAAAAAACATGCATTCCCACGAGCAATAGAAGACAGAGTCTGTTCCTGGCTTCTTATCCATCAAGGTGACTGGACTGAAAGAACAGATCAATTTTAATTTTTGCCATCTTCCCCATGGCAATGTAAAGAAAGAACAGTTCTAAAGATAAAAAGTATGTCTAGAATTTATGTAGGGAACCGAAGTCAGCTATGGCCAAATTGCACTGCAATGAGCTACCCATACTCATCCTCCCTCCCCTGCTTATAAAGTCAGTGGCAGGACTAGAAAAGAAAAATAATGCTGCAGAGAAAGGCTGGTGCATCTATGAACCATTCTTCTTTGCCACCTGCATCTCCTAGAAATACCCAGGGTCTAAATTTGCATGAACTAATATTCTATCCATGAGCAGAAGAGTTACTATAAAATTCCATAAAAAGAGTCAAAAATACCTTACATGCACACGGGGATGAGAGAGAGCCAGTCTACTTAGGGACATTTTAAATACTAAGTATGTGGTCTTATCCTTTGACAGAGCAAATAATAGAATGTCTCATCATCCTACCTGCTACTTTTATTACTGTGAGCAGTTACCTTTAAGTATATTAAAGTCCAATTAATCCACATTTATTGAAAATTACTTTATGCTAATGAGCAGAAATAAAAGAAGGGCAGAGATAATGTATCAGTACATTGCATTAAGTACAACAGGCAGCATCTGTCATCTTAACTGTACTTAGCTCTCGTTTCATGAAAGAGCATAATTAAAATTATCTTTATCAACTTTCTCTTGACATTAAGTCTTAAATATTGTGAGTTAAATTTACTTTCTGATTTAATAATAGAAAAATAAAAATAGTTACCTTCCACGTAGACAAGGATTTGAGAGGCAATCATTTGCATTTGTTTCACAGTGTGTTCCGAAAAATCCACTTTTACAGTCACAGGCATAATGATTGATGCCACTGATACAAGTTCCATCATGGAGACAGGGCTCTGATAGACATTCATCTACATTTACTTCGCAGTCAATGCCTACAACAGAAGAGACAAGACAAAACATGAGACCATTTAAATGTAAAACTCTAAAGTTTATTCATTATGATAAATGTCACCAAGAAATCAAGACTCCCTTCCTGTAAAGGTAATTTGACACATTGTAGCAAAAGAAAACATTTTTCAAGGTTAAACATGTTTAGAGGTCTATGAACTCTCAGTTATTTATTAATTATTACTAATTTAATGTAAATGAGAAAAACAAAGTACAAGTTTAATCTACTTAAGAAATCTGTTTTTAGTGTGAGGAATTGCTAATTGAGAATGTTAGGGAAGTAATGAATTATATCAAGTTGTCACTGTAAATACTAATTCATAGATTTTTTTCATAGTTTTTTTTTAATAGTGATTCTTGACAGTCAAATATTTTTCACTTATAGGAGATAAGAAAGAGTGAATTTTTCTAACTTTGGTCTTGGTGAGTCTATTAATGGGCTGACTGAGATCTCTGAATGCAACCTAATTTTGGCAAAATACTTAGTGTTTTCAAAGGCCAAGTTTTAAATATTTATTAAGCACCTACCGTGTAGTACCTCTGTGCTCAACTAGGGGTACCAAACAGAAAAAGGAAAAACAAAACAAAATGAGAAAAGAGAGTGACCCTATTAATCCAGAAATGTGATGTCAAAGGCAATGTTTATAGATAGAAAACATCTGAAAAACAACATAAACAAAGCTTAGAGGAAAGCTAGATTGTATTTCAGGTTTTACATGTGAGACATATTAGGAAAAAGTAGAGAGACATGGTAAAAGTGGTTAGAATAATCCCTCTGTCATTGTGTCCATCTGTACTGAACATCTAGCTACCATCAATTGAGCATTTACTGGTGTGCCAGGCCTGGTGTTGAAGTTTTTACATATATTGCCTTAGTTAATGGTCATCTAACCTGAAGGTAGATATCATTAACTCTAACTCACTGGTGAATAAACAAAGGTTTGGAGAGTTTAAATAATGTTTTCAAATAACACAGGCCATGACAGCAGATTGGGATTCAAATCATGTGGACTATTCGCAGCTGCTATGATATGTGCTTAAATTGCTATGCTGAGTAATATAATAGATACTGTTAAAAACAAGACAACAGACCCAAAATAGTCTCTTATGCAAGCCCCACATCACCAAGCCAAGACTTAATTAGATTCCAGAAATGGAATCTTAAACCAGTCAGGAATCACCTGATCAGCACTAGTTAGGTAGTGGCCCTGATAGACCCCCGCCAGCCCCTAATGATTGCAATTAACCAACCCCCTTTTTTGTCTAATATAACTTCCTTGTTCCTGTTCCCTTCAGGCTATAAAAGTCATTTTGCACAGTTCCTTGGAGCTCCATTCTGTGTATTAGATTGGATGCTGCCCCATTTGAGTCAATTTTTGTGCAAGTAAACTCTTAAAATGTTTAATATGCCTCAGTTTATCTTTTAACAGTTCCAATTAAAAATATGTCTCTTATAGCTAAGAAGATAATGTTTAATTGAGAATAAGGATAAGCTTATTAAACACGAAGCTATTATAATGCTTAAAACAGATAGTTATAAATAAGCTAGTTTGAAATAAAAAGAAGCTTATAAACAAGTTTATTACGATCAAGAAAATAATAATAATGATACTAATAATAACTGATACTTGGAGACATTACTATGTGCCAGGTACTGTTGAGAACTCATATAGATCAACTCAAACTTTACAGTGGTTTTCTGACATGGAAATTGCTCTCTCCATTTTATAGAATGAGAAAATAAAGCACAAGATCTCACAGCTAGTAAATGGCAGAGGGCATGCTGTTAGCCACTATGTGATACCACCATACTACATCTTAATGCAGCGTCTGCATGGTTTCTGTCCTAATGAGAGAGCAAACTGAGTGCTTTGGGCATGTAAGATATGGAAGTAATTGAGTCTATATCTGAGAAAGAGGATCAAGAAAAACTTCGATGGTCATGGTGAAAAGGAACCCGAGAAAATTCAGATAAACAATTTGAAAGAGGACCTTCTGTGTGGGTTAGGTCCTATCTCAGCCTTTGTTTGCATACCAGCCAAAAAGCTGCAGAGGACAAGACTACTAGCAGATAGGAAGCCATTTTACAAAGTGATATCATAACTAATTTTCATATCATTTGTAGAACTATCTATTCAAGTGAATGTTATTTAGAGCGGGCACACTGGGAGTCTGTGATTTATTGCAAATGAGGCTTCAAATGCAAAAAGTATTTTTGGAAATTCTCTTTGTAGACTGTCAGTTTTCAAGTCAAAATTCTATTATGTAATGGTTACTTTTTTTTTACCATAAATATTATTATCTAAATAGAACTTTAGATATTAATGATCCTATAAAAATAATGTGTGTAAATTGGTTAAATCCACAGCTGTATTTAAAAGGGCCATCACAATTTAGGTTTAGAATATGGATTGAACAATCATAATAGTGCACATTAGACTTAATAATAAAAACAAAAAAGCAGCCCCTTTCCTAATCTCGGCGGCTCATGTCACACAGGTATATTTCTCACTCATACTCCATGACCAAGGTGAACTATAGATCCTCCTTTTACTCTCTTCACTCTGGGGCGCAGGTTAATGGGACATTCTCTACCTGGGACACTGTCATCATCGTGGGACAGGGGAAAGGGTGCTTGGCAAACATATACCGGTTCTTGAATCTCTAACCCACATTTCAGTTGCTGATCCAAGTCACATGATGAAGCCTATCGTAAATGGGATGGGGATGAGTGATCTTCCAACAGGAAAGAGCCGATATTTGTGACAATATTAATATTTAGTGAAGACACATTCATCATCTACTCTCATTTGTAAATGAGTGTTATTATAAGGACATCACAGGTTTACTGAGATGATAAAGTAAAACTATGTATTTAAAATGACTAGTCCAGGGCGACTGGATGGCTCATTTGTTTAGAGTCTGCCTTCGGCTCAGGTCATGATCCCAGGGTCCTGGGATCGAGCCCCACATCGGGCTCCTTGCTCCGCGGGAAGCCTGCTTCTCCCTCTCCCACTCCCCCTGCTTGTGCCCCCTCTCTCGCTGTGTCTCTCTCTGTCAAAAATAAATAAAAATCTTCATCAACATCATCAACACTACCTTAGGAGCCTTTTAATCCCCTACTGTTATATCCATTAAGTAAACTGTAGTCATAATTTGACTTCCTAAGTAACCTCTAGAGAGACTAAGAATGTAATGATCAACTGAATTGGATATTCTGGTCCTTGTATACCTTTTTTTTTTTCTCATTTTTAACACCATAATCCTTCAGCACCATACGAGCCATGTCTTCTTTTTACCTTTTTAACTTCATCTTATTCTATCCTTACCCTTGACTACTCTGCTGTAGTTACAATGACCTTGTGCTTCCTCAAAAACTTTGTTCCTCTTCCTAGCACTCTTTCCCTAGACCTCACACAGTTCATCCCTTCACTTTCTTCAGGCGTTTATTCAAATGCCATTTTTTCAATGAGGTCCATTTGACTACACTAGTTAAAACCACATTCTCTTCCTTAATCTCAATCACCCTTATCCTGATTTTAATGTTTTTCTCCTATAGCAAGTCAAAATTTGCTCATTTATTTCTTTTTTTCCTTTGGACATGAATTTTGTTTGTCTAGTTCAATGCTTCATTCCTTCAGATCACTGGGGTGTGTGTATGTGTGTGTTTGTATTTTGCTCTATACATCATTTTTGTTTTTGTTTTTCCTCAGAAGTCTCTGCCTCTTCCCAAGCAAGAACAAAACAGTTCTTGAGAATCTGGGGAAACTGTCTGTCCTTGCAATGGTGAGAATCAGATCTGGAATGAAGTGATCCCTCTGAGCTGTGTGCCGGGAAAACCATATCTGATCTGTACAGCCAAGGGAAATTATTTAATGGAATCTCTATTTTTTCCCCCACCTCCAAACAGAGAAACTTTCTCATGATAAGTGAAAAAGTAATAAAGGTGTGGAGAGTGTTAGACTTTGGTTCAAAATGATCTCCCATACATAATTACCAGCCCTGAGAAAGAAGGAAATACTGTTGTTTGTGACAACATGAACTTTGAGGGCATTAAGCTGAGATAAGTCAGACAGAGAAAGACAAACACTGCATGGTATCACTTCTACGTGGAATCTTAAAAAAAAAAAAAGAAAAAAAGTCAAGCCTATACAAACAGAGAAGAAAAGTTGTTGCCAGGGGCCGGGAGTAGAGGAAATAAAGAGAGGTTGGTGAAATCGCACAAACTTTTATCTATAAGATGAATAAGTTCTCAGGATCTAATGTATAATAACATGGTGAATGGTTGATAACATTGTATTGTATAATTTGAAATATGTTAAGAAATAGAACTTAAATATTCTCTTAAAAAGATAAAAATTCTGAGGTGTTAACTGGATGGGAGGAATCCTTTTGTAATGTATGCATGCAACAAATCATCATGTTGTGCACTTTAAATATCTTACAATTTTGTCAATTATACCATAATAAATCTGAAAAAATAGAAATTGTATATTCCACCATGAATGGAAAACCATTATTATGTTCCAGAAATGAAAAATAACAACAAAAAAAATGAATGCAACAAAACCATAATTACCAACCCATCCAAACTTTAAATTACTCATCTGTATAATATGGATCAAGATATTTACATTGTAGCACAGTTGAGAGACTTACAGAGTATATATGCATTTCTAGCAGCACGGAGAAGATGAAAAGTGATATTTATAATAATTTATTATTATAACAACATGTTCATTTATCTTCTTTATAGGATTCAAATATGAATGCTTTGACATTGTCTCCATGAATCCAAGCAAATCAAAAAGAAATAATATTTAGTATTTGTTAGACATTACCAAGGTTTGTTCAAATCTCAGTCTTAGTTCTTTGCTTCTCTTGCCTTATACACCAGATACTTCTTACTACTCATCGATGTATCCAACACATATTCATTGAGCATCTATTTTGTGTCAATCATAGTTCTGGACTCCTTCTACAGTTAGTTCTCATTGGCTTGGTACATACCTACACAGCATAGCTCCATCATAGTGTAACAGATATTTTCCAAATAATTTAATGATGAACATTGTGGGTTTCATTGACAAAGGAAGAGACATGACAATTTTTATTTATTTATTTTTACTGTATCTAAATATTTATTTATTTTTACTTTATCTAACTTATTTCCTTTTTTTTTTAAAGATTTTATTTATTTATTTGACAGAAAGAGACAGCGAGAGAGGGAACACAAGCAGGGGGAGTGGGAGAGGGAGAAGCAGGCTTCCCGCTGAGCAGGGAGTCCAATGTGGGACTCGATCCCAGGACCCTGGGATCATGACCTGAGCTGAAGGCAGACGCTTAACGACTGAGCCACCCAAGGGCCCCTCTAACCTATTTTCTTTTCTGCTATCTTGCTGCTTGCTTTGGGGCTTACAAAACCACAAAATCTCTTGGAATAATAATTCCATAGTTACTAAATATCAACATATCAATCACTAAAGAGACCAAAAGATTACATTGTTTTTATATTAATAAAAAATAAGAATTTTATAGGATTTTATTTATTTCTTTTTCTTGGGATCACAGGTTGATTCTTAATCTGTTCTTTTCAGTTAAAAATATTTCTGGACTTAATTTTTAGACTATTTTATCTCTTTTTAAAAGCTGGAAAGCACAGAACTGATTTAGTGGTTATAAAAAGTTATAAATAGGGGCACCTGGGTGGTTCAGTCGGGTAAGCAGATGACTTCGGCTCAGGTAATGATCTCAGGGTCTTTTTTTTTTTTTTAAAGATTTTATTTATTTATTTGAGAGAGAGAGAATGAGAGATAGAGAGCACGAGAGGGAAGAGGGTCAGAGGGAGAAGCAGACTCCCCGCTGAGCAGGGAGCCCGATGTGGGACTCGATCCCAGGACTCCAGGATCATGACCTGAACTGAAGGCAGTCGCTTAACCAACTGAGCCACCCAGGCACCCATGATCCAGGGTCTTGAGATCAAGCCCTGCATCTGGCTCCCTGTTCAGTGGGGAGTCTGCTTCTCCTTCTCCTTCTGTCTGCTTCCCCTGCTTGTGTTTTCTCACTCATGCTCTCTCTCAAATAAATAAAATATTAAAAAAATAATAAGTTATAAATATAATACAGGTGCATAAACTAGCAGTAAATGGTATACATACAAAATTAAGAAAATCAAGCAACACAATTTACTAATATTGATGGTGGACACATAGAGTTGGGAGCGCCTAAAAAGAAAAAAATCTGTCTTCTGTGCCAGAGACTTCAGCTTTAAAGTAATTTTATTCCCTGAAAAATATTTTTAAAAAGGAATAAACTTTCAAATGAAATAGGTTCCCATATAGTTCAAGCTAAAGATTTGCTTATTTGTGAACACACTAGATCTCATTTAAAATCATTTATAAAAACTCATGCCACAAATCTGCCTAGTGAAGTTTAAGTGCTTTTAACATACAACTCACATTATATATATATATATTTCTTCGGAAAGAAATGTGTTTTTTTTTTTTGGCAAACATACAAGTTTACATTTGAATGTTTTCATTTTGTAATTCTAACATTAAGAGTCCTTGATTTCATTAATAGCATAGGCAACTCCTTTTCTAAGCAGAGTAGATGATTACTTGTGGAATTTGGGGCACTTTCCAGGCCTCTGCTGTGTCAAAACCTTCTTTACCAGACTGCTTCAACATGTGTCTCTGTATCGAACATTTGCACAGTAGAAATTAATGAATTCTTGGAGAGCCTGGGTGGCTCAGTTGGTTAAGCGACTGCCTTCGGCTCAGGTTATGATCCTGGAGTCCCGGGATCGAGTTCCGTATCAGGCTCCCTGCTCAGCAGGGAGTCTGCTTCTCCCTCTGACCCTCTTCCCTCTCATGCTCTCTATCTCTCATTCTCTCTCTCTCAACTAAATAAATAAAATCTTTATAAAAAAGAAATTAATAAATTCTTCTCAAAAATAAGCCACTAAATTATACAAACTGAGAAGTGTGATCAGTAAAATATTTACATGCATCAACAATGTTATAACAGAAATAATATGCGCAAATATAGCTCTATCATCTATCAATCAATCATCTATCAACCATCTATCTATCATCTATCTAACAAACTTTTCTCTAGTCTATGTTCCTTCTCTTACTTTCTCTCCAAGCTCTCTTACCCAATTTTCTCCCCCTGGTCAGGCTTACATGTTGGACAAATTTTCCAAAATGACTTTTCTGATTCCTAATCCTCTTCATTTCATATCTTTTATCCTAACAAAATATTTTATGGTCCCTTTACTGTCTCCTGAAATAAATGTAGTCTTCTTAGCCTTAAACTAAATAATCTAGGTCAATCTTGCCTTTCTTACCATTCCTCTGATATTATCAACTACCCTAGTCCCCAAGTTTAGAAACCTGACTAATAGAATTACCTGTGGAGTTTAAAAAATATATATAAATTCCCAAATTTGAATCTCTGGGGAGTATGCCTGACAAGCTATATTTTTAAAAACATCTCTCCAAATGTTTCCAAAGCACAGGTAAATGTGAGAATCACTTCTTTCATCAAACTAGATTAGAATTAATATTATATTTTCCTATATCTATGTTTACTCCTGATAGTTCTGTCTGGAACGTTATTTCCCTATCTTTGCTTATTTGAAGGCTGATTTTACCCAGGTCCTACTAAAATTCTAACTCAATTTTTAAAATTCCCTTTAATATTTCCTAATAAAAATTAGCTAACAACTTTTACCAGATTATCCTTAAAGTATATTTATTTGAATTACTGTTATACCTTCCATACTTGATGATTGAGGACAGAGATCATATTTATTTTCACTTCATACAAAATTTCTCAGGTTGTCAAAGATCAAATAGTCTGCTTATCTAATGACGAAAACAACCAAATTATGATGACATTTTGAAAATGATTACAACTTACTATATAGGATGATACATATGAATGACCTAATAAATTAATGCAGGCACACAATAATCACATAAATAATGGACTTAGGAATCAATGACTTTGAAAATTCAGATGCACACTTCTAACCATTTTGAATTACAAAATACAATAATGGGATAATTTTTCATTTTGTTTCATTTTTCAGACCAAAATGAGAATTTTATAACAAGATATTTTATTATCAACAATATTTAAATTTAAAAAATGGATGAACTATCATAAAATGTTTTGTTAGGCAGTCCAGCAAATGCCATTCTTTTAGGAATAATCTAGGAAAACATGCAGTGTTATTGTTTAAAAGTAAGTAAGTTTAAAAAAATATGAAGAACTCATAGAAATTATGAGAACATCAAGAAAAGCAAAAAAAAAAAATAACCCACAAATTATCAGTGGAATGAGATAAAAAATGAAACAGAGGTTGAAACTATCAGAGAGGAATTATAAGATACAACTAACATGTAAAAACAGTTGAGTGTTTGAACATATGAATTAATTAATGAGGATTATCAAAAGAAAGAAGTTATTAAAAATATTCAAATGGAAGTGCTAAAAAATAATACTTATAGATCAAAAATTCCTTTAATGAGCTTATCAGTGGGCTAGGCTTAGCTGAGCAAATACCCACTGAACCTGAAAACAAGTCAGTAGGAATTATTCAACTTAAAACACCCAGAGATAAACAAAAAGAGTAAGAAAACAGAAGAGAGCATCTAAAAGATGTGGATTGGTATCAAGGACTGTCACTTAATTGTAAATTGGCACTTTAAAAGTCAAAGGGAAAGGATAAGGAAAAAGAAATATGGCAGAAGAGATATTTGAATAGATTAACATACAAAAATTTTACTAAATTAATTGAACTTGTAGCACATGCTATCTTGTTGCTTGGGTCACGCATCTCAGTAGTCTCTATGTTATTAGAGATGCCTGCAATGAAAAATATACAAAGTGGGGAATATAGAGGAAGATAATCATAAACCCTAGGCTAAGCGTATGTAGCAGAGAATTATCCTGAACTTGGAAAAAAGTTCCTGGCATACTTCTGGGTCCTGGTAGAGATAAAACACATGACTATGGGACATCAAATATCCACACAGCCAGAGTTTCCTATTACGAACAAATCTTATGCACTGGGTATGAGCAGTAGCAGTGTATTGTACATCAGGGATCGAATGTGAGTAGACCAGAGATCACGTGTAATTTGCACTCCTATGTTATGGGCTACTGTTGCAACAGCAGCTCTCCCTCAATTTACACTATGGCTATATTAGAAAGAAGCCCTCCCTTATTACCATCTGAAGGACAAGGAACAAACGAGCACGGTTCATGGATGGGTTCACTTGGTTTATAGATATGAACTGAAAATGGATGGCAACTTTCCTATAGCTTCACTCAGAGGTTTTCTACAAAGATAAAGTTAAAGGAAAATCCTTCCAATAGGCAGATTTTCAGTCAGAAGATTGTCTTTGGGTAGAAATAGAAGTGGCCAAGGTAAGAATATACCTCGACTCATAAGTGGTGGCAAATAATCTGGTTGGTTTACCACTGGACTAGAAGGAAAAGAATAAGACAATCTGAGTCAAAAAATTTGAAAAGAGGCATATATATGGATTAATGGGAGTTAGCATGAAGTGTGAAGGTATTAGCAATGCATCTTAAAACCCACCATAGGATATCTACAACAGAAGATGCACTAAATAACCACATAGAAAAAACTTGGTCAATTAACATCAGTCATATTTTGTCTTCAGCAACCAGAATAGGCATGAACAAAGTATAGGATATAGAATCTATGCTTGGGCCACATGTTTGGATGCTCATGTTCCAAGAATGATATAGTTATTGCTTTCCCTAAATACCCAATCTACTAGGAATAGAGATCAAAGCTATCAGCCACTTGGTAGTCGCAGATTTTACTGGACTTACATGATTCGTTTTGACTAGAATTGACACATATTTCAAATGTGGGTATATCTTCCTTGTCTCTCCTGCCAACAGACATTTAGCAACGTTACTACTCAAGTGCTTATTTAGTGGTGATCCACCAATATTAAATTTCTCCTAAAATCTCAGTGCACCAAGGAATCTACTTCACATAAAATCACAGTGATGATCATATAACCATGAGATTCAGTGGTTCTATAATACATCACCCCATCCCAAAACTGCTAGGTGTTAGCTTGGAGATGAGAGCTTACGGGGATGGGTAAGGATGCATTGCACACTCATAATCAATGATCATGATGTGATGTTATGTCCCAAATTAACCATATACATGAAATTGGGCATCAAGGGTAAAAGTAAGAGTAAGATCACTTACCATCACTCTCTGTGAACCACTGGGAAATTGTGCTTTGCATTCCTGCAAATACAGGCTCCGTTATCTACAGGTCCTAATTCCTAAGGGAGGAAATACCAAAGGATACTACAAGAGTTCCTTTTTTAATGCTATGGCTTCCATCCAGTCACTTTGGTCTCTTTGTGCCAAGAGATAATCAGGCAAGGAAAGGAGTCATTATCCTTACAGAAGTTATCGGTGGAGATCGTCAGGATGTATAGGGTGCTGTTATAAAATATGGGCAAGGATGAAAACAGGTGGCATCAAGCTGACCTATTGGGACATATGTTGGTACTTCTTTGCCCAATGTTGTCAGGAAATAGACAAAACACAGCAGCCACAGCCTTACTAAGAGATCAGAACTCTTAGGCATAACATTCTAGTTTACTTCACTAAGTAATCCACTAACTAGCATATTTTAGCAAATAAGAAGGAATTGCATAGGAGAACAGGAAGATGAGTATCAGCTATAGTTTCAAGAACTGATTCAATGACAGAAGTTATAGTTATTCCCAGTAATACCCTCTTGTTTCTACTCAGAACACGAGACAAATCAGAATTTAGGGGGAGCCTTTTTAGATGAAGTATACTTATTTTCGAAAGCAGTTGGGGTTGACTGTGGTATATGAAGTGATGAGCATCCCAGATCCTTGTTCAGAATAAAGGAACTCATTTTTCCAGCTGCTGGAGGTGTTTTCTGCCAACAGTTTGGAGGTGAATTCTTCCCCATGAATTGAATTTTCCTTGGCTAAAGGAAACTGCCTTGCTCAAGTTTCGGCCCCCTCACTGGTTGCTGTGTGGTGTATGAGAGTGCCTCAGTTTGGCTCAGCTCTGAGGGATGCTTCAGCATGCCCTGAGTGACTAACTGAGGCTTCTGTTAGAGCCACATCTTGGTTCAGCGTCTTCCTTTCTCAGTCCTACTTCTGCTTCCCTTGCAGGCATTGCTGTTGAAACCATCCTCAAGAAGTTCCCTGCATGCAAATCTCAGGTTCTTTTTTGGGAAGACTGACCTATGAAAAATTTTCCAGGAAATGAACATTTTCCTAGGAGTCCTTTTCAGTATTCAGTTAGAAATAATAAAAAAGTACTGAAGGTAAATAAATTATAGTTATTAGCAAAATACGTATCACTAATGCAAAAATAAAATCTTGATTTAAAGTTTGAATTTTCATTTCAAATGCCATAAAACAAGTATAACTAGATTATATACGTCGATCTCAAGAGATGCCCTACAGTACTGTATGTTGAACTGCTAGCAGTACGAAAATGCTGACTATATTAGGCATTGGATTGAACAAGCATGGATTAAGCATTTAGTTAGCAATCATTTTGCTAATTTTCTCATTGTTTGGAAAGATTTTTATGGGGACATTGTATAACCCATGTTTATTTTCAAAAGTTCTCCCAAAACCTTTTCCTGATGCTTTATTTTTTTATCTATAAATATCCCAAGATTGGACAAAGGCTTTTAAAATTCATTATAGTAGTCCTTAGAGCTCTGGGCAAAGGACAAGTATCAATAAATATTTGGTGATAAAAATGATGATGATGATGATGATAATGATGCTCATTTGAATTTTATCTCTCTTCATCTTTTCATACCCCTTTTATGAAAAGAACAGGGGCAACTCTTCAATATCAGGCCAGGATTAAATGAAGACTTCTCTCTCTTAGACTTCATTACCACAGGAATGTGGCTTGACATTAGAGTACTTCATAGTTCATTGGAAAAGTCATAAAAACAATTACTATGCCATTAGAAGGAACTTTTGAAGAGGAGATTCAAAGTACCCTTCACAGAATTGCTAAGACAAGCAAAAACAATATTCCAATTCATATATGTTGCTCCTTTACTGTTTTTAGATCATACCAAATGAAGAAGTGAAGAAAGGCATGTGAAATGAGGCATGTGTTTAATTAGGAAAATATGTTTAGAGCTTTGGAAAAGTGAGTTGTTCAAGGTGAAGGTGTACAGTGTATATGTAAGTGCAATTAGGCATATGAAGACGGATTAAAAGTGGAAGATACCAGATAAGAGGAAGTGTTAATATTCGTAACAGAGAAAGATGAGTCAGAGTCCTGTTTTAATATATAGATAATCACTTATTTTTTCAGGTGTTGACTGAAATTAACATATGAAAATATTGTCAGAACTTATGAGATTCATACATGTATCAAAATGCAGGTTATAATTTATTGACTCACACTAATACTAATATATTCAGAGGATTTTATTTCAGATAAATTATTTGGTCCCTTGTTAAGGTCATGCAGAAAATAACTCATTCTTTAAAGTATCACTTACTTAACAGGTTCTGGTACAGTTAAAATAAACAGACTTTGATTAGCAATATACAGAGTAGTAATTTCTACTTCATACCATTTAGGACTATGGTGAGGATTAAATGTGCCCGCACAAAGTTAGTGCTTTGGAATTACCTTGGAGGACACATTTTAGGAATGAGTTTTCTAGACTAAATCTGAATGAGTGCCCAGAATACCCTATATGTAGTTAGTGTGTGTTGTTGAATTTCAGCAGTCAGACTGTTGCACTCCACCTTCCAACTCATAAGTCTAAGGATTGATATCATTAGGGTTAATTTTATGGCTCTTATATATAAAGATAAATGCATACAACTCTTTGTTTCTGATTACGCGTACCTTATTTAGTCATCTTCAACATTATAATCTTATTTCATCTTATATGTGTATCAAAATCTTTATGTAACAAAGAGAGTATCTCAGTAGACAAGACTGAATATTATAAATAGCCATAAAAAAGAAGTTTGGAGGGGTGCCTAGGTGGCTCAGTTCATTAAGAGTCTTCTTTCGGCTCAGGTCATGATCCCAGGGTCCTGGGATCGAGCCCCACGTCGGGCTCCCTGCTCAGTGGAGTCTGCTTCTCCCTCTCCCTCCTGCTCTGCCTACCTGTTGTTCTCTCTCTGTCAAATAAATAAATAAAATCTTAAAAAAAAAGTTTGGAGAAAAAGTGATTTTCTAAAAAGATTTCTATTTTAGGCTACTTGTGTTTACATTTAATAAAAATAAGAAAGAATATTTTGATATGCTTAAAATTTGAATACAGGACAATTTCATTCTAGATAAACATGACTGGTGTCCAGTGGGACATGCTGACATGACCAGTGTCAAAATATTGAAATGTCCATGTAACTAGTCACCCAGTGTGGCTCACTTTTCTTGACTGCCCCAGCCTCTCTACTGTGACTATCCAGACTTTACCTCTAATAAGTAAGGGATGACTTGTGGCACATAAACTTTAGGGTGTATCTATACCAAACTGATCACTGCATCATTTTATCATGAGCTCTGAAGATAAATATCACAAATGTAAATGCTTTTTAAAAAAGCACCTCATATAAATGAAATGACATTTAGTTAAATTTTGTTGAATCTCGGTGGATTATAATTTTTTGTATTTGGTAACGGTCAGAAGAGAACCAGTCTTTAATGGCCTTTACTAGCTCAAATTATACTTCTATATGGGGAAAGATATCTTGAGCACTTGAAACCTTTCTTTAATAACTCAAAAGAAAGTAAGATTAAAAGATCTACAATTACACGACTGGCAGCTGACAAATGGAAGCACTTACAGAGTCCTGGAGCTTTCAACAAAATGTGTGACATTTTGCGATGCATGTTTCTCTCATTTCTGACAACTCCACCAGGAACTCCACAAAGGAGATCAATGAAAAGCTCATAGGTTTTATTCTTCATTTGAATGGGCCCCGAAATCCATGGTCTTGATGAAATTTAAAGATTTTGTTTACCCGCTACCCTCCAGGTTATGCACAGAGACATTCTGACATCAAGACTGATCGAGGTTCTGTGAGTCAATCGAACACATCAAAGAGAAACCCTTTGGGAAAACAAGGCACCCCAACCAGTCCCTCAGCCCAAGCTGTGGAGCAAAATAGAATAGAAAATAAATGTTCCTGATTGGAACCCCAAAATCCCCTGTGGCTTATAAAATTTAGGGACCCGTCTTTAATACTAAAAATGCAAAATCATAAGTATGAAATCAGGCACAAAACCGTAGGAGAACCACTTCTAAGTGGAAGTCCCTAAAGTTTAAATCAAGTAGCTTCATAGTAAGTTCATCTCTACTTGCTATTATTCTTAATACAAAGCTGCATGGGAAAAATTGAAAAATCTTCTAATTAATATTATCTCCACTGTGCTCCATCTGTCTAATCCCACAATTTACTTAAGTAGGAAGTACACTTTAAAACTAAGTCAATTTCATCATAAAACTAAAAATCCATGATAAAAAATATCCAGTGAACTCACTGCTTTCAGATTTAATTTTCCAAAATTTAAAGGAACTTTTACTGAAGTGCTTGTTTTAATCCTTGAATCAACAGCATAACATTTTACTTACACAAAAGGGATAAGCAATGGCTTATGAGCTGCACATCGATTCATAGTTTAGTAAAACAGTATTGTTTCTGGAGTGGCATTTTAAAAGCTGTAATGTGTCTCTAAAATATTTAATTTTAAAATCCAGTTAAAATGAAATGTTAGGTGATAATCGTAGCACTTTATTTCTTTGTGGCAGTTTATGATTTACAAATAAATTTCATGTGTTCATTTGATTTATTCCTTACCCAAGCTGTCACGTTGATGTTATCCACAGGAAATAGATGAGGCACTCTGAGAGTTGTACTGCTCAGTGACTCTGTCCTGTATGAAATAGTCATAAAAGCAAGCTTCGAAGTGATGTCTTCCGATTTAAAATGAGTGGTCCAATGTATATTATGTAGGAATCAAAGCGTTTAAAGGTGTAAAGATACAATGGTGTTCTGGTAAATGTTTAACAACTTGCTCTTGGAAGAAAAACCATGAGGGGGCAAGGTCTTATTTATAACACTATCTAATTCCCCCTGTGCAAATCATCCCATCTTTTTGAATTTCAATATAGCAAAATTATGTCAACCAGCTCACAAAGTCCATAAAAATTTAATAATCAGCATTCATAAGCCAGTGTGAGCTGGCTCTATCACACCACTGGAAAGGTACTTTCCTAACTGCTATTTTGAAGTTGGTTAAGACAGCAGAGAAGTGGAAACTATGTACATAATAGATGGGTAGGGCAATCCAGATGGTTGATTGTGGAAGTTGGGATGTGGTGCTGACGTGAGAAAACTTGTGAAATGAATATGTGGCAAAAACTGTTCCCCAACACATTACAGGATAGTATTGTCATTAAACAACATAATGGGGCTGAGAATTAAAAGGTAACTTGGGGGAGGATTCACAGTACTATGAGTATCAAGGTCATAGAAATCATTTTATTAAAAAACTCATTGACTCTTATGTACTAGGCAAGAACTGTGGTAATAGTAGGGCAACTGGCTAAGGAATCGTTTGTATGCTCATTTTACAGAGAAAACTTAGTCACAAGGATGACATGTAACCTCCTGAATTAACTGGTAGAGCTGAATTCAAACCCAGGGAGTTAAATATGAGAGTCTTTACTAAACATTCAAATAATTTTGTGAGTGATATATTAGGGAGATTTCAACTTTATTCTGTGAAAACAAGAACCACCATTGAAAACTATGTATCAAGGCTAGAGACAAGGGGCCTAGTAGGGTGACAGTTTTATTAGTAGCGTTGTTGATCTGAACTGTGATGATAATGACAATAAAAATAAGTGACACAAAAAAGGCATCTCCATTTCATTTGAGTTCATCATCAAATTCGTCTTCTTCCTTCCACTTTTCATAAAATCATATTAATTTTTTTAAAAATCATGGAAACTAAAAAATAATTTCTGTAATCTCATAATCTCATTTTTGTTTTTAAAGATTTTTATTATATTTGTCTGTCAAAGAGGGTGATAGAGAGACTGAGCAAGCAGGGGGAGTGGCAGTCAGAGGGAGAAGCAGGCTCCCTGCTGAGCAAGGAACCGATGCTGAACTTAATCCCAGGATCCTGGGATCATGACCTGAGCTGAAGGCAGATGCTTAACTGACTGAGCCACACAGGCATCCCTGTAATCTCATAATCTTAATATTTTTTTTTAGGATTTTATTTATTTATTTGAGAGATCGAGAATGAGAGAGAGAGAGAGAGAGAGAGAGCATACGAGAGAGGGGAGGGTCAGAGGGAGAAGCAGACTCCCTGCTGAGCAGGGAGCCCGATGCGGGACTCGATCCCGGGACTCCAGGATCATGACCTGAGCCGAAGGCAGTCGCTTAACCAACTGAGCCACCCAGGCGCCCTAATCTTAATATTTTTGTATATTCCCTTTTTGTATTTTAATTTTGTCCAAATGTTTACATTTATTAGCACTTTCACACTGCAAAAAAAAATATTATCTACACAATGATAACACGTTGTAGGTTTTTTTGTCCATTATGCTACGTGGTCTTCAATCATACTATTTTAGTGACTGCAAAATATCCCATGAAGAATATACATCATAATCTACTTAACCACTTTCATAATAAAGGTCACTTTGTTTCAACATTTTACTAATCCAAATAACTAATGAAGATCTTTATGCATACTTACACATATATATTCCTCTTGAGTTATTGTTTCTCTTGATAATTTACACAGAGAAATATTTCTTCTATGAGAAATTATGATGTCAAATGAATATTTAACCTCACTGGTGTCTACCTCATTAGCAGGCAGTGACATGCATATTCAAACAGTGAGGCATAATTTTCACCAAAAAAAGTGGCTATTTTTTTTTTAAACAGCAATAATCAGTAGTGGTGAAGATACAGTTAAATAAGCACCCTCTTACATTTTTGGTTGGTCTTCAAATTGTAAAAATCTATCAAAATGCAGAAAAACAAAACACTTTAGTAAGGAATTTAGCCAAATGCTCTAAACAGTTTCTTCATTTGAGGCAAAAGACAGACATGCCCAAATGCATTTTCCATGAAATTTGTCCAAAGGATGTGTTCAGAAATGCTTCAAAATATACCTAGAAAGATGATTATTTTGATAAAAGTGAAAATTGTAATGTATATTGATGCTTAAATTTAAGATTAACTATACTATATCCTCATGATGAAGTTTTAGGCAGCTACTAAAAGCCATGCTGTAGAAAATTCATAAATATTATGGGGGGTTTTTAAGAACATGTTATTACTAATTTAAAATTCAGGTGACCAAATACTATATACTGTGCATAAAACCAATTATAAAACTACCTCCAATAGGTTATCCAAATAATACTATACCATCATACAACTGTTACTGTTTTCCTCTGGTGATAGTTATTTTGCAATCTTTGCTTTTGCGTTTTTTGTAATTTCTACCTTGCCCGTGTATTACTTTTTAATGAGAAAAATATATTGATGGATTAGACTGTTTAATTTAAAAGAAAGAATGACTATTCCACATCCTTTATATCTAACCAGTTTGTTTTCAAAGGACCACACTGATTTCTGATGGCAATTTTGCCACTTGTGCTTGCTTTAGTTCAAATGTATTGATGTATTGTTGTTTAATCTTTTATTTTTAGTATTCCTGTGCCATTTAGTTTTATATGAGTTTTGTAAATGAAGCATCATTTGGGATTTTGTTTTGCATCTGCTCTGGCAGACTCTGTCTTTTAAGAGGGCAATTTAAAGATATCTATGCTTGTTTAGGATTTATTGTATCTGGTCCTGCACCTGATAGACTTCTTTTAATTTTTTTACTCCCTCTTCCCTCTCCCCACCCCTCTATATTTTGCTGTCCAGTTCTTTCAAGAATCTGCATGCTTTATCTTTTACCTCTGTACCAAACACAAGTGCAGAACATTTTGTAATTTCTAGATGAATGAATAATCTAGGAATCCAAACACAGAATTGACAATTCTGTTACACAACTGGAATTGTCTTAAATTTTTTTCACATTCACATTAAATCAACTGAATATAGATACAATTTTAATTATAATTTAAGGAATACAGAAATCAAATTGAGAGCTTTTTCTTGACCACTGCTCTTTCATTTCTCTATACATAGATCACTTAAGTTTTGGATCTAAAACTCCTTTTCATTTTCTAAAACATTACTTTATCTTATACCTTTTTAAAATAAGGAAATAGTTCAATTTCTCCATACAATCAATTTTTCTGTCTCATGATGTATTGACCTGTATCAATAACTCTACTAGATTTAACTCTAAGAGTACTTTTTCACTACAACTTTCAAATTTAAGAAGTCTCTCTCTTACTTTACTTGGTAGTGGTTTTCAGTATGTTTCTAGTACATCTGTAACTTTTATTTTGCAGGGAGGTAAGACACTTAGCTAACATGTTCTTTGAGAACATAAATCTGAAAATGCCTTTGTGTGGTCTCTTCAGGGAAATGGCAATTTTGGATCCTATGTGACTCCCACATCACTATCTTCTATCTGTTATTGAAGAGGAGGAGAAAACATAAAACTATGATGAATTTAACTCTTCTGAAATTGTTCCAGTCAAAAGAAATTCTGGGCAAGCTGACGATATATATAAGAATATATTCCCATTCTTCATCCAGTTTCTCATCAAAATAAAACACAAATTGATGGAAACAAAAATTGAGAACTGACTTAGAATAGGAAAACAAGATAAATTTTTGCCAGACTTAATGCTGGTGTGCAAAACCCTTTTACATTAATTTCTTATGTCTGAAGACCTAAGTCCTGAAGTTCATAAAGGCAGCTTTTCAAGTGGTGGTTAGTTCTGCAAATACGTTTGCTTAAGGTGCTGGTTAAATGCAGATAAAACATTACACACATTATCATCAGGCTTTAGAGAGAGATGCAGTAGAAATTTCTGCCATTAGACATTGTCTTCCTTTGGAAAATGAATTTGAGTGTTTTGTTCACAGTGATATGTAACAATAAGGGCTATTATGTAGCAAGTCTTTCTTCGTGTGTGTGTGTGTGTGTGTGTGTGTGTGTGTGTGTGTGTGTGTACATATAGAACTGTTCTTTGATATGTGTGTCAAATGATGCTAGTTAAGCCTTTAATTCATTAAGTAAATGCTATCAGAATTGATATACTTCACATTCCCCTGGACTTCCTGTGTATATGGAGTAAGAGAAGTGACATTCACTCATTTGTTTCCTTATATCCCACTTATGATTTTTTCTTTAATGTTTGAATTGATTAATCTTGATTCTGTATGCATAATATATTCCCTTGCATTTACATGTAAAACCTAAGCAACTAGGAGGAGCTACAGGTCTATGGTAAATTGTAATGTGTACTTGAAGAACTTCAATATTAAGAAGAGTTTAGAAAAATCTATGACACATATATAATTTAAGGTACCAGAATTAATTTTACCTTCTCTAGATCTTACCAATTATATATTCTCTTCATAATAAAAATTCTGTCATTATTCTTGATGATTAACATCTTGTAATTAAAAACATTTGCTGTGCTTTCTTGGTCTGCTCTTATTTCTGCTGCATTGATCTAATGCAATCATATTGAATTAATTTTTGCTTGAGTAGTTCACTATAAATACAATGAAAACCCATTATTTCATTTTGAAAAGTTAGATTGGATACATAAATTTCATTATTCAGTAAATAATTAGTGACCCCACATATATTTCTTTTGTAGACCTAATCTGTTATATAATGATTATTTTAATTTTAATTTCAGTATGACAAAAATACCAAAAATTATCTTACTTGGTCTTTTAAATTTTGTGCACTGTTATATTGCTATAGTACATTATACCATTTAAAGTGATGTTCATACCTCCCCAATGTCTATCACCCAGCCACCCCATTGGGGAAGGTATGTGCTATGGTGAGCACTGTGAATTGTGTAAGATTGTTGAATCACAGACCTGTACCTCTGAAACAAATAATACATTATATGTTAAAAAAAAAAAAAAAGAAGAAGATAGCAGGAAGGGAAAAATGAAGGGGGGAATTGGAGGGGGAGATGAACCATGAGAGTCTATGGACTCCGAGAAACAAACTGAGGGTTCTAGAGGGGAGGGGGTAGGGGGATGGGTTAGCCTGGTGATGGGTATTAAAGAGGGCACGTTCTGCATGGAGCACTGGGTGTTATGCACAAACAATGAATCATGTAACACTACATCAAAAACTAATGATGTAATGTATGGTGATTAACATAACATAATAAAATAAAAAAAGAAGCAAAAAAGTAAAGCAATGCTCATTTATAGTAAAAAATTTACAGTGAAAATAAATTTCTCAATTAAAAATAATTTAGTGATAAGACACTAAATTTTCTTTTTTTCTTTTTCTTTTTTCTTAAAAGATTTTTTTTTATTCACTTGAGAGGGAGAGAGAGCACACAAGTAGGGGGAGGGGTAGAGGGAGAGGGGAGAAACAGACTCCCTGCTTAGCAGGGAACCCAATGCAGGGCTCCATCCCAGGACCCTGAGATCATGACCTGAGCTGAAGGCAGATGCTCAACCAACTGAGCCACCCAGGCATCCCAAGACACTATTTTTCTTTTAGAGAATTTGATATGTCATATTTTAGGATTTTAGACTATTAGACCAGTTCTTTTTGTACTCACATTCACATATAGACATATGTTCACATATCAAGATCATTTTAAAAAGTATATTTTACTTTTATTTGCATGATGAGTAACATTACATAGTTGTGATTATGAACATAAATATGGTATCAGGTAGACTCAGAATCCTGCCTCTGCTACTCACTAGTATGTATGACCTTAATTTGCTAGAACTTATCTGTAAACTTGTTATGATATTTACTATACATATTTTTGTTATAAGATTAATTAGCAAGGTGCTAAATAATGGCCATGCTTATTGTTATTATTGTAGGATACTATTAAACATTATTATGTAGGGATTGGGTAAGAAAAGATTATTGGTTTCCCCCTTGAAACATGTGCGATAAAATAACTCTTTACAAATTGAAATAATAAAAATGTAATTTGCAGTCTTTGATTTCAGAGTGTTTTGCAATTCTAAGTGAGGATATTATGAAAATAAATAATAAAAGATGTGCTTTGAGAATTTCCCCTTCTCTACATTTGTATTAGTGGGTTGGTTCCTAGGTGTGGACTACTTGATGGGAGGAAGTCATTTTGGATTCCTTCATATCCAGAATATTTTCAATTTCCAAGGGAAAATGCAGGAGACTTCCCAACTAATGTATAGCCCTCAAATTTGTGATTCATGGGGTGCCTGGGTGGCTCAGTTGGTTAAGTGACTGCCTTCGGCTCAGGTCATGATCCTGGAGTCCCGGGATCGAGTCCCACATTGGGCTTCCCTGCTCGGCGGGAAGTCTGCTTCTCCCTCTGACCCTCTTCCCTCTCGTGCTCTCTGCCTCTCATTCTCTCTCTCTCAAATAAATAAATAAAATCTTTAAAAAAATTAAAAAAAATTTGTGATTCATTTGTTGTGATTAGATAGAATCCTATTGTCTTTTGAGAATTGAAAGCAACTCCATAGGATATAGAATCATAAAACAGCTGATATTAAATATTTTCATGTAAGGAAAAAAAATCCAGTTGGTAGCAATTGTGAGATAATTGCTTAAATGATTTGGTTTTCATAATTGACACATGTGTCTTTAAATCAGGTTTTTTCAGTAGAATATAGAACTGTGCTGTCCTATACTGCAATAGGTGAATGTAGCTATTTAAATTTGATTAAGGATAAATTAAATTTAAAATTCAGTTCTTCAGTCACACGAAGCACATTTCGACTGCTCAATAGCTACAGGTACCTAGGGACTACTGTCAAGTACAGCACAGAATAGACCATCCCATCATCACAGAATGTTCTACTGGGCAGCATTGATACAAACCAGTATTCTTCAACTTAAAAAAAGAAGAATTCCGGGAGAGGTTTTTGGGAGTTTATTTTTCCCCTAATTACCCACACTGTGAATTTTTAATGCCAGAGATATATGTTTTACATAACTATGCCTTACTCATAAAGGAGAGAGATCCTCCACCCTCATTGAAAATGCTTGATGTAGACTTGTGGAAGGAGAAAAAAATTCATCCACAGACTAATGTCATGATTTTGCTATGTGTTCATTCATATTTACAAATTCTATGAACCACTTATTTAATTTTACTTTCCTGAACATGCAAATAATTGTAATTAAAATGTATATGTTGGTGTGAAATAAACTTTAATCTCCATTATTCTATTGCTCTGTTAATATTCAGGTCAAATTACTTACATGAAAACATTTTAAATTTCTTTTTGCACTAAATGTAAAATAATAGTAGCTACTTTGCTCTCTATCTTCCTACCATCCTTCTTGTGTGTATCTTTCGGCAAGCAGAAAGTGTGGTAGGTACTGAGAAGGAGAAGGAAATAATATAGTTCCTGCTCCTCAGATCAGACAACCTAGTGGAAGATAGAGATAAGACCCATACCTAGATCTTTTGTTCTTTATACTAAATAATTTTTTTAAAGATTTTATTTATTTATTTGACAGAGAGAGAGACAGCGAGAGAGGGAACACAAGCAGGGGGAGTGGGAGAGGGAGAAGCAGGCTTCCCGCTGAGCAGGGAGCCCGATGCAGGGCTCGATCCCAGGACCCCAGGATCATGACCTGAGCCAAAGGCAGATGCTTAATGGCTGAGCCACCCAAGCACCCCAATAATGTTGTTTTAATACACCAACATGAAATGATATGCTAGTTTCAGCTAACACCCACTCACATGAGCCAACTGTAAAATTTTTCAGTTTTGTGAACCAGTTGACATTACATTGTTGGTAGCTTGAAATCAGCCATGGTGTTCATATGTACATCTCAGAAGTCAGAAAAAAATAAAAAAACATAATAAAATAAAAAACTCTGAATCAGGTTGATTTTTCCCTCAGAGAACTAGTTGTTAAACATTTGCCAACATATCACTGTCACTTTCTTAAAATGATCAAGATTAACCTCCTAAACCCAATTATAATAATTCCAAAGTTCTCAGTTAACCCTCAGAAATTAAGGAACTGGCTGAAATGGCAAAACACACCCACACTTTCTCCATAAACTCCAGGAATCGACGAGCCAACTTTCAGTAAGTCAGTGTTTAACAATGTTTGGCACCAAGCATCATTAAAATTTGCAACTATTACTCTCTGTCAGTAGAACTAAAATACAGTGCATTAATGCTAATAGTGTTTGTTTTACAATTAACACTGAGCTAATCTTCCTGATAAACAAATTTGTGAGGAGCACATTATTTACCTAAGTGCTGGTACAAATTTTCCAGTTCTAGGACAGTAAAATGTCAAGGAAAATAAACACAAGAGGTTGATCAGGCAGGTCATTCTTTCTTTCCTTCTTCCTTTTTTTTTTTTTTTTACTAAACTGAAGTTTTCTAACAAGGTCATTGCTGATTATAGTGGTACCTCTTGGTCTCCACGTATCACGAGAACACCATAGATAAGTGTATAGTGGTTTTGCATATATTGTGATGATTATTTCTAAATTTTTTCCCAAAGTAGTAGTTTAGTAAATCCAGCACTGTGAGAAATGACTAAGGATAAATGTACCATGTAAACAATGTACTTTGAAGTTTTAACATTTTTGTTGTTGTTGCTGTTGAATGACATCATAGGTTCAGTGCTTGATTCCCAATAATGAATCATTTGTCAAAATAGTTTCCCAAAAACTTCAACTAGGAGAGATAATTCCCAGAAAAAGTCTGGTGGTGATACCAGGTTTTAAACCATTTCTGAGCAAGTAAATCTGTTTCCTATCCATGAGAATCATCTTTTCTCCATATTTAAGCTTTCCCTTGGACCCTTGTTTCACTTGCTAACTATAGATGAAACCTCTTATAAGTTTGTTTGGCTTTCTCCTGATGACACCAAGTTTTCTGGAACTCTCTCCAGAGGTGACTGTTCTTTCTTTCAGACAGACTCAAATAAACAGTAGAAAAGGGCTAGCAGAGTTCCTATCCCGCTTTCAGACTTTTATTCTAACATAATCATTCCTACATGGTTCTTTCAACAGCCAGTATTTGGAATGACTTTTACAGCAAAGTTTCAGCCTCTTTCACTTCAAATAATTTTTCAATTACTCCTATTATAGGTACTTATTACCAGCTCTACACAGATGCATACCTCATGGGACTCAGCATTGTAAATTGTTGTCTATAAAACACCTAATCAGTTCTTTTTAAAAAAGGATTTATTTATTTATTTTAGAGAGACAGAAAGAGCTCTCATGAGTCAGGGCATGGGCAGAGGGAGCAAATCTTCAAGCAGACTACCCGTTGAGTGCAGAGCCCAGTGCAGGTCTCAGTCTCACAAGCCATGATATCATGACCTGAGCCAAAACCAAGAGTCAGAAACTAACCAACTGGGGGATCCTGGGTGGCTCAGTCGTTAAGCGTCTGCCTTCGGCTCAGGTCATGATCCCAGGGTCCTGGAATCGAGCCCCGGATCGAGCCCCGGATCAGGCTCCCTGCTCAGCAGGAAGCCTGCTTCTCCCTCTCCCACTCCCCCTGCTTGTGTTCCCTCTCTCACTGTGTCTCTCTCTGTCAAATAAATAAATAATAATAATAAATCTTTAAAAAAAAGAAAAAAGAAACTTAACCGACTGAACCATCCAGGCACCCCAAACACCTAATCACTTTTTTATAATTAAAAACATTCCTGTATCTTGGTTCAACCCCTTTGTATCCTAAATATACTGTATTTTTTGAGTCTAGGATGTACATATTGGTCTTAGAATCTTTTTCCCATTTCATGGTGCATAAAATCATGGTGAGTCATATCATTGATGGCACCTTAAATCTGATGAAACATAGTGGTTTTATTGAAGGTTCTTAACAACAATCCAAATTCTCTTTCCTTCTCATTTCTGCCTACTCCTAATCCTTTCCTTCCTCACTCCTTTCTCTTCCCTTCCAAAGCCTTCAAGAAAAGACTGACTCCACATTCTTTTTATACAGGTAACTCACAAATATTCATCTGCCATTATTTCTTCTTCTAAGCCTCATACCCTCATTCCTGATGACTTACCCGAAATCCCCACATGATTTTATTACTTTCAGGTTTAAAACAAAACTTGCCTCCATCACTTCTCCCTTAACAACTTCCCGTTTTTCCCACCACCAAAAAGCAAACAGCCCTCCATTTTTCTAAATCTCCTTCTTTATACAAATTATCTGAAATTTACTGAATATTATTTACTGTAAATATCTGAAATTTATAGTTTTATTGCTAAAAACTGTACAGGTAATTCCATTATAAGTCTGATGCTCTAGGTAATTAGCCAATCCTTTCCATTTCCATTGCCACAGGTCTAAATCAGGTCCCCATTTATATTTAAGATCATGTAAGGGATTGTTATTTGTTTCTCTGCAACTTAAAACTATGCTTCAGAGAATATTTAAATTGATCATCTTACAATGGCAATTCCTGTCTTGCTATTCCCTTGCTGTCAGACTTCCAATGGCTACCTGTTACCAAGAGTTAAAGTACAGATTTCACATTTCTTATTTTTGACTAGTATTGAAGAATTGAATCGAAACTTGTCCAACAATGAGCTTTCTGGAAGAAGAAAAAAAGAGGGGGCATTATCTCAAGCTTTTTATTAAAACATTGTAATATGAAAGAACAGTTGTAAGATGTGTGTCTTGCAGGAAGATTAAAGATTGATGAAAATTATTCAAAGTTCAAGTTGTTCTTAGAATTGAGCACTGTTCACATTCTCAGAAGGTGTAGGGCAAATGAGGATGCTTTAGTCACAGAACAGGATGCAGAGGTGGTGATTCCAGGTTACAGTTTAGTAGATTTTGGTTAGACAATTTGAATTTAGCAACAGGGTTGGAGAAGAACAATTTGGGGCCAGGCTTTTACAAGGGTATATGGAAAAAATTAGTCTTACAGGGCTTTTCACAGTTTGAATTTCTAGCTGGTATATAAAAGATGATACAAATGTTATCCTCAATAGAAATATGGAGACATTTCTTAGATTTACTGCCAGCTCTCTATTTATCAAAGTAATAGTTAACCAATATTTCAGTGACAAGAACTTTGAAATCTAAGTTGAGATGTCACTGTTGATTTTAACAGATTAATTATGTTAACTTAATGTGGTAATGCAGTACATTTGGGGGAAGTGTTAGATTTTCTATACGCAACTAATGTGAATTAGTATTACAGTTTTCTATTACTTTATTTAAAAAGTAAAATATAGGGGCACCTGTGTGGCTCAGTCAGTTAAGCATCTGCCTTCAGCTCAGGTCATGATCCCAGGGTCCTGGAGTCGAGCCCCACATCGGGCTCCCTGCTCAGCGGCAGCCGGCTTCTCCCTCCCCTCCCCGTTCATGCTCTCTTCTCGCTATCTCTGTCGCTATCTCTGTCTCTCTCAAATAAATGAAATCTTTAAAAAAAAGTAAAATATAGTCAAATATTAATACCAATCAAAAATTAATTTATTATGAGAAACAGTATGGGGTTTCCTCAAAAAGTTAAAAATAGAATTATTATATGATTCAGCAATTCTACTTCTGGGTATATATCCAAAGGAAACAAAAATACTACATAAGAGAGATAATCTACATTCCCATGTTCATAGCAGCATTATCTATAATAGCCATGATGTAGCAACAACCTAAGTGTCCATCAATGAATGAATGGATAAAGAAGTTGTGGGATAGATATAAAATATATATTAATAATTATATATTATTATCTATTATTACATAATATAAAATTGAGTAATATTTATATAATATTTAGATATTATATATATCTCTATAAAGTGGAATATCATTCAGCCATAAAAAGTAGGAAATCCTGCCATTTTGCAACAACATGGATGAACCTAAAAGATATTATTCTAAGTGAAGTAGTCAGACAAAGACAAATACTATATAATCTGTCACTTACATGTGGAATCTAAAAAACCAACCAGCCAACCAACCAACCAACCAACCAAAGAAAAATTCGTAGAAAAAGAAATCAAGAGTTGTGGTTACCAGAGGTGGGGGTTAGAGGTGGAGGAACTGGATGGCCATGGTCAAAGTGTGCAAACTTTCAGTTAGATAAGTAAGTACTGAGGATGTAACATACAACATGATGACTATAGTTAACACTGCTGCAAAGTATGTTTGAAAACTGTTAAAGGAGTTCTCATCACAGGGGAAAACACACCTTTTTTCTTTTTCCTTCCCTCCCTTTCTTTCTTTTTTTTTTTTTTTTTGCAACCAGATGACATGATGAATGTTAAGTAAACTTATTTTGGTTACTGTTTAACAAGGTAAATAAGTCATTATGCTGTATCCCTTGAATTTATACAGTGCCATATGATTACATCTCAGTAAAAATCCAGGCCAGGAAAATTTTATTTATACAAATTCTAACAAATATGAACACTATATTTAAATAACTACAATGGTAAGAAAGTATTTCCCTTAGTTACTATTGATTCTCTTATATCTCATATTTATCTTCATTTTTCCATTCAGAAGCACAAATTAGAGAAGTCTGAGTCAGAGACACAGAGAGAAAGGGAACACAAGCAGGGGGAGTGGGAGAGGGAGAAGCAGGCCTCCAGTGGAGCAGGGAGCCCAATGTGGGGCTCGATCCCAGGACCCTGGGATCATGACCTGAGCCAAAGGCAGACACTTAACGACTGAGCCACCCAGGCACCCCCATCCGTGAATTCTTACGCCCATATCCAACTTTTCTGTAATAGTACCTCCTAGATCTGTTTTCCTATTTCCCTAGTAATTGCCTTGGCTCGGTTTCATTATGTCTCAAGTGCGTTTTGAAGACATTATTTCAAAAAAAAAAAAAAAAGGACATTATTTCAACAACATCCTTTTTGGATTTACACTAACCTCTATCATATCAATTTATTTTCTAAAGCACAAATAATATTTTACATGTTTTCTCCTTGATAACTTTCAATAATTTCTCCTTTTCTCTATGAAAAAAAAGTCCTTATCAAACTATAATACCCGTTAAATCTCATGACCTTCTTAGCCTCACTGTGAACGATTTACAGAATGAAACTCTAATCATAACCTTCACACTCACTGGAAATGCCTCACCTGCAATAATTTAGATTCCCTTTTCCTATCTTCTCCAATTGTAAAGGCCTATTTTCCTTTGAATTTAAATTCATACGCCATGTTATTTTTGGATAATTTTCTGATACATTACAGTGTATAGTTTCTTCTTCTTTCTCTATATATGTCTGTATAGTTGCCATACTAAGGCTAATTATTTATTTGCAAGACTCTGAGCTCATTAAAACTTCGTTTCTGCAGTTCAAGTACCTGATACAAATGCCTGTCACTTTCCCCCTAATGTATATGGAGAAAATTATTTTCATTATGATAATTTTCATTAGATAATTGGGTAATTTCTCAGAAATTTTTATTTCTTCATAGATTTTAAGAATGACCATATCAATATTTAAAAATAATTTTTAGTGACCATGGTTATGCCTCGATCATTCAAAAAGCAGGTGTTTACACACATTTTAGTAGTTGCTCTTGAGCTGTAGAATAGGTGAACAGACAATGTCCCAGAGGTTTGAAAAATACATATGAGCAGTTAAAACTGCTTTTACAGTAAAGCTTATAAAAGCAAGAAGCACTTCTGGGGAAGTCTTTTCAGTTAACTTCATTGCTAGGAGATTGAAGAGAGAGATTTATAATGATAGGTTGATGTTTTCAAACAATCAACAGGCACAGGAGACAAAATTATGAGAAATAGCTTGTTTCCAGTGGGAATGGGGGAGGGAGTATAAGAGATCAGGTGTATGAGCTGGAGGATAAATGTCTTAGTTGCACCAAACAAGAGAATACAGCTAGTGTAAATAGCAAGACCTGGGTAATAGTACACAGAACAAGTGAAGGAGAGGATGATAAATTTAGAGATTGCCGCTGAGGATCATAGTGTGAGTCCATCCAGTGTAAAATTCTTCCTATGGCGATAACCAATATTTAATGTTCCAAAAGAAGATGAAAACTCACAGACTGTGCCTAGGTGACTTTTTCAATGTTATTTATCAGGTGAGAAATTTCTGTATCAGTCCCATATGTAATCATTGAATATTTTGAATCATGCAGTTTGAATACTCTTACAATATTTTTTGCTGGCAGATCTGCAAATGCTATTGATAAACACAAAGGTAGTCAGGCTTTTAATATTATCTCTGTACACTGTTTTAATGATTTCACTTACCATTAAAACATGGTTATCCACTTCAAACAGGACATATACAGAAGTTGAATAGCATTTTGGCAACAAGCTGGGGTCACAACACATTTAAACGTGTGTTAAAAAGTAGTGTATTAGCATTCATACAGCCGACAAAATACCAGCCTGCTTCAGAATGTTCAAATTTACTTTTAACTTATGTTTCTGTATTTATAATTTTTAAAATTGCTATAATTTTTAAACTTCTGAAATTCTTAGAAAAATTCAATTGTTATATTATACACTCCTACTCAAATAGATAAAAGTTGATTCTATCAAGTTATTGTCAGAGAAAATGGAGTGAAAAAATAGACCATATTTATCAAGTATTATGCTGCTACTGATTCAGGCCCTGCTCTTGAGAACATCAGGAAAGAATGATAAAGAGCAACACAAGGATCCTGTGTGCCAGGAAGATGAACCAGTGAGAAAGAAAAGCCAAGTTAAAAATTAAAGATATAAAACAAGTAGCTCTTTCATTTAAAGAGTGTCTTCACCATAATCTTCCTTATTATGCAAGCAGTGGCAGAGAACCATTAACTAAGGTATGCAACGTGCTTGTAAGTACAATGATCACAATTTCATCTCATCCTAAGAAATGCTCCCGATGTCATTATGCAACATCTAGGTTCAATAACTACGGGGTTTGTAGATGATAAAATGGATTTTGTACAAGATATTCATTTTTTTTCATGAGGTTCCTGGAGGAATGTTAGCTTCAAGGTTTGCAGTCACATATATGGAAAATTTGACTTTTACATTTCACAAGTTCTGTTCACTACCTCATAGCTACTAAGGAACAACTAGTAGGGTAGCTGTAGGAAAGCTACCACCCACCTGTAAAGATGAGATATACATTGATAGTCAGTTGTAGGCTATATACTCTTGGGATAATAAAAAAATAAGTCAGGATAGTTCTTATATTTTAAGGCTATTTTGTTTGAGGACCAGATAATAACCAATCGAGAGAATTAATAGGAAATAGAACTGGAAGGGATCTCTTTTTAATTAAGAAAAAAATCAGGTATAGAAAAATAATAAAGCTGATGATTGTGCCAGGATTAGAACTTAAATCTCCTGTCAACTGAGCAACTTTTTTGAAAACTGTACTACATTGTCTATAACTCAGGAAAGAATATATAATTTCTGAATCGCCTGCATTGTCTTTTTGCCTCTTTCTTGCCCCTAATATATTTGTTTAGTGCAGTGTGGATTGAATGCAAAAGCAGTTAGAGATTTGAAATCAAGCATGTATTGGGGTTTCATCCTACCTTTGCCACATTTTATATATGATATGTGGGGAGTCATTTTTCCTTCAGTAGATATATTAGTTTGCTATTGCTGCATATCTAAATCACCACAAGTTTTACAGCTTAAAGCAACACAGTTCTATAGGATAGAAGTCTGGACAGGCTCAACTGTTTTTTCCCCTTACAGTCTCAAAAGATGGAAATAAGAACCAAACTGGGCTCTTATCTAGACGCCCTAGGGAGAAATTGGTTTCTAAACTCATTCAGGTTGTTGATAGAAGTCAGTTCCTTACACTCTAGGTCTAACATCTCCATTTCCTTGCTGTGTGTCAGCCATGCCCATTCTTCAAAGGTTAAACTACATGCCTTCAAAAGTAGTCCCCTCCATCATCAAAGCCAGCAAGGACAGGTCAAGTCTTTTTCATGGTCTGAATCTCTTTGACTTCCCATTTTACTCATCAGCTGGAGAAAACTGCATGTTCTTAAAGTGTTCATGTAATAAAAACTAGGTCCATCCAGATAATCTCCCTTTCTCCATATAATTTAAACGACCATGGAATTAATATCTCATCCAAATCATAGGTTTCACTAACATTCAAAGTGGAAGAGATTATTCTAAGACATTTTTAGTGAGTCATTCCTAAAATTACACCTATCACAAGATCCTATGTTTTTATCTGCAAAAATTGAGTTTATGTCTACCATACATGGTTGTTGGCAGTAGTAAAAGAGATAATATTTAAAATCCTGATACAACATAAGTAATGAAATTATTATTTTAGTAAATATTTGACTCTCAAGGAAGCTTATTTCATTTATAAACAAGAGCATGTGTTAGAACATTCTTTCTATATTAACCTAAAATCATTGCCTATAATTTACCTCTACTTTTGAAGTCAAAGAGATTATGTGAAAATTTCCATTCATAGTCATTCATTGCGTGGCACTGAATCAGCATTGATAGCAATCTGATTCCATGCCAGGCATTCTATTTAGTGAACAAAAACAGTATCTCCCTGCCTTCTTTAAGATTACATTCTAGAAGGGAGTCATACATTAATTAATGAATCACACAAATATATGTAAAATTAAAATAATGAAAAAATACCATAAAGGGAAGATTAATTAATGTTATGAAAGCATCTATTAGAGTAATTATTAGATGTCAGAAGAGGGCCTTTCCTGAAGAAGTAACTTAAAATGACACCTGGTAGAAGGTGAACAGGAAATAAATGGGCTTTTCAGAAATAAGCATAGGTCGATAAGAGACAGAAATAAGATCAAAATAGCTGGAGGACATAAAATCAGAGGAAAGATGCAGAGTAGATTGCAAAAGTATTCAAACATTGTAGTACTTGTGATAGAATAACTGAAAGCTATTAAAGTTTTTTGAGTGTAGAGGTAAAATAATAGATATTGGCTGTGAAAATTGCTCTAGTTATTATGCAGATAAAGATACATAAGCTCCAAAGTAATTTAAAAGACCAAGTCTATACAATAGAGTATCAGACAAGGTTGGTGATAGTAGAGACAGAGAGACATGGTTTGTTTTGAGTTCTCTAGGTTATCAACCAACATAACTCTGTTGTGAATTGGATATGGTAAGGGGGTTGAAGAGGGTATTAGGAATGTTTTTAACATTCCTGGTTAGCAAAATGGATGATTTCTGTGCCTTTCACTGCTTTGAGTTCAAAACTCAACAGTTCTTAAGTTGCTGGTACTTCTCAGTTGGAAGCAAGAGTTCTTATTACTGATTAGGGTCAAATATAAAATCTATCAAAATGAGTTTTTGCCATATGGGAGGACAAGTTCTCATGATCTTACCCACTATCCAATGGCAAAATTCTCTTTTTAGATTTATAATGGATTTATCCATTCACATGACAAATTTGGGGCTAAATTGTCACTATTGCTATTGAAGAGGCAAACAAAAATATTTTTCAAGAAGTGCAGAAATGCTATAACTTCTAATGAACTCTTCTGAAAGTGAGAAATTTGTTTGAGTTGACTTAGGTTAATAAAGTGATATGAAGATATGAAAATATTCTGAAGACTATGTTTTCAATCTTAGAACATTGGTGACTTTATCAGAATTTATTCACATGTTCAAAAACCAGTTATTGAGGTTGTGTACTGTGTGCTAGGGATGTTTCTAGGTTGTGAACCAAAACATCTCTCTGGTAGTGCCTGGGTGGCTCAGTCAGTTAAGTATCTGCCTTGGGCTCAGGTCATGATCCCAGGGTCCTGGGATCGAGCCCTGCATTAGGCTCCCTGTTCCGAGGGGAGATTCTGCTTCTCCCTCTCCCTCTGCCTGCCACTTCCCCTGCTTGTGCTCTCTCTCTCTCTGTGAAATAAATAAATAAAATCTTAAAAACAAAATGAAACAGAACAAAACCATCTTTCTGTTCTCGAGGAGCTTAAATTACAATGTTTGGAGATAGAAAATACCGAAATATATAGACTAACAATATTTAGATTATGGTAAGCACTGTGAAAGAAATAAAAAGATTATATAATAGATATTAAGTTCATTTACAGATAGGTTAATTCTATATGAAGGACCTGCAGAGAAGGTGATATTTGATCTGATAGCTAAAGAAGTCAATCATGTGAAAGCAAATGGAAAAGCATTCCAGGTAGACAAGAAAGAAAAGATAAAGGGTTTTCTGTATAAAGAATGATTTTGAGATGTGTTTCAGGACACAAACCAGCAAAACATAAAGTTTAATGTAGATGGAAATAGGAAATGCAAATATTTATTTTTCTTTTTCAAAGATTTATTTATTTGAGAGAAAGAGAGCATGCACATGAGTGGGGGGAGGGGCAAAAGGAGAGGGAGGGACTCTCAAGCAGATTTCCTGCTGATTGCAGAGCCCAACACAGGGCTTGATCTCATGACCCTGAGATCATGACCTGAGCCAAAATCACGAGTTGGACACTTAACCTTTTGAGCCACCCAGGTGCCCCAGAAATGCAGATATTTAAAAACCAATTAGTGTCCAAATCATATGGATCTTTAGACCATCTTGTGGAATTATCTATTATTATGATCATAATGGAATAATTATTAAGGGTTTCAAGTGCAGGAGTAATTTATTATTATATATATTTTGAAATTATGTTCATTTTGATATCATGAAAAAGGAGGGTGAGGATATAGAAGCACAGATACCAGTTAGGATTCTAGATTTGAAGGCTCAATGAAATATAATGGTAGCTTAGACTGATGTGTACAGGAAATAAGTGGACTAAGTGAGAAATATTTTGATGTGCAAACTAATAGGACTTTGTAATGGACTGGATGTGAGTATGAGAGAAATATTTGTATCATATATGGCACCCAGTTTTGTGGCTGGAGTTGGTGATGGAAGCTTTTACTAGGGTGGGATATAAGTAAGGCAGAATTACAAACAAACAAACAAACAAGATATATATATAACAGATGGTTTGAGATTCTCATTAAGTAATCAATTAAAGATATTAAGTAAGAGGCTACCATGTATCACCAGAAAATAATTTGGTTTTGTTCCTCCATTAAATTATTTATTTTAATCTTACTTTTATCACCATACCACATTTAGTAAACTGCCTAGCTCTTGTATTCCAGTCCTTGAATGCTCACGAAAATACATCACATCAGTGTGGCAAAACCATAACATTTAATCAAATCTTTGTCATCCATACTTAGAATTTATTTACAAAGTAGGCACGTTAAGGAAACTTGTCTCTTTCTCTTTCGGGGACACAATTATTTTCTTGTTAATTAACTGCATCCTAGGGGAATAAGAAATTGGGATTGTCTCTCTTAGACCTTGGAATCTGTTTCACCCACCAGAATTGTTTGAGAGTCACTTTATAAAGTAGAGATATGAAAGTGAATAGCTCATCAGTTTTTTATTTCCCTTTCACATACCAATATAGGCCATGTTTCTCTATGGTTTATTATTTATTCAGTAACCTTTAAAATATTTAAAGCAATAGAATTTTCCTTCCTTAACTGAAGGAATGTTAAATATGCTCAAAAGGTTCATGGTTAGGTATAATTCCCATGCTTCTCAAGCTGTGTTTGCCATTTTTACTTATATTTCTCTGATACTAGATTTTTCTCATTGAGTCATGCTATTAGATCATATTTATAATTTTACTTTATAATAAGATATCATCTTTGTATAAAATATATCTTTAAAGATTAAAATTGTGATTTTTTTTTCAATGACAAATTCTATTATACAATAAATATTTTAAAGTGGCTGTACTGAGAATGTTAACTTTCCTATTTCAATAAAATCAACAGATGCATAACATTAAAATCTGTAAAACAGAAAAATGATTTGAAAATGGTTAATTAATATTGAAATAATTAGTCTATCATCTTCAAGTTCCAGAAGTTTATATATGATGGAATACATAGGTGAGTTTACTTTCTTGGTAGAGGATTCAGACGGAAGTTACAAAAGGAGATAAAGTTTGGAAAAGGAGAAGAATTTACTATGAAAAATTCAATTTAGAATATAGCTATCATTCAACAAATGTCGATCAAAGCCAGATATTTAATTGGAGGCATAGAAATATCAAAGAGACCATATGTCATGTTTTATTTTCAGCTTTAAATGACTGATTTCTTAGGAACTTATAATTAAGATGACAGACTTTTTTTTTTTTTGGTTTGTTTTTACCTTAACTTTCTGCAGATTGAGTTATATGGTTTAGAAAATGCCACACCTAGGGGCGCCTAGGTGGTTCAGTCAGTTAAGCGGTTGCCTTTAGCTCAGATCATGATCCCAGGGTCCTGGGATCCCGTCCTACATCAGGCTCCTTGCTCAGCAGGGAGCCTGCTTCTCCCCTGCCTGCCAATCTCCTCTTTGTGCTTACTCTCTCTCTCTCTCTCTGTCAAATAAATAAAAATCTTAAAAAAAAAAGAAAAGAAAAAGAAAATGCCACAGATAACAGTCCCAAATCTTCTATGAGCCTTTAGACCTCAGACAACTCATCTAAATTTGGCCTGTCTTCTCAACTATAAGCTGAAATAATGCCTAACACAGATTACTGAAATAGCATATGACAAGGGTTTTGGCCCACAGTAGGAACTCACAAAGTCTCAGTCCCTTTCCTCCTGATTTTTTCAACCTAGCGGTCAAGTCAGCTCAGGACATGTAGATCAAAAGTCTGCTCAGCCTTCTGAACAACAGATACACATTGTCAACAAAATCTGGAGGCTTTCCTTCCCTTCTCTTATTTATGTTCTGTAGAGTTCTCTATAAAGGCTTGTTTGCTTGGCACGGTTTTGTTATCTTTGAAGGCAGGAGCTGTTTCTTAGATGTCATTTGCATTATTATAGTATGTAGTCCAACATTCACTTAGTGAAGCTGAGCTGGTTTCATCTCTGAATTTGTTGTAATAATGACACTTAAACTTCTTTGGAGTTTCCAGAAATTTCCTATTAGGAAAGCAGATAAAATTAAATCCTACTTTTGAAAACATGCATTCAGAGTAAGTGGTTTGTAATTATTTGTGTACATTTCCTGGTCTTTTATCTCCAATTAACATTTGTCACACAATGAACTTTCATTAGACAATTGTCATCATTAGACAAGCTTTACTAAAAGCATCATTAATTCTGATTTCATTTATTTAATAAAATCCTGTGATTAATTAATATCCTTGTGTACATTTCAGAAAAAGCTCTAATACCACATATAATTCTAATACCCATATTATATATAAAGATAAATTGAATATTTCAAAAACTTTGAAAGATTGCCTGTTTTAAAATGTGTAAATATTATGATTTTTATCTTAGTTGAATCACATTTTTAAGTATTAAAAAAAAATCACTGTAAGAGGTTTAGTCGGTTAAGCGTCCAACTCTTGATTTAAGCTCAGGTCATGATCTCAGGGTTGTGGGTTTGAGCCTGTGTCAGGGCTCTGTGCTCAGCAGAGTCTGCTTGAGACTGTCTCTTTCTCTCTCTCCCTTTGCCTCTTCCCCCACTCGTGCTCTCTTGAAATAAATAAATTTTTAAAAATCACTTTAAGTTTTTTGATGTTACTATAGTAGTCTCCCCTTATTCTTGGTAGGTATATTCCAAGACCCCCAGTAGATGCCTGAAACCCTGGCTAGTACTGAACTCTCTCTATATGTTTTCTCTTATACATACATATTAACTATGATAAAGTTTAAAGTAAGAAATATAACTAATAATAAATCGGACAGCTATAACAATATAGTATAATAAAAGTTATGTGAATATGGTCTCATTCCCTCTCTCTTAAAATATCTTATTGTACTGTACTTACCCTTTTTGTGATGATGTGAGATGACAAAATGTCTGCATGATAAGATGAAGCGAGGTGAATAATGTGATGATTGTGGCATAGCATTAGGCTACTATTGACCTCACAATACGTCAGATAATATGTTAGAGAAAAAGGGAATAATGGTAGGACAGATAGTATAAGGACTTGAGAGCTAGGTTAAGGAGTTTTGATCTTATCCAACAAACAAACAAAAAGTCCATTGAAGTATTTTACACAGGGAGTTATAAGATCTGATTTTTACATAGGGCCATTCTATAAAAAAGTTATTGCAAAAGGCCAAGAACGGAAGCAAGGAAATTGACTGAGAACATCACTTCAGTAGTCTAAGAGAGATTCAGTAATCCAGGAGAGGAGAATTGAGGGAAACTGTGGAGAATTGTAGGGAATTGTGAAACTCCCTTGAGTGACAGAAACATCCTATACCTAACAGGTGCATGTTTGACAATATAGTTACATACTTTATAAGTAAATAAATATAAAATATTAATATAACATGTTCTAATTACACATATAAATATAATAATATACTTATTTATATAAGTATAATGCAAGAAAACAATATAAAACCAGAAACTCATGCCTTTATCCTATATCTATTCAAGCAGAAAATAAAAATGATGAGGAAGAGGAATTGATGTGAGTGAATTTTTTTAATATTCCGGGATACTATCTTCTAAAAATAACTATTGGAAAAGATATAGGGTGGTTCTTAGGATAGTGGGGACTCATGTTTAATATATCTTAAATTACTGAAGAAAAATAAACAAGTACAGCAAGATTTTTGTCTCAAAAGACCCATCCTGACTGATCAATGGCTTTTTGGTCAGAGGAGTTTCAGGTGCTTTTAGACACAAACTACTGTGATTACTCTGGAGTCTGTGTCACCTTTAGCTCAGTTCCTTATTTGAACTGATATATGTTGGGTCAGGAGGGTTGAACAGGTTTAGTAGGTTGAATTGGCTTAGTAGATCCAGGGAAATGGAATTGAGAAGTTATTTTTGTTTTAATTGGACAAATAAATGTAGTGTTCTTAATTCTAAACATGTTCCTATAGAGACTCTAATGCATGGTTTGATGAGATTTTTTTCCCCGATCTCTTTCCAGAATGCTTCATACATGCAAAAAAATCCCCCTTTTGGTAATGGGGTAGAGAACATCTACATGTCTACTTAATTTATCCTTTGTAAAGATAAGATGGGCATCATGGAACTGAAGTTAAATGTTTCTAAGTGATCAGAATCAACACATGTTTTCTTTTAGACCTGAGATTAATATTATATTCGTATAACTCCTTAGACAAATTAAAAGAATATCTTAGGGAGAGAAACATTATTTTTCCTCCTTAGAGAGGGCAAAAAAGTAAAAGAACTCTTGTGAGTTGACTAAATAAAGATGTAACTACCTTCACATTCTCAGAGCCAAGATTCACCTTTAAAGCAAACATCAATACAATGTCAAAAACCTAATCGCCATTTCAAATACTGTACAAATGTTACAAATATATCTTGGCTTTATTTTACTCCTCTTTGGGGTAGGTGAGTTTTTGTGAGTGTAAGCATTTTCCTGAATAGAAATTGTCTAGGAAATTTAAATCCCAAATGTTTAAAGGTACAAAGTGTCTTTCCATTACACCTCTAAAGGATAAGCAAGTCAAGTGATGACAAACAAGAGTTTGAGCGACAAAGGATGATTTATTTGCCAATAAAATGGCTGGAATCTGCTGGAAGGTGAATGTAAAAGTTTTCATCGAGGAATAGACAGAATTCTGGACAAAGACAGCAAATAAAGAGAGTGGAGGTTTTGAGAATGGGGAATCTTTTCTTTATGGTCCTCTGAAATTCTGGTGGTGGCAAACTCAAATGCATGCAGTGGTCAAGTAAGCAGCATAAATAAGTGCAGCTGACAACTCAAGTAAAATGGAGAGTATGTGCCCCATTGCAAGGAAGCAGCCACTCCTCAGAGCCAGCCCGTTGTTTCCAAAATGAAAAAAATATGCTCAGTGTTTCCCGGTCTTCTAAATTTTCATAAAAAGGAAAAATTAAGAGGACCATGACTTGTCCTAATTTTAAAATCTTATCTTTATAAATCCTACTACCCAAACAGAAATAGATTCAGCCTGTGGATCACATTTACCAAGGTGCGTAATAACTGAATGGTAGAAAGCAGTGGTTTAGGAAGTCAAACCCTTATCTTGAAGATAGAAGGAGAACTGATTGACTGAGGATGTATGCGTCGGGACATAGAGTTCTGGTCAAAGTCTTTGGGTACTCATACCTATTAGAACCTGGGAAGAAGGAAAATATTAAGAAACAAAACCACCGGTGCCTAACATTTTGAATTGTCCTATTATTATTATTTTGGGTACTCAATGGCCTTGAGCATCATTCTGATTAATCATTTGCTTGCATAATAAAGTATTTTTTAAAGATAGTATATAAAATATATTTTAATAATATATCTATAAAATTTCTCTAGGCCCAATTTCTCTGTAAAATATCAAATGGACACATGTATGACATATAAATAGCATTGCCCTAGAAAACTAATTATAAGTGGATAATGACCTATAAATATCTGATAATTGATACACTTTTATTAGGCAGTATATCATCTCAACCATTATTTTTAGCATCTTATTTTGTAGAATATGAAATATTAATTGCCTCAAGATTGTTATATATTATATAAAGAATTACCAATGATAAGGTCACTTGGCTTAATTTGCCATTGGTTTCCTTTTAGAAAGATTTATTGTGAGTTAATGAGTAAAAGAAAAGGTCTAAATTTTACATTTTAGGTCACTTTTGGATTTATTGCATATAACTATTTTACTTTGTAATATTAAATCAAATTATACTGCCCTTGAATTTAGAATTGGTGTTATGGTGGTATGGATTCACATATATATATGCTTTTAATTCAGAATAAGCTGGATATGCAGAGCTTTCTTTTTCAGCATATAGCAGTAAAAACTTCTCTGAATGGTTTGCCACAGTATCAATAAGTCAACATTATAAAAGTGAGAATTTTATTTCCTATTTTAAAAAAAGTTTATTTTAATGGCATTATGGAAAGTAAATGAAAAGAAAAAACACTTAAAACTCTATAATCACTAAGCAGTTTTGTGCATAATACATAAAAAAGTTAAAATCAAATACAATTAAATCAAATTACTTTAAGTGTATAATGTTTCAATATATATAATATATATATATATCATAGAGAGTAATGTATTTGAATGATTTTAATGTCCTAGGCACTGAGATACCACAGTGAACAAAAGACAGAAAATATCCTGCCACTGAAAGATTCAATTCTAGCAGGAAGAGATAAATTAATAATTAAGTGGTATAATGATTAGACAGTGGTAATTGCTATGGAGGAACAAAGGCAGGCAGATAGAGGAAAACAGTATTACTTTTATGTAATGTAGAAAGGTCTCTAAGAGGAACTCACGTTTGAGACCTGATGAAATAAAGGAGAAAACTATGCTCATGTCCGAGGGACATGATTCATACCCAGATAGAACAGTAAGTCAACTGGGAGAGTAAGGGAGAATATAGCAGGAAATGAAATCAGAGAGGTAGCCAGGGACCAGGCTGATATAGGATCTAGTAGGGCAAAGTGAGGAGTATATATTACATCCAAAGCATCATGGGAAGCACTGGAGTATTTGGAGGTTGAGAGTGAAATGATCTTTTTTGTATTTTTAAATGATCACTCTGGGTGCTGGATGAGGGATATATTTTAATATGTTTTAATGCAACAAGAGTGAAAGACGAAAACTAGTTAAGATATTATAGTCAAGGCAAGAAATGATGATGGCTTGGATGAAAGTGATTGTAATGCAGATTGTAAGAAATGGTTGAATTAAAATATATTTTGAAGATGCAGCCGATGGTACTGCTGACAGATTTTAGGGTAAAGTATAAATAGTCAAAAATAACTCCATGATTTTGGCCCAAGAAACTGGTGAACAATGGTGCCATTCACTGAGAAGGAAAACACTGGTGGTAGAGCAGGGTTGAGATAAATCCTTAGAACTGGGAAATCAGATGTCATATGGGCTTCTAAGTGGAAACGTTTGAGTATATGAGTTGGGGGTTCAGGGGAGAAGCCAGAACTCATGAAACAAATTAGGTAATTTTCAATATATGTATGGTATTTAAACAAACAAAAACCCAGATGAAATCACTTAATGAATATATCTAGAGAAAGGAGAGCAAAAATGAAGTTCTGAACATTTGAAGGATCCACCAAAGGAAACAAGACATTAGTGATTGTGGAAACTTGGAGCCCAAGATTAGAACGTGTTTAAGTAGAAGGATGGGTAAAATACTACTGATAATATAACTAGCATGAGGAAAACAAATTGCCTTTGAATTTGGCAGGGTGGGGCTAATTGGCGACCTCCAACAAGAAGAGTTTAATTTTAGTCTTGGGATTAAAAACATGATTTGGAAAAAAGTTTGAAAAAGAATGAGAAGTGAGGAAATGGACACTCAATATAGACAATGGATTTTGACAACACTGTTTTAAAGAGAGAAAATAGAGCTAGTTTGACAGACGTGTAAAGGAGAAAAATTAAAAATGAGATGAGAAAGAGGTAAATACTAATATGTACATGCTGGTAGTAGTGACATAGTATGGAGGGAAGAATTTATATTACAGAAAATAATTCCAGGATGAATATCCTTTAATAATAAGTGATAAAGGATGGAATCAAATTACCAGTGGAAGGGTTGACCATGGATCGGAAGAGAGAAAAATGGAAAAAACACAGTATATGAGTGCAAATTCACATAGAATGGCAGTTGTTAGGGAAAAGATAAAGAAATTCTTTTCTGATCACTTTTATTTTCTCAGGAATATGAGACAAAGTTAGAAGTTGAGATTTAAGTAGAAGAGGGACTTATGGGGATTTAAAAAGAGAAGGAAGAGCTAGAAATAATAGGCTAGGATATTGGGAAATTGAACTGATTAGAGAGAAGTCACATTGCCATGCAGCACCAAGGGCTTCCTTAAGGTCTATACTCAAGAAGTCAAGGTAAGAATATCAAGTGTGTGTGTGTGTGTGTGTGTGTGTGTGTGTGTATGTGTGTGTGTGTGTGTGTACATGTGTTTTTTCCCCTGGCCTACACAATCCATGTAAGAGAAAAATATATGGAAAGTTGAAATTAATATCAGAGTGGAGTTTTTTTAAGGTGAGTATTATGGAATGGGAGAGGGGTAGGATAATGGAAGCAAATCAAGCAGTGATTATAATTGTGAACCACAGTATTTAGGCTGGCACAGGGGGAGATAAGGATTTGGTGGGGGAAGAGGCAAAAATGGTGGTCTGGAAGTGGTAATCAACAAGAATTCTTGAAAAACTGGGTGTTTCCTTCTACTTCTTCAGGTGAGCTATGCCAACCTCTTATCCACCACTTTGCTTCTTTCCTCCTATGACTTCTGTCCTTTTTTTGTACTACTTTGCCTTGTGCTAGAGACCATGTTGGTCTGTTTATTTCCCCAAAGTTCCACGAACACACAATCACTTTATAGTACACTTTCACTAGAGGTTTGAAGTAATAATTAAAGCAATTAGAAAAAACAGTTGAATTTTACATATTGTTCCCCTAAAAATGTGTTGGCTGTTTCTAACAAACAGAACTAACTGGCCCTAAGGTTCTGGTTTATCAAAATCTTGTCAAACATCTTTCCCTGATGATGATCCCTCTCTCACCTCCATTTCTTTCTAGGAAAACCAGTGAAACGGAAAAGGCCCATCAGTAATGACATTTCAGATTTCTCCAATAAAATAGATGGAATTTGTGCTCACTCACACACAGTACAAAAATCACCAGTCGAGGACTTTTCATTCACTCAGAGTTTTCGATTAGCATTTTACTGGTTCTCTCTTAGATATTAACTGATAACCAGGGAGTATCTGATACTAAACACACACACACACACACACACACACACACACACACACACCCCTCTAAATAAAGAGATACATAAAAAAAAGAAAATATACACAGAGGAAAAAATCAAATTTGGAAATTAAGATAATGCAAAGGCTAAAATAATTGAAAATCCTATGAATATTATTATAGAGAAAAAAGAAAAAAGAAAACTTCTTATCAATAAAACTTAAAGGATGCCCTAAAAATATTAGACAAGAATGAGTTTTTGGAAATTAAAAATCAGAGCAAAATGTTCTTTAACAATATAATAAAATATTGGAAAAACATGTGTCTACCAAAATGAGCAAAAATAAAATGAAAATAAAAAAGGAAAACTGATACGGTTATAATAATACTAACAGTGACATTTTCCTACAAATTTTTTGATGTAATCATTTTGGGAGGAAGTAGTGGGAAAACTGTATATAAGTTGTTGAATAGAAATGGTGATAACACAGCTAAATATTTTCTACAGGAAAATTTATTTAGATAATGTGAAAAATTGAAAAAAAATCAAGAAATAGCAGTATAAGCATGCTATTTAGAAATATGAAAGCAAGTGGTTCCTGGGTGGGGCAGTTGGTTAAGCATCTAACTCTTGTTTTTGGCTCAGGTCATGATCTTGAGGTTGTAAAATCAAGTCCCGAGTCAGGTTCCATGCTCGGCACAGAGTCTGCTTGAGATTTCTCTCTCTCCCTCTCCCTCTGCTGCTCCACCCTGCTCATGGGCTTTCTCTAAAATAAATAAATAAATAAATAAATAGATAGATAGATAGATAGATAGATAGATAGATAGATAGATAGATAAATCTTAAAAAAAAGAAATATGAAAGTAAAAACCAGAAGAAATATCTAAGAATATTGAAAGAAGTTGCTTCTGCATGCAGGTTAGTTATATTTTCTATATTTGCCCTAAAATATTATCCCCCCACTCCGCAGCCTGCTTTAAGTGAAATCATGTCTAAGTACAGGGCCTACATTACACATAAGTGTGGAAATGAAAGCATTGTGATGAATATGCAAATTCTCAAAATCTTAAACTTAGACAGTCTTTGTACACAATGTCTGCTTTTTTTCCTAGTTAGCAGACTGCTCCTAGACTTCCAACCACAACTAAAATTCTTAGATGTTTCTCTACTTGATTAGTGATGTGATGATGATTTTTTTAAAATATATTTTTATATATACACTATCAAGATTCTAATATCCTCTGGAAATATCAAAGCTTCTTCATTGGTTTAACCTCTTCCTTTAATGGTCCAGGTATATAAAAATATAAAAATCTGTTATTAGGGAAATATTCTCATCTTTATAGGTTATTAAGTGTAAGTTTGTTTCTTCATCTGTCTCTCTCAATCTACCACTTTATCTATACACATAAGTATGTGTGTACCAAATGGCATGTCAATCACAAACCAAATCAGTTTTTCCATGGCCTTCCCTGACTGCTGTTTAAGTTTCACTCTACAACTCCTAACCTTATTCCAGCCCCCTATAATTATTTTCCTACACAATTTTTCTCCATGGCAATTAATATCATTTGCTGTCTATCATGTTATAATGTCTCCCAGGTATATCCATATTAGGGAGAGAGTGAGTATGAGTGAATTATGTTTATGGTCATAGCTTCCTAGTAGAAGTATGAGAATTCAATCCTCCAACCCATCCAGGAAGTTGCCAGTCTCTGATACACCTGGCCTGAAATGACAGATAAATCATCTCAGAATTGACTGTATCTACAAAGACACCTTGGCTACCCCAATTACCACCTAGTAAATTCACCTGAAGGCTCATACTAGACCATCTAACCAGGTGAGAGACCCACTTTTACAATGGCAAGTGAGGTGGGTATTGGTAACTTTCTAATAAATCGTGAAATTAAGAAGAAAGCTCATTCTTTTTAATATGAGAAACCTACACTAATTAACCAAAAACCAAGCATAATTTGCTGAGCTCAAAATACACATTTTTCCTTGGAAAATAGGCCAAACCAATTCAGATTTAGTGACTGAAAGGAAGCCCATGGAATCCTAAGTGGGCTTTCCATTAATCAATTTCATAATATATGCTTTGTGAATGTATGTTTATGAGAGTATCATTCCAGAACAGCTTGAATTCCCAAAGTAAAAGTAAGTAAAAAATGTTTCAGAATCCAATGAATCAATGAGAGGGAGTTAAAGATTTTTTCATCAGAGACGGAAAGGGAACATAGTTTGATTAATCGATGATGAGTTATACACCTTAATATTTATATAATATTAATATTCTTCTATTCATGAATATATATTGAGCATGTATGATATGCTACATATAGACATGTCTCACCATCTCTACTTTGCAATCCTGATCTAATCTATCACTTAAAACTACAGCTGATCCTTGAACAACATGGTTTTGAAATGCACGGATTTTAAAAAAATAAATACAGTATTGTAAATTTATTTTCTCTTCTTTATGATTTTCTTAATAACATTTTCTTTTCTCTAGCTTACTTTACCATAAAAATACAGTACGTAATACCTACAATATACAAAATGTGTGTTAATCAACTGTTTCTGTTATTGGTAAGGCTTCTGGTCAACAGTGGGCTATTAGTAACATTTTGGGAGAGTCAAAAATTATACGTGGATTTTCTACTGCAAGGGGGTCGGCGCCCCTAACCCTCATGTTGTTCAAGGGTCAACTGTAATTCCAAAGCCTCCGAATTTCTCTCTCTGGGGCTACTGAAACTCTGCAGTCTATTCTTCAAACAGGAGTCAGAGTCACTTAGTAAGCATGTAAGTGAGAAAAAGCCTTTTATTGTAAATCTCTCCCTCCTCAAGCATCATTTCTTGTTTCCTTCTTAAACAAATAAAAACCTTCCTTTACTAAATTGTGCATATTCACTCTCAGCAATATAATTTTCTCACATTCTCTCTTAAATCCACCTCGAACAGACTTCTGCACCCTCCCCTCCAGCCAAACTGCTTCTTTGACCATGTCATTAATGACGTTTGCATTGCTTCTGCGATGGTCAGAACTTAGTCCTTATTTTATTTGACCTAATAATACATTTGACACTGTTGGTTATTGTCTCTACTTGAAAGAATTTACATGGCTTTCTGCAATCCATCTGTCCTTGTTTTTCTTCCTCTATCACTGACTGCTCGCTTCAATTTCCTTTATAGGTTCTTCTTCCTCTCACGGACCCCTAAATATTGCAGTGCCCCTGGGTCAGACCTTGGTCATTTTCCCTTGTTCTATCTACATTCACTTCTTTGTGATCCTATCCAGTCTTATAGTTGTATATCTGATAACTCCCCAAATTTACATTTCCGTTCCAGACCACATCAGACAGTCAATTGTGTACTCAACTTTTCCACAGGGGTGTATAATTGGCAAATCGATCTTAAAGTTTGAAACAACACCAAGCACATTAGCTTTCAATAAAAATAGAGAGGTTGTGAAAATAAATTTAAAAAAAGAACATGTTAATCCTTCAAATTTTACAATGGATTTAAAATAGCAGAACAATGTGTTACAACAAATAATTTTACAAAATGTGTTTCTCATTCATACTGAGCTCAGTGTGTCATTTCCTATTTTAACAGTGTTGGTAAGCAATAAGCAGCAGAAAACAACAGCATGGTGAATGGCATTGTGAGGTTGCATCTATGGTCCCGAACAAAACTTCCAAGAATTTGGAATACGATGGGCAACATGACATTTAGAAAGGATACTCTTTTATTGCCAAAATGTACTGCCTCTTATGTAATAAAATCTGTAGATAAGGGTTTAATTTTTTTAAAATTTAAGCAGAGACTTTTGTGCATGAGACCATTGTTACCAAGGTAACCTTCTCTGATGCCATCCGTCAGGATTCCTCAGGAAAGACACCTGCATATTTTTTGTTCAAGTCAATTAACTTTTCCTTGCCTTCTGATCACTTATCTGAAGGAAATACTTCTAATTTTTTTTTTATCAGTTTTGCTTTCCAATCTTCTTTCTATTTTTCTAGTGTTTTTTACTCCTGCAAGTATAGAATATAATATTAGATACACTTAAACTAGTTTCCCTCAGGAAAGGAACCCAAGAGATCACAGTGGTGTAAAATTCAGACATTAATAAAATGAAACTTGAGATTTCAATACATTTTTGCTGTACTCACATAATTAATATCGATATACAAGGTAATAAAGCTTTTTGTATTTCATAAATGCAGTTTCTCAGCAGAAGTTTAGAGGGCTAATGAATTTTCCTTTCCATAGCTTCTTGGTGATTTTTGCCTTTTAACATTTGTGTTGTGGAATAGATATTGAGACAGCGAACTCCAAATTACATTTTTCTGCTAGAACTTTAAATTCACAATGCCTCCCTGATTTCTGGCATGTAAGTATATTTAAAAGAGCTAATCTTATTATATTTGTAATGACATTTATGTAATTGATATGACCGTATTATTTCTCTTAGATTATTCATACACTGATACTTCTCTATATTATAAAAATATAAACATAATTCAGATACACTTCAATTCAAAAAGCATAAAAGTATAAAATACCTTGAAATATAACTCATATATTTCTTAGCTGTTAGCAAATAATAGATTAAAAAGCATCATTTTTGTTTTTATTATTATTATTATTTTTTTTTTTACAAAAAACAAAAAGTCTCCTGTACGTCCTGTCCCACCTCACGTACCAGGTTATTTCAGGTTCTGGAGAGTAAATATAAGATTGCCATTCACTCACAGATAGCAGTACGATGCTACAGACAGAGCAGGCAGAGGTTTACCTGTATAACCAGGAGCACAGGGGCAGCTGTATCCACCAGTTTTGCTGACACAATCTTCTCCATCTAGACAAGGTGAGATTTCACATTCACTCACATCCAACTCACACAAAGGTCCATGGTACCCTGATTCACAATTACACAGAAATCCAGAGAAAAGTAGGAAAGTGAGAAATCTCATGTTAGCAAAAAGCATTTCATTATATACATAATTCATATGTACATATTAAATTTTAGCCTTTTAACTTAATTTAGATAAATGGCAATATTTTCGCTTCATTTTTTTTTCCCTTGGAGAAAATATAATTCACCTTTGTTGGTTCACAGCCTTGAAAGTTCCCCAAGTGAAATTTGAAATTCATCCTCACCGATGCAAGGCAAGGAGAGCCAGAAGAAAGAGGCAAGCCACTCCAAATTGGTGGGGGACAGCTTTAATAAGCAAAAGAACTTGCATTCTAGGCTTGTGTTGGGCACCCGCAAGACAAGCAGATCTTCACACCACTCCCCAAATCTTAAAAGTTTACATAAAGGCATTAATGAGGTTGTCATGTGTACAGTCCTGATGACGTCAATAACGCATTACTCTCTTAAGACGTTCTCACTGAGGGCGCCTGGGTGGCTCAGTTGGTTAAGCGACTGCCTTCGGCTCAGGTCATGATTCTGGAGTCCTGGGATCGAGTCCCACATCGGGGTCCCGGCTCAGTGGGGAGTGTGCTTCTCCTTCTGACCCTCTTCCTCTCGTGCTATCTCTCATTCTCTCTCTCTCAAATAAAAAAATAAAATCTTAAAAAAAAAAGAAAAAGACTTTCTCACTGAAGTGGTCCCTAATTGGAAATAGTGGACAGAACATGCATTCCCAAGGACAAGGGAGAGAGTGAGGTGCCTCCTAACTGCCAGGATCCAATTTGCAGATCAACACGAGGTAATGTCCTCTCAATGACTTCTTTAACAACCTTCTAGATATTTTTCCCCTTAAATGTTCTTTTTGTGAGAATTTTTTAAATGAATGTATTTGAATAAATAATTAATAGAACTTTGATATGTACTATTGAGCTTAATTCTGTACTGTATATTTTATTATAATATAAACATAAATCTTTAACTATCTCCTATGTTAAAAATTGAAGATTACCCTGTCCATGGATTGAATGATGTTTCTGATATGGAATCCCTTCTGGTTAAGTTAAAAAGATCATTTTAGCAAAAACAATCTTATTACTGCTTAATTATATGGACAGATGTTGGAGAAATTGGATGTAATTCAATGATTTGATGTCAGGTTCAAAGTATCATGCACTTAATAGAGGAAGTGACTCCCAAGAGCCTCGCCTTTGAGAATGGTTTCCAGAAATTTCAACTGAACTTCCTTTCAATATCCAACTCTCCCCTCTTTATCTTAAACATCAACCTCTGATGAATCTGAGTTACTGAGTTCAGATATGTCCTCTGGACTTTAGCTTGGAAATGTTTCTTGCTCCTATGTGGATTTCTTTTTATTGATTCAGATCCTGTCTCAAAGGGCCCTTGATTCTTTCCTTTATAGTCTATGCTATAGCAACAATCTATATAACTATGTGTGGCAGAATGACCCTGAATTTATTTTTAGTCTATTCCTCGATATTGTGCTGGACATGTTTTTATCTCAGCATCTAGTCAGTCTGTATCTATTTTCCAGAAGATAGAAGACCAATTCTCCTGAGATGGAATTGTGACTAGTTTTAGTTATATATATGTAAAATAAAAAATAACATGAGTAAAATAACAACCAAATAATCAATGACAGGCCAATAAATAATGTTAAGAAGAGAAAGCAATCATTTAATCTTTGTTTCTGCATTCATAGAAAAATATTATGAAAACATAAAACTAATTTCCATAGATAAAATTAAATTGAGAGAAAATGCACCTAGAAAAACAAATTCTAAATAGTACTTTTTCCTTTCTCCTTTTGTAGAAGTCTAAATAAAACTGCTTTACCAGGTTTTCTTATAATGCTTTTGAAACAGATATTTATTCTGATTTTTTTGAGGGAATTCTTTGTAATTAACTTTAGTTTCAACATAATTGTAATTATAAAAACATAACCACCAGAAATCTAACATGCCCATGCTCCTCTTTTACTCATGTACCACATATTAACTGATTGAATGCCAGATGTTAGTCCTATACCCAGATCCAAGTGTAAATAAGGCTTCGGCTTATTTTTAAAATTCTCATAAAGAAGTTAGGGACATTCATATGTAAACATTACAGTAAATATATGCCAATTGAGAAAGGTGTGAAGTCCTACAGAAACAGAGCTGAATGCTAGAGAAGGTGACAGGAAAGGTTTTACTGGTTAGTCAATAATTTTTGTATCAGTTGGACAGAAGGCATTAAAATTCCACGTGCAATGTCACGCTGGTGTAAAAGAGAACTGTATTTCTCAAGAGCCTTCCATGTGACTAGGATCTTGACCAAAATCACTTTTTAGGGTGATCCAATCACTGATTCTTGAATTTGTGTTCAAATAGCAAAAATTTTCTCCATCTCCACTTTCTCACTAGAATCTTCCAATATAGTCCAGATAATGTAATGATTCTTTTAAATGCCTCACTAAAATCAAGATATGTTTGTTAATGATATTCTCATTGATTGCTATTGTGTATTCCCAGTGAATCAGTGATGATTCCGAGGGACCACAGGGTAGGAGTTGGACAGTGTTTTCAGTTGTAGCACTAAAAGTTGTATGCAAGAAATATTTTTTTTCATACTAATAGATTACATTACTACACAATATAACAGATAATGACTCTGATCTCAATTTACACATCTGTTACATGTCCTTAGGACAGTGCTATCATACTTCCAGAAATTACAAAATCTATTCTTTACTCTGTAAGGTTGAATATTAGACATTATTTTGGGACATCTTTCCTCTCAATGATAAATTATAATAATAATCATTGATTTTTCTCAATCTTTTATAAACAGAAATTTATTCATTAAATTTACAGAATTCTCTGTGTGTGTGTGTGTGTGCATGTGTGTGTGTCTTTCCCCTCTTTCTTTCTGTTTGAAAACCAGGAAATATCCATATCCCTTGCCTTTTGCCACCCAGATTTTGTTTTCTGTATTTACAAAAACCTTGAATCTCTGTGTCTAGTCTTTTCCAGGAGACTTAAAATATATATGTACTCTCCTTTCCTTCCCCCCACCTCCTTTCTCTCTTCCCTGCCCCTGTTCCCCACAGCTCCTCTTCTTCTCAAATAGGAGAGGGAGGCAAGGACAGCACATTCTCAACTTGTTCTCTCTGTACCTACCCTGGCCCTTCAAACCGTTAAAAAATCAAAGTGCATAAGGCATGTCTGAAAGGAACCTCACCAGATTCTTACTCCTACTGGCCTCCAGCTAAGACAATCCCTTCAGCTTTGGTGTATTTTCCCTTCCATTATTAGCTGCTGAGGGCCCCATCCCTACATTAGGCAGATCATGTCTACCTAGGTTTTGGGGAAAAAGTAAAAGTGAACCTTGATTTTTATTAATGTCTTAAGTGACTCAGTTAATCTTACAGTAATATTGATTTGTATGTTAAAAGTCTCTAAAACATTTCTTCTCTTGATGAAACCCTATTTTAACAACTTTTAAAACACAAATATGCATATATTAAAAATACCTTGTTTCGAAGCAACAATTAAGACCATGAAATTTGATATATATGTATATATATTTTTAAAGATTTTATTTATTTATTTGACAGAGAAAGACACAACGAGAGAGGGAACACAGGCTGGAGGAGTGGGAGAGGGAGAAGCAGGCTTCCCGCAGAGCAGGGAGCCCGATGCGGGGCTCGATCCCAGCATCCTGGGATCATGACCTGAGCCGAAGGCAGACACTTAAAGACTGAGCTACCCAGGCACCCCTGTAATATATTTTGATAAAATGGAAATTTCTAATTTAAATTCAAAGCTCTATTTCAAAAGTTTTAGTGGATAAATAGTTTGTCAAGGTATTGAACATTTTTTGTTCAAATTTCCTTTAATTTGATAGTGACCTAAAATTTTCCAGATAGGTTTTCAAGATACTTTTCCAAAACCAAAATGCATTTTAACAGGTGACTTCTAAAGAAAATTCAGTACATTGAAAAAAAAAAGTAGAGGTAAAGAAGAGTAACTTTGTTTTACATAAAGTGATATTGCCATAATGAAAGGGGAGGGAAAAATGCAGGATAATCACAGGGACTTGTAGCTCCAAAATGAGGCCCTGCTTTACATTATTCTTAAAATTATTCTTTTATCTTCTTCTTATCTTATTTCAGATGAGAAAGAAGTTAATTAGTAGAGAAATTGTTTTTAAGCTTCTAGGAAGCTGAGTTATTTTAAAATATACCATTATATTGATTAAATCATATTATAAGATCCAATATATAAATCTTTAATGAGAGTTTTAATTTAATTTAATCTTTTATGAGAGTTTTAATTTTAAAATGCACTTACAGTATTAAGATTTCATATGTATTTCTTCCAAAAGATCATTTTATAAAAACCTAGAGTCCAAAACACAAAAATAAAACAACAAACTGCTGCAGGAGAAACTTTATGATTAGAACATGTTAGCCTATGTTACAGCTATTCAAATTTTGAGATAATTTATAATACATTTTAAAGTAATTTCTACCTCTTTCTTGTAATTCTATACTGCAATCCTGAACCATAGTTCTTTATATTAATGGCATTTCTTAATCAAAAAGTGAAAAATCTATTTTTATTAGTGAAATGGGTAAGGATTCTCACACTAAAATTTTATAAAAAAGTGAAAGTTCAATAAACCCTTTAGATAATATTTAAAAATTTTAATCAGTTATAAGATATGTAAAACTCACCATCTGTTCTTTTATAATTTTTAATGGATAAAAGCATATTTAAGTATACAAACATACATAATGAAAAGTAAATACAATACTTGTAAAATTTGCACATGGAAAAACTACCAAATTTAATATTAATCTAAGAGAATATTGAACATGATATGTTCATACATCTTTAAGATGGTGTACCTTAAGGTGCTATATATTCTGTGTATCTCAAGCAAAAGGAAGAAGAAAAAGTAAACCAACTTTTTTCTACCCAATATATTTGTTCCACAGAGTGATTATCTTTAAAATAGTCTTTATATGTCATTATTATAATTTTACTACACATGGGTGTGGAAACAATGGGGTTATGGAAAAGTGTTCACTAGAATATAAATCATTTGGATTAATAACTGGTTTCTGGGCAAACAATTTACAGAAGAATGTACAGATTTTTGTCTCTAACGAGTCATTTTCAACTCTGTAATGGTAAAGAACTGCTAAACTCATGAACATCACACACCAATTGGTCACAATATTCTTGTTGATAATGATTTGTGTGTGATAATCACATCAGTCATTTGGAAATTTTTCTTCTATATTCTTTGAATGAACCAGACACTGTTATTGTAATTGTTCTGGTAAATTCTCTCCTTAGCTGTAAATTTTTCATAGTTCAATATTATTGTCAGTGATCTAAGTAAACTGATAACTGTGACTTAAAAAGACATTAGTTCTATTGGATAACATATGCTATCAAATGTCAGAAAATGTCAATTCTAGTGTCCAGTTTCGCAGTGGTTTGTAATTGAACTGGGCCTGTCATCCGTATGCTGTCATATCTCAAGGAATTCATCTGTAAATACTGTCATTAGGATTAAGTATTAATTATTGCAGCCCCCAGTTTCAATAACCAAAGTAGAGAATGGAACAGATTAAAAACATAGAGGTAATAATAAATACATTATATAATAATTACTATTTTTAATATTTTTCTCGTGTGTCTATAGTTTAATTTGTACTGAACATACAACAATTGGTTTTAAATGAATTGTTAGATTATTTCAAAGATTTTTAATGGTAAGTTAATATCAATATGCTAAAAACACACTAAAAAAGTACTTTATATCAAAAATATATTCGTGGAAGACGGATAAGAAAATATGATTACTTATTTTTCAGCTATTATTTTTTTGTCTTTGAAAGATTTTAATGCATTGAAAGTGGATTTTATTGTAACAATTTAAACAGAGCAATTTTCTGAGAATACAATAACACCCATATACCCATCATCCATATTTAACACATCTCAATGTTTTTCCATGTTGCTGAATAATTTTAAGGAAAATGTATAAATGTATACATTTGAAAACCCTTTGTATACATCGAGATTCATTTTTCATCCCTTTCTACTGTGAGGAAATCGCTATTCTTAGATTGATGTGCATTCTTCAAAACATGTTTTAAAATTTCATTAAATATTATATTAATGTCTCCAAAATGAAATAATTATGTACAAATTTAATAATATATGTACACAATTCATATGAGAAAAGTACAAAACTGGTGAATGAAATCAAAGAAAAATTAAATGTAGAGATACTACATGTTCATGGATAGAGGGACTATACTGTCAAGATGTCAGTTCTGCCCAACATAATCTCTAGATTCAATGAAATCCCAATCAAAATCCTAGCAACTTATTCTGTGGATATTAATAAAACAATCCTAAAGATTGTAGGGGGAAGCAAAAAATTCAGAATTCAATGTTGGAGAACAAAGTTGAAGGACTGACACTGCCTGACTTTAAGACTTACTATAAACCTACAGTAATCAACATAGTGTGGTATTATCAAAACAATAAACAAAGAGATCAATGGAACAGAATAGGGAGCTCAGAAATATACCCACATAAATACTGTCAACTGATCTTTGACAAAGAGGCAAAGGCAATTCAATGGAGAAATATTTTTTCAACATATGGTTTTGGAAAACTGGACAGCCACATTGAAAATTTAAAAAAATCTAGACACACACCTTAAACTCCTTGTAACTCAAAATGGATAAAATACTCAATGAAAAATGAAAAATTATAAGAACTCTTCGAAGAAAGGAGAAAATCTTGATGATGTTGGGTGTGGTTGTTTTTAGATATGACACCAGGGTATGATCCATAAAAGAAAGAATTGATAAAGATGGGCTTAATTCAAATTAAAATTTCTATTCTGTGAAAAATGATGTCAGAGAATGACAAGGAAAAGCCACAGAGTGGAAGAAGATATTTGCAAAAGACAAAGGATTATTATCCAAAATATAGAAATACTAAAAATTCAACAATAAGGAAACAAATAATCCAATTTTAAAAATGGACCCATGATCTCAACAGATACTTCACCAAAGAAGACCTACTGATGTCAAATAAGCATATGAAAAGATGTTCCATATCATATACCTTGAGGTAAATGCAAATCAAAACAATGAGATACCACCACACACCTTTTAGAATAGTCCAAATCCAGAACACTGACAATACCAAATGCACATAAGAATGTGAAGCAACAGGAGCTCTTTCTTTAAAATTTTTTTTTTTAAGATTTTATTTTTTTTGAGAGAGAGAGAGCACAAGCCGTGGGGAGAAGCAGAGGGAGAAAGAGAAGCAGACTCGCCACTGAGCAGGGAGCCTGATCCTAGGACCCTGGGACCACAACTGAGCCCAAGGCAGATGCTTGACCTTCTGAGCCACCAGGCACCCCAGCAGGAGCTCTTGTTCACTGGTGGTGGGAATGCAAAATGGTCAAAGCATTTTGCAAAAATGTAAAAAAAGCAGCCAATTTAGAAAATGGTTTGGCAGCTTCTTACATAATATTTTACTAAATAATATGTTATATATATTATTCTGATACTTTCTTTTCCATTCAATCATGTATTTCAATAAACACTCAAATATATTTCTATTGCTTTATTCATAATGCATAATAGTTTATATATTATGTTTATTATATCATATTTTTGTTTATTTATTTAGATTTTTTCTAAATTTTCACCATTGTAAACATACCACAAATGTATTAACTTGTACATATCTCCTTGTACTTATATTCAAGATTTTCTCTAGGGTATACACATGAGATTTATGATAATTTCCCCCAAATAGCTTTTCATCGTCCCATGAGCAGCAGATGAGATTCACCTTAGAAAGATGTAAAATATCTCATTTTATTTCAGGTTTCCTAATTATTTGTTTACTAATCATTTATTTTTCTTCCTCTTAAATTGGTTCTTCATGTTCTTTGCCTATGTTTTGTTATGTCCTCTTTTTTATTTTTTTTTAAAGATTTTATCTATTTATTTGGCAGAGAGAGAGAGACAGAGAGAGAGCACAAGCAGTGGGAGCAGCAGAGGCAGAGAGAGAAGCAGACTCCCCACTGAGCAGAGAGCCTGATATGGGTCTGAATCCCAGGACCCTGAGATCACGACCTGAGCCCAAGGCAGACACTTAACGACTGAACCACCCAGGCGCCCCTTGTTATGCCCTCTTAAGTTTAAACTGATTTTGCCAACACTTAGTTCTGTTTACTGTAGGCTTCTACTCCATTATCACTAACAGCGTATTCCCTCAAACACAAACCACAGGAAGCTTGTGAGGCTCTGCCCAAGTACAGATTTAAAAGAGAAAAGGCTGCTATGTTCATGGTATTTTTTAAATAACTTTATTTTTTAGGTTAATTTGAAGTTCACAGCAAAATTAAGCAAAAGTACAAAGTTCCCATACAGTTCCTGCCCTCTTATATTCAAAACTTCCCCCAATATCAACATTCCCCACCAGTGTAACATTGTATTACAATTGATGAACCTACACGGACATACCATTATCATTCAAAGTCCATAGTTTATATTAGGGTTCACTCTTAGTGTTGTACATTCTATGGGTTTTGACAAATGTATAATGGCATGTGTCCATCATTATAATATCATACATAATAGCTTCACTGCCTTAAATATCCTTTGAACAAATCCACCTATTTTTCCCTCCTTGTTCTCTAATTCCTGGAAACCACAATCTCTTTATTGTTCCCAATGTTTTGCCTTTTCCAAATTGTTATATAGTTGGAATCATACTCTATATAAGCTTTTATAGATTGGTTTCTTTTATTTAGTAATGTGCATCTATGATTCCTCCACATGTCTTCATGGCTTGATAGCTCTTTTTTTTTTTTTTTTTTAGTGCTGAATAATTTTCCATTGTCTGAACATACCACAACTTATTTTTCCATTCACTGACTGATGGTCATCTTGGTTGCTTCCAAGTGTTGGCAATTATGAATAAATCTTCTATAAACATCTGGGTGTTAGTTTTTGATCGGATGTAAGTTTTAACTCATTTGTGTTAATATCAAGTACTGTGATTTTTGGATCATATTGTAAGTTTTGCAGGAATCTGCCAAATTCCAAAGTAGCTGCCATTTCTTTTTTATTCAGAGGGGAATCACCTTGGGGTTCCAAATATTTCCTGTTTATCATACAATCATCTTCAAAGGATGTCTCTGAATAGTCACCTCCATTTCCTTTCTTACATTTCTAGTTTCTAGGGAGGGCCTCTGGAAAAAGATGATGGCACCAGGTAGATTCAACACTAATCAAGTGGTCAAAAGTCAATCCAGAAACCTCCAACATCTATTTCTTAACAGGAAGAGGCTGGTTCAGTCACGGTTCAGTGTATTGTATTGTTTTTCCTCTACATGAGCCGAGCTTGAGGATAAATATTTACAAAAACTCTTCATGTTGGTTGCCAGATTGTTCACCATTAGTATTTGGTTACTTTCCATCAAGCTTTTTAGGATAATCTCAGTTTGAGAAACATTTTGATGTCATCAGCTAGATTGAAGAGTCAACATCAACTTTATAATCAATTCATCTCTCTGAAAATGAACTCATAGTTCTTGTTTTCATGAATGTACCATGAGAGTTCTCTTTTACGCAGAGGGCATTTTGGCTGACTTCCTCCTCTAACTCTTTGAGATCTCATACGGAACTTGGAAAACTGGTTTTTAGAAGCCATATAATTAACTTGTGTTAAATACCTTCATTTACATTTGTAAAATCATTTTGATTCTACTATTCATTTCATTCTAGTCTCTGACTCAGAGCTATCTCCTAAGTCCTGTGTAGGGCAAATTAGGAATGCCAGGCAGTTAATGCCCCATGCTTCAGTCTGCATGTTTTCTGTGAGCTTATTTTCCAGTTACTAATCCTACCTTCTGTTTGGTTGATAGCATTTTTTTATCTTAATTCTTTACCACTCTTCTTCCTAGCCACAGCTTCATCATGGGAAGAGTGTTTACCCCACCCTTTCAGGCATGGTAACAGTTATTTTTTTGCACAGTGATCTGTAGGTAAAGGATGAAGGGCACTATTTCAGAGCCTAGGACTTAAGAGAGTTTACCTGTTTTTTGCTTGTTCTCTTGAACTTCTCACATGTGAGCATGTGAGAACATGCTAGTCCAATAAAAATGAGAGACACTTGGAGCACAACTATTTCAGCTGACTTAATAGACTGTGAAACACTTCTCCCTGCTCAGCTATGTCCCAGAGAAACTTAGATGAATCCAGCCTATATTAGAGCCAAATACCAGTAAACCACAGATGTGAGAATATTAATAAATAACTATTTTAACCACTGAGTTTTCAGTTTCTGCTGAGCAACAACAGCAAACCAGTGTAGCCTGTATACTAACTTTGAAGGAGTTCACATCCCTGCAGACAAAAGATAGATATGGCAAAGGGACTTAAATCTCTGAAATTCACTTTAATCGCCATTACTGATAGAGGCTAAACCTCTCCTGTTTCTTTGGAATCTGTGCTTCTTTGCGCACAAGCCTTCCTCTAAATATGCTGAAGGAGCTGACTTATAAAATGTTACCAGTTTTCCCTGGCCAACTCCCCAACCATTTCTTATTGGTTCCAGCCCATAAAAAGGGTTAGATTCCAACTTTGCTGATGAGAGATGGAAACACTTAACTGGGAAGAGCTAGCCTATACCCTAGAAGAGCGGCATAACCCCACCAATCTGTATTGTCACAAAGTTGGGGAGCCTGTGTGAGATTGACCCTAAGGTAGACCAAAGGATAATAAATATAAAACTTAAATGAGTTAAACTTATTGACATGGATGGAGAGAGAAGATTCAATGTGCTAATATTAGCATCTGGGTATGGTGTTAAATTGGTTAATAAAAAACAGGACTTAATTCCAGCTTAGATTGGTGAAGTAGAAGTTCCAGAGTATTCTTGGTATATATTAGAAGGAACTATTTATAGGTTTATTGTTATGGAAATGTTGGAATGGATCTATCATGAGTAAGCTGTTCAGTTACCCCTTAATTTCTATCCCAAGAGAATACAGGAGGATATTCCTATCTTCTAGGAAGAAATTCCATTCACCCAGGAGGACAGTCCATTCACCAAGATCAAGAACAAGATTTGTGAGGGGGGGCACTAGTGTCTTGATAAACTCTGGGGTGATTGTCCTTTATAGGCTGGAGATAATGTGAGATACTACAGTAAAATTGGGTTCCCTGATATAAATTAGAATAATGGGATCCAAGAATGGATAAAAACAGTTGTATATGCTTGACTATCAGATTAAAAAATGAGCAAATAATTCAGAGAAACAGAAGGTGATTGGTGGGATTAGTTCAGACATCCTTGACAGTGGCTAATCAGTGATGAGTTTCTAGAAATAAAATACATGGGCAATCTGCTATGGTGCTATTCACATATATAGAATTAAGAATATAGGTCTGCAGGACAGACACACTATTCAATTTGCCTTTGCAGGGATTCCTAGCCTCTTACACAATTTCAGACTTATGCTATGTCATGGACTCAGTGCCTCAACTGAAGGATAGTAGGTCTTTTTACAGCAGAATCCTGACATATAGTCACAGGGGTTCCATGTATCTTCTTGAAGCCTTCCTCAGAGGATTCTGAGGCCATTTACCACTATCACTGCTCACTGATGAAAGATTGATACTCAGGCCTTTTAGAGGTTTTTAGATAAGGACCCTGAACTTATGCTTATCTTTGAAATACCACTGTTCCACCAGTAGGAGTGCACAATTATTTAGGTCTGGTAGATGGATCATAAATCCATCTTCTGTTGTTTTGTTTGGTTTTCCTCCACAGTCCCTGAATATGAGATTTCTTGCCTTACCAGTATTGAAATATTTCAAAGGTAACTAATTAAGATTTATGGCACTGGCACATGGACGGCTAATTGAACTAAGGAAACAGAATAGAGGCAAAGAAATAGACATATTCGTGTAGAGACTTGTTCTGCAACCAAGAAGGCATTGCAGATCAGGCCAAGCCAGTAAGTAACAAAGTTACTCAATACATATAGCAGGCACAATTGATTAATTATATGCAAAAATTAACTTAAAATTCCTATCTTATAACACACACACACACACACACACACACACGTCCGCATGTGCACATGCGCACAACTTCCAAATAAATTGATTTAAATATGAAGGGGGAAACTTTAAATATTTTAAAAGGAAATATAAGCAACCTTCGTCTTAAAAAATACTGAACCACTCTTGAATCCCTGGAATAAATCCTACTTGATTATGGTGAATGTTTCTTTTTAAAATATTACTGGATTGAGCTGCTAATTTTAATGTATTGCTGGTGAGGATTTTTGTAACTATGTTCATTAGAGACACTGACCTGTAGTTTTCCTTTTTTGTGTTGTCTTTATCTGGTTTTGTTATCAGGGTAATGCTGGCCTCATAGAATGCATTTGGAAGTTTTCCTTTCTCTTCTATTTTTTGGAAAAGTTTGATAAGAATAGCAATTGGCTCTTCCTTAAGTAGAGTAAATGTTTTAAACAAGATAAAAAAGGCAAGCCATAAGCAAATTGATTAATTTGGTTACATTAAAATTAAAGTTTAGCACTCAAAACTTATCATAGAGAAGGTAAAATGTCAAGCCAGATTCAATAGAAGATATTTTCAGTAAATATGATTAATGAAAGCAGTAATAATAAAAATATATAAAGATTCTTACAAATCAATAAGAAGAAAACATAAATGGGAAGATACCATAAATAGGCATTTCTAGAAAAGAAAAATTAAATATCTTAAAATGGATGAAGAAGTGCTTAAACTCACAAGTTATGATGGGAATACAGAAAAATAAAAACAGAAAAACAAGGATATATAATTTTACACACAGCAGATAAGCCCAAATGGAATATCTAAGAATGCAAATAGGGACACTTACTCACTTTCATTAAGAGTGTGAATATTTAATTTTCAAATGAAATAAAAAAATGATATAATACATGTGAAAACATCTACCCAGTGATCCAACTATTCCATTTCTAGGTATGAAATCTAAGGTAACATTAGTATTTGTGTATTTAGAGAAATATTTGAAAACCTTAATAGTATTATTATTTCTAAGAAAGAAGAGTCAAATAATCCATATATCTATGATCAGAAGACTGATAAATAAATGTTGACACATATTTAAATGGAATATTGTACAACAGTTAAAAATGAGCAACAGATACATGCATTAATGCAGAAATGTCATGTTCAACATAATGAATTGTTTCTGAAGACTACTCACAATATTTCAGTTATATTAAATGCAAACTAAGTATTTTTTTGAGGCAAGCATACAAATAGTTAATACTATATATTAAAGGCAAGGGGATGGGTCAAATAGGTGACAGGGATTAAGGAGTGCACTTGTGATGAGCATCAGATGTTGTATGGAAGTGTTGAATCACTATATCATACACCTGAAACTAATATTGCATTATGCTGACTGAAATTTAAATAAATAAATAAATAAAACATAAAATAAAATCTTGGTTCAACAACAACAAAAAATTTGGGACATTCAATACAGTTGGGTGGAAAAGTAGAGGAGTACTTGGGGATAAGCACAAGGATATAGGGAATGTTCTACTTAAGTTGAATATGGGTACATATATGTTCATTTTGTTATTTAAATATCATATATAAAATAATTAATTAAGTAAAATATAGCCTCTAACCTGTTTGTTAGATCCACACAGATTCCATTATTTTTGCAAGGTCTAGAAGAACACTCATTTGTTTCAAGTTCACATAGAGGTCCAGAAAACCCAGGTCTGCAAAAACACATCTTTTAAACAAGAAACTTAATAGCTCCATTAATATAAACATATAAAGTCAAAGCTTTAAATAATTGTAGCATGGCAAATTGTTAATAACCAGAAATTTGTTCAATTTGTCAACTGAAATTCTAAACATGGATGTATTTAGATACAACTAGATGCATAAACTTTTATCTAGTTATTTCTTGGTTTCTCTACCTGAAATTGTTGGCCCCATCTTCACAGTCACTATAATTCTGACAGGGAAGGGAGAAGCACTCATTCACATTAATTTCACAACGTTCACCCTCAAATCCTGCAAGGAGAGATGAGATGGATATAGATGAGCAATCCTCACTTTAGAGTGTGAAAATCAGTCAGTGGTAAAGAGTCTGGAGAATATGCTCTTAGCGGAAGCTTAGGATAAAAAAGAAAAAGAAAGAAAACACCTCATCTCTGACTTCTCACACAACGCTATTTCACATAATATATGAATAAAGTTATGCTAGTTTCAATTTAATGAGTTCAAATGTTATTAAATCCTTTGGGAAAATAGGGTGTTGCAAATGTTTCTGTTGTTTTAAGATATTTAAAACTTTGAACAAGAAGAAATGAAACAATGTGGAAAGCAAATGAATTAATGTGACGGCCAATCTTAAAGTAAAATTGAGCTTCAGCGATCAAATTTATACAAGGCAGTTAGCAGATGAGGCAAATTATTTAATTACTTTACATATCCAAGTGATTCAAAGAAAAATTATTTTGATTCATAGCTACATAATCAGTCATCCATTTAAACACATGCCAGTTATATTAAAAAAAAAAAACCCAAAGAACATGAAAAAAATTACACAGACTTAATGAGAGCATTGTAATTATTTCAACAGATTTGTGTCAGAAAAAAATCAGCATATCACTTTTTAAAATACATTAAATATTTTAATATTTATGATGACAATTTAAACACTTATTTCCATGATCATATATTAACTAGATAAAACAAAATATATTTTTTTAATTTTATTTTATTATGTTATGTTAATCACCATGCATTACATCATTAGTTTTTGATGTAGTGTTCCATGATTCATTGTTTGCATATAACACCCAGTGCTCCATTCAATACGTGCCCTCTTTAATACCCATCACCAGGCTAACTCATCCCCCACCCCCCTCCCCTCTAGAACCCTCAGTTTGTTTCTCAGAGTCCATCGTCTCTCATGGTTCGTCTCCCCCTCCGAATCCCCCCCTTTATTTTTCCCTTCCTACTATCTTCTTCTTCTTCTTCTTCTTCTTCTTCTTCTTTTTAACATATAATGTATTATTTATTTCAGAGGTACAGATCTGTGATTCAACAGTCTTGCACAATTCACAGCACTCACCATAGCACATACCCTCCCCAATATCTATCACCCAGCCACCCCATCCCTCCCACCCCCACCACTCCAGCAACCCTCAGTTTGTTTCCTGAGATTAGGAGTTCCTCATATCAGTGAGGTCATATGATACATGTCTTTCTCTGATTGACTTATTTCACTCAGCATAACACCCTCTAGTTCCATCCACGTCATTGCAAATGGCAAGATTTTGTGTTTTTTTGATGGCTGCATAATATTTCATTGTGTTTATATACCACATCTTCTTTATCCATTCATCTGTTGATGGGCAACAAAATATATTCTTACACTTATTTTTTCTTGCTAATATTTTTTTCAATACTGGTTAGAAAATGTGTGAAACAAAAGGATTTTCTTTTCTCTTACTTTTTCAGTGCTATAACCAAGTACCAAATAATTGCAGTGATATTATAAATGATAATATCTAATCAGATTTTTTAGTTTGAAGAACATAAAGTCATTCAAGTTGTCCTACAAAACCTGCATTTATTATTGGCATACACATAGACTGGGATCTGAAAGAGAGGGTGATCTAGCTACACACAGATGGCCATCTTCCTTCCCTCAAACCATCTCATGAAATCTTTCCTTTCTATCTTCAAATATCTCTTCATGTTGAAAGCTTCAAGTCATTTGGAATATTGGCATACAGATGATATAGCACAGCTTCCTTGATCTCTATTTCTATATCATGATCTTTTAGCTTCAGCATCTACTGCTAGGTGGAAAATCCTCTGTACTTCCTCACTTAGAGTCCTACAAGAAACACAGGATTTCCTACTTTATCCATTCACACCATGCTACAAGCCACTGCCATTCTCTGTGGTGTCTACCACTAAGTCAAGTGCCAAACCTGCTTCTACTTGGGGTTTGGGAAGCTGGTTATTACATCTTACAAAATCTGGCTGCCTCTTTAGTAGGAGATAATATGGAAATCTAGAAATTACTTAACCCAAAAGAAGGCAAGAGTTAAAAGGAACAAAGTGGAGATACAAGTACTACAGAAAGTAGAAAACAAATAGCAAGATGATCCATTTAAAGCCATATACATCAATAATTACATCAAATGTGGTTTTAAAAAAAATACTTCAATAAGAGGCAGAGTCAGCCAGGCTAAATAAAATAACAGAATGAGCTACATGATTTCTAAAGGAATTTTACTTTAAATATAGAGATAATAATGGGTTAAAAGTAGAAAGATGGAATAAAGATGCACCAAGAAACAGAAGAAATCTACGGCGAGTATGTGTCTAGCAGATCAGGCAGTCTTTAGGTCAAGTCTCATTATTAATTTGTCCTATTTTTTTCTTACTCAATTATCAAAGCCTTCAATTTAAACTCTGAAGTCGCATGCTTGTAATTTCATTCATGCACTCAGTATTGTATCCTCAGCATTAAAAACAAAATTAAAGAGATATTTCCAAGTTAAAATGGTTCTCTTAATTTTAGGTAAGAGAGTTATAATTCCAACACATTTCACCAATCATCAATCACCACTACTATCATATTTAAATTATAAATATTGTAGTACCCTTATAAATAACATAATAAGCTTTTTCTTTAAATATTTGTAGGGGTTTTTTGTTTTGTTTTGTTTTTACAAGTTAAAGATTTAGAAAGTTGGATGCATTACACCATTCCTACTTTTAGCATGACCAGCTTTCTCTGGAAGGCAGGGTATTTTGACACTAAGATGTTTCTTAGAAATGTTCTTTGAGGCCCTGGGACTCAGGGGCACTGACTAGCTGGAGAAGTAGTACCAGTGTCCCCTACTGAGTTCAGCTGGGCTGATAAATCAGAAGAACATTCAGAACCTGCAAACTCGGGAAGCTCACAGAATAACCTTGTTTTCTGTGATTTTGCCTTATTCATTTAGTTTGACATTTCTGGGATGGAGCTTTGTTACCAAGCAGCAACATATGTCAATGGACTGAGGAAATTAGATTGCTAGAATGCAGTAGACATCGGGAGAAAAAAATAAAGTAGACATGGATTGCATTTAAATTAAACCAAAGTTTTGCTGAGAAAGCTTGTGTTCGGGGGATTTAAAGGAGAAAAATGTGTACGTACTTAGTCCCAAACTACACTTTCCATAGTCCTTGGTGTTAGAAGTATTTGTTTGTGTGAAGGGTATTTGTTTTGAATATATGCAGTGACAGGTGACAGCTAAAGGTCTATCAAAACTTTAAGTATAATGAATTCATCCTATGCTACTCTCCTGTTATTTATCCCTATCTAGAATTCAGCTGACTCCATTAACTGCAATAGAGTTCTTTACACACAAATAATGTGACATTCTCACATGGATTGGATTCTCTTGATCTTTTTCTTACAATGGCTTGCCTTTACCTTGTCATAGAGAATGCAGGTGACTGATTAATATTTTTACATCTTCCCATCCCCAAAAATATTTCTTAAGTTACTAAACTTACAGCTCATGTTTAGGAGCCAAATCAATGTAGGTTACAGGTATAATTTTTAAAATCACTTAGTATTTTCTATTTCTAAAAAAAATTTCTGTTTTTATTTGATTCTCTAGAGGGGATGGCACAGAACAAAGTACATTAACAATAGTTAGATTTTCATGAAGCTTTATGAGGAAACATTTTGTCATATTCAGGTCTATACCTTGACAACTCTCACATTAGAAGTAATACCACTTGGAATAATTAGGAATGAAAGTAAATAGGGAAAAACTAGAGTATATCTTTCATATCCATTAAGTTAGTGTTAAAATCATACCTTTTAAAATAAAAACTAAAAATATTAAAAAATGAATTATTTTCAAAAGCATTAGAAAAGCATTATTTTTATTTTTCTTAATTAAAAAATTAATTTATCTAGATTTTAAAGCTTTATGAAAACAAAAAAGTAAAGAGATTTCTCTCTTGGTGAGTCAGAATTTTTTAAAATATTGTCTTATTTTTATTTTAAAACAATGTTACACAAATGTTAGCATTCTTGAAAAATTAACCCACTATTACAAAATAGCTGCGGATTAAACTCAAACACTATGAAATATGAAAAGATAGAACTAATATTTCTAATAGGCTTAATAAGGTTTTTTAACAGTGATTTTAAGAAAAATTAAAAAAATGAGTATAAAAGCTCATATTTTAAAATATAACAAATTATTGACATGCTTTAAAGTTAATTAGCAGCAATATATATTTTCTTTGAAGAATTTCCCCAATATAAATATCTATAGCCATTTAAACCTAATAACACATGCTACCGCACAAGTACATGTTAATTGTCAAAAAGAGTAATTTTTAATTTAGATAAACTATATTGTCAAGTGACACATTTATTTGGTGCTTGCAATTATACACCTTAGGTAATGTGGCATTACCATAATAATAGTATATGTACTGGAGTAATAGACACATTTAAATACAACTGTTGGGCGCCTGGGTGGCTCATTTGGTTAAGCGACTGCCTTCGGTGCAGGTCATGATCCTGGAGTACCAGGATCGAGTCCCGCATCGGGCTCCCTGCTCAGCAGGGAGTCTGCTTCTCCCTCTGACCCTCTCCCCTCTCACGCTCTCTCTCTATTTCATTCTCTCTCTCAAATAAATAAATAAAATCTTAAAAAAATAAATAAATGCAACTGCTTTCCTCCTCTGGTACTACTACAAATCCATCAAGCTTAGAATCCCAATTGTAAATCAATAGCACAGGTAAATGATCTGATTCTTCCTTCCACTAAGACATTTTACAAGTACTCTCTTTGCCACATTTTAATCCTTTGTAAAGTGTCATTTAAAAAACTTTTGCTCCTTTCACCTTGGAGACATATGGTTGAATTGGCTACATTTGGAAACTAAGCCCTTTAAATTAAATTGAGAGTGTTGGATAGGGTGATGTTCTTGCCTATAAACTGAGATGTAATTCAGAGTAGAAAGATAAAGACACTTTCCTAAACAGAATATTAGAAAATAAATATATTTTAAGCATGAAATGATTTTAATCTCTCACTATATACACACACATGATAGTAACAGAGACCTGACTGCATGCTATACACACAACCACTTGCATTTTATTGAAAGTTCTCTCTACCTCTGTAAACCTCATATCATTCTTATATTTCTTATATATTCTTATATTTCTACCAGCCTGCAAGTTGAACACAGTTTATTCAACCTCTTGTACTTAATTAGCTCTTTCCCTTTACTGTACACATTAGGTATTACTCTTTTGATCAAATACACTATGAACAAAAATATTAACTTACATAAGGAATGGCATTTATTGGTAGCCTAGCTGAGAAGGACACCTTGCAGTTTTCAGAATTTAAGAAAGAACCATAGTAACTACCAGGACACGTACTTTCACAAATACTTCTTTCCTACAGCATTCAGATCTCCTTGTGAAGGGAACATGGTGTTGGCTGTACCAACTGAAAAACTCTAGCAAAAAGAGAAAACATTTTCTCTTATCATCAATTCCAAGGAAAGGCTCTGAATGCCAATATTCCAGTCCTATGTAGACATGGATGGAGTTTTCTATCTGTCATAGCTTGAGTCTTCCAAAATAAGAATATGAGGTAATAATACCCACAAGTAGCTTTTTTGAGAGGTGGTCCTGGAAATTACTGCAAGGGAGTAGAGAAATAAAATAGGGGAGAGAGGGGCTTAACGAGCAGGTAAATACTGTGGGCAATGAAACCTCCAAGGCTGCTAGGGATCCTCTTAGAAATCATGTGGAACATAACTCAGAGTTGTCACTGCATAAGAAAGGTGGGGTATGCATCCACAAAGTAAGAGAGAGCTCTTAATATGTTGTACTTTAATGGTTAGTTAATTTATGTGTAGATCCTTGAACTTTAAATTCCTTGAGGGTGTGTCTTTGCCATGTTTAATTTCCCCAGAACCTGTCTCAAGACTTGACACATGGTAGGAAATCAATAATGTTTGTTGAATCAGTTAATAGAGAATACAATTTTTAGATTTCTAGAACACTACCAACATGTAGTTACAAGACTGGCATGTGTTATACACAGAGCATAGTGCAGAGAGGCAAAAAAAAAAAATTGTGTAGTATAAAATAAATGTTGAGGTGTGTAAATTGATTGCATACTAAATCACCTAAAGCTAATACTAAAAGGTACCCAGAGTAAACTCCATTTGTTTCTAGGAATCTGATGAAATTATATTTGTCTTTCTATGTGCTATTTTTATACTTATTAAAGCACTGATTTTTTTAACCACAGGAATTGTTTAAACAAATAGGATTTTATATAAAACAAACTATTGAATCATTACTATTAAATGCTTTTCTGTCTATTTTCCACTAGAAAATGTTCAATGTTCATAGGGACCAAATTAACTCACCTCCGTTCTAAACAGAAGATAGAAGTACTGCCCTGCAAAACATGATCACCATAGTTCTGGTGTTTTACTACACCTATAATGTTTAAGTAGCTCACATTGTATCCAAATGGATTAGATTTTTTTGACTATAAGTTTCAATCACATTAAGCAAAATAGGTTACTTGGTGAGCATTCAGTTTGGCATAAATCAAAGTATCAGTTATTCTAGTTGCTGTTTCTTCAGAGTGAATTTTAATGCTGTTTATAATTTAGTTGTCTAGTACATAGTCACATTACTACTCTGGCTTTGGGATTTTATTTATATTCATATTTAAATTGTGACAGACCCTGTAGACTGACTAAAAACTGTGAACAGAATTTCAAAAATGCATATGCTGAATTCCTAGACCTTAAGCCTTAAATCTCTTCTCTTATGATGCCCTATATTCTAGTCACTTGGCAAACACCAACAGCTTGCAAAGGATTCCAGTAGAGCTTCCAAATCCTGTATCTGTATAAGAGGTTAAGTCTTAGAATTCTTTGTGGTTTAAAATTTCACTACTTTTAAAATGGAATTTGATCAGAATATTTTCTTTAAAAAATAATATAATTGCTTTGGCGTAGATCCTATTTCAAACAACAGATATTAAAGTAACTCAGGGCACAGTGTCTAAAATATTCCACAGTCAACCTCTTTTTCATATTCCGAGGTAGTTTCTTTTCTTTTTTTTTTTTTAAAGATTTTATTTATTTATTTGAGAGAGAATGAGAGATAGAGAGCACGAGAGGGAAGAGGGTCAGAGGGAGAAGCAGACTCCCTGCTGAGCAGGGAGCCCGATGTGGGACTCGATCCCAGGACTCCAGGATCATGACCTCAGCCGAAGGCAGTCGCTTAACCAACTGAGCCACCCAGGCGCCCCCGAGGTAGTTTCTTAAAGCAACGTCACAGGCTTTAGTTTCTGATCTGCTATAGAGGTTGAACAACTAAAGGTAACAGTAAGTAAACAATTTTTACAGTAAGAAACTTACTCCTACAATTTCTTAGGTTTAGAAACATTTTTCAAGTTCAAGTATATATATGAAGCAAAACAGCTTAGAAACAATGTACTCTTCAAATATCTCTTTGTGCTGAATCATAATTAACAATGAATCATGGAACACTACATCAAAAACTAATGATATAATGTATGGCGATTAACATAACATTAAAAAAAAAAAAGGGATAAACACATGATTCATTGTGGTTACTCTAACCAAAGCAGTAACTTGAACTGGTCATATTAAGGTCTGAAAGCCTTAAGTAGAATGATGAAGTTCCAAGAAAACAAACGATTTTACTAATACACAATGGTGAAATCTAAATTGCCCTCAGGATATTTTTTGTGATGCTTGTGAAGCTGGAAAATCTTATTACTAGTTTGATAGTTGATGATAAGGTTTTATATCTCTGAACTTCTTTATTCCCTCATCCCACAACAGGAAAGGAATCTTACTAGATTATATAAATTCATCAAATGCATTTATTAATTGCACATAAATTATCAAAAATTTTATGTGGAAAAAAAAATCCCCACCTTGTAGAAAACTATCTTTGGTGAAAATAGAGGTTTTATTTTAATTGAAGAAATATGCTACTGCCTCTCATTAAATATTACTTATATTCTGAGAATGTATTAGTTGGCTAAGTAAAGCATCATGGAGCAATCCTGCTGAATAAATTAGCTCTTCCTCTGCTACTGAATAATATTTCAAAAAGTTTCACTCTCCATCTTTGTTAAAAGGAAATTATCCACTTAAAATGTACTTTGTAATTACTGAGGTTTGCAGGATATCAAATGTCCTCCTCACATTTTTCCTTGCTTGCTTTTCCTGACTCATTCCTGCAAATATGTATCCATATGCCTTGTATGCCCACACAGTTTGCTTTAAAAAAGGCCATGTTATTTTTGCAAAAACAATTACTAATGACTCTCCAGTTTGTAGTTCCAATTCCTCAGAAGGTCCAGAAGTTTTTGTCATGTACGTACATTCAAGGACTTGCCTCTATAGCCTTATAATAGATTATCCTATACATCAGGAAGTTCTAGAGCGTTTATAAAAACAAACAGAAACAGCTTTGACTACGATATCAATTAATTGGTATAGTCTAAGCTGACCTTTTGGGACAGAAGAGTAAATAAGTATTGTCCTTTCCTTTAATAAACCTCTTTTCTAGTAGAATCAGTAACAAGGAGAAAGACATGAAGCCATGAGTTGGTATGAGAAAATAAATATCAGTTGTAAACTTTTATACACAATATGATTTTTATATTGGGCTTATGACACATTCCTGTTATACTGAAAACCGACAAATGTGCTAGTTTTATGGCAGAAGCATTCCTGCTGAAGATGGTAATAGCTCTTGAGTAGCAAACAGTATATGAGCAGTAAACATTTATGTAGATCACCTGTGCACTAATCAGACCTCTTTCAGTTACATCTGAAGAGACCCTAATCAAGCATCTTTCAAAATAGTATAAGTTATTATTGGCTGATAAGACCCAGAAAGCCAGAAGTAACTTACTTCAGGAACAGATGGATTCAGGAGTGCCAATAATGCCCTTTAACCTGCCTATTCTTTATCCCTTTCAAAGACTCTATTTTCTAGTACAAAGTAACCACCAGAGTAATATGATTCTGGCTTAGCAACCAAAGGGGAAATAAGTGGTGTTCATAGATAGCTCCATGAAAAAAGTTACAGTGAAGCATTTGATTACCCTAGATTCTATCTATGCTAATTTCTAACTAACTGCTATTGTTAGGATACTACATAGACAAAATTATTCAGGAAAAAAAAAGCTATTAACAAACAATGAGAGATTTCTTTAAAACAAACAAAGCCAAAAACTAGAGTTTTGCCTTTTCTTTTTCCCCCATTCCCCCCCCACCATAGTTAGGTTAACTTTTTAGATTATTTCTCCAGTCTGTTTATGTATCTATATTTGGAGTCAAATACTCCCTAATTCTCCAATGTATATGTTTTCTCTCACTCATTTTTAAGGAGCCATAATCCCATAAAAACAAAATAAACCGAACAAAAAAGTGAAAAAAGAACATTAAAACAAATATAAGCTCTTACCTTCTCTACACACACAATAATGAGTTCCAGCTACCAAAGTCAAGCATGTTGAGTTGTTTCTGCAAGGGTCACGGAGTGGATCACAGGGGTTATAGTGTTGATGGCAAAATTTTCCAGTATAAAAGGGTGGACACAGGCATACAAATTGCCCAGGAATGGTAGACTCATGCCAAAGAGCTCCATTCATGCATGGGTCAGAGTCACATTAATTTATTTCTTCACTACGGTTTTGTCCAGTCCATCCAGATGTACACTCACAGCTGAAATAAAATATTAAGAAGTAAGAACAGTACTGCTTCAAATTTATTCTTTGCATTTTTAATGAATTATTACATTAAACTAATATGTGGCATTTTTATTTATAACAAGATCAATAAATTATACATAATTTAAAAATATTGGTTGCCTAATATCTTAAGACAATTCAACGTCTATTACTGCAAGACTGCAATGGCTAAAATAAGATTTCAGAAGCATTTGGTAAATTTCTAACATAGTAGGCCACTGAGACAGATCAGAGAACAACAGTGCTACCAATTTCAATTTTAGCAACTATTGAGCTTAATTACCAATTGCGAAAATTTCCTCAATTATTTCTTTTATGTAAAATAATTTTCACTGTTTATAAAACTGAGATAATATTTATTTCAATATCTTTAGCAACATGTGATTCTTATAATCACCAGAGTATTTATAACAAGGTGTTCCTTTGTGCTAAGCATCTGGATTTCCTTTCAGTTTTTGCCTGCTTTTAAAAATCTCTTTTCCCTAATATTTGAATAATGTGGGAAAATTGAAGAGAAATCATATAAGTAAACAGTAAAGCATTTGGATCTTGTCTGTACATCACAGACTCTAGCCCAGTCTAACTGTCAACCATTTAGCATCTGTCATTCTCTGAGAAATTTTTTTGAGTTCAAATAGCACTCTACTATCAGTTATTTACTAATACCGTACATGATTTCATCTTGCCCTAAAATTTGCTTGTCATACCCTTTAAAAATTTTTATAAATAAAAATTATATTATAAACATTTCCATGACTAACCTCCAGTAATTAAACTTCTGGCTCCTCAGTGTGAATCTGAATCTCCATATTCTCATGTACATAATATATGCTGAAAATATTATAAATATTAATTGATAAATGGTCTTCAGTTGGAATCATATAGACTTACCTAAATTCACTCATTTGGGAAATTGAAGATCAGAGAGCTTAATGAAATTGGTAATCTCAGAGAATTATTGTAAAGATTAAATGATATAATGAATAAAAAGTGTATATAGCACCTGACATCAACAATGCCTACCCATCTATGGTGGTAACTAGGTGCTGTCACAGAATTTTAAAGAGCATTTGTTACCCTATTTATGCTTAAATAAAATATGCATCTCAACAATGAGGATTGCTTCATTTCTAGTGGTACTTTTCATTTATTTGTCAATCACATCTTATTTTAAAATGGTCAAATTATTCAATTTCATAACTCCAATAATGCTTTGAAATAAGTAGAAGAGGCACTTTTTTAATTCTCACTTTATAGATGAGATAGCCAGAAGTGCAAAGGAGAAAAATGACTTATCCAAAGTCACTGGTTGGCAGACTTGAGATCTGAAGCCTAGACCTTTTTCTCCAAGTTTCTCTCTTTTCTTTCTTTTCTTTTTTTCTTTCTTGAATGTTTCAAATCTATTACAAGACTATCTGATATCTTGTGAAATAATGTAAAATTAAGTACATCAAATCCCAGCAAAATAGTTTCAGTGCATTTATTTTATTTAAAGTAGCTTTACTTCTAAATGGTGTTGCATAAATATTTGTTTTCCTTTTTCTTATATTCTTTCATGAGTGCATAATTTCAACTTGACTACTTTAAAAGAGTTCCCTGTGAGTGACCAATAATGCTTGAATATTTAACGTATGTGCTGACTGTTTGTTTTATCTTCTCAAATAACAGGTGGTCCAAGATTTCATGTGGTGTCCTTACAAGGATCAAATCCTCAGGAAAGCATCTGGCCATATGTCAATAGGACTGATGATACCACGGTGAGGTCTCTGGAGATGAATGGATATTTGTAGAAAATAAAGTTCTAAAGAACAAAGTCACTCTTTATAACTAACAATCAGACCTATGCATTTATATATTTGAATCTGCTTTTATACATGTTAGAGAAATAAGTTTCTGATGGATGGAAATACATGTTTTATGTGCGAGCTCCAATCTGGTTTTTAGTTTGTATCATGAAATAATTTCAGGATTCAGTATGAACTGGCAGCATTTTCCAAACTCACAGCCAGAAGCAAGATTTTTATGGATTGAAAAACCAAACAAGCAAAAACACGTACTCTATGATTTTTTGAATATACGATTTCCAGTAGTAAACACTTGAAAACTAAATGTGTACTTAAAGGTAGACTAATATATTCTAATTTGTTGTCTTCCCTAGTAAGATAATCAAAAATTCACTGGCATAAAATACATTGAATTCCTTCTAAGTAAGAGCAACATTTCAATTCTTAAATGTTGACTTAAAGAACTAAAGCTAATAATAGAAAATAAAGTAGATGTCATTGTTATAAAATAGGAAAAAGGAGTATTCATCAAAAAAAATCATTAGCTTAAGAAATCTTAGTTGATTCACATTTCTAAATATTAACTATTCTATATGTTCATCTCACCATAAATATTGATATGCAATGACTAAATATTATTTGGCAATATTTATGTACATTTGTTTTGTATAAATATACCAGCTTTTTTGGCTATAAACTTATAAATACAAATCTCACAGTATACATAACCGAAAGGACTCTCTTCTTATACAAATTAATTCACCTATTGTTTGTTGAAGCCATTACTTGTATGCAATATAAAATCCCAGTCAAAACCGGTAGGTAAAAAAGAAATAAGAACACAGATAATAAAATAGTATTATTATATTTTTTAATGTCTTAAAGAGTTGAGGACACATAGAAAAGAAGACATAAAAAATACAGACTACTCAACTAAGTCATTCATTATTCTACTGTTGTATCCATTCACCTATTTGTTCATTCATTCAGTTATCTCACCAGGTATACCATTAACAAAACTATATTAATAATGTATTAGGGGCACCTGGGGGGCTCAAGTCAGTTAAGCGTTAAGCATCTGCCTTCGGCTCAGGTCATGATCCCAGGATTCTGGAATCAGCCCCATGTCAGGCTCCCTGCTCAGTGGGGAGTTTTCTTCTCCCTCTGCTTCTGTCCCCTCCCCCCACTCCCACTAGCGCTCTCTCTCTCCCACTCTCTCTCAAATAAATAAATAAAATCTTAAAAAATTAATGAATTGTACGATGGTCATTACTATACTCTTGACCACTGAAATCCTTTTGGAAAAAAAATGTGGAAAACCATTTAGCTCACTTAGACTGGCAAAATTTATCTCAAGTAAGCCACTAATTTTATTACTAACATTAAAAGTGGAAAAGGGGACCAAAGACCATTCTGAAGAGCATCATGAAAGTGTAAAGATGTAAAACATAGCAGAAGATTGATATGGGTGAAATGACACAATGGAGATTGCCTAAAAAGTTATAGCAAGGTGAGGCTGAAAACAACAGCAACAACAGTGAAACTACCTTCCTTTGCATTCTACCCTTAAAGACAGTAACATTTTCCTGTTGCCTTTAAGTATGGTAGTGACACAATCAGATTGCTATCGAGTAGAAGATGGATAAAATAGGGAGGGCCTGGTAACATGAAGATCATTCAGGAAACTATTGTTTTATTGCTGACAAGAGATTATGAGGACCTAATAAGCAAAGGCATTAATTAGGTAGACCATATTTGAACTACATTTCTGATATAGATTGGAGAAGATCTGGACAATGATTAGTAGAAGTTGATGAGGCAGAATGAATAATGGGGAGTTCTTGGTGGATTTCAGCTAGAATATTAGAAAGACAATGGTGCCATTAGGTGAGATAGGAAATGACAATAATGAAGATGGAAGAAGAGGAGAGGGTATTGATGCTTAATATAGTCACTTAAATTAACTGCATGATTTAAGATGCTGTCATATATGTGGTAAGAAATTCAAATACTGAACTCTGGAAAAATCAAGGCTTGTGATAAACATTCAAGGACGACTCTAACAACTATTATCAACAATAAGTTGGCATCAAATAAATTTAACATTGGCCTTTTTATACAAAAATATAAAGTTAATTTATTAAAAATATAGGATAATCCCTCTATATTGTGTAGTATATTCTTCAATATTTTATATTGAACCTATATTTTATAAAACATCTATATGGCAAAGAATAAGTAGGAAAAAATCATACTAATCAGAATGCCTACAAAATTGATTGGTAAAAACAAGTATTTATTTATTTATTTATTTTAAGGGAGAAGAGATTGAGTATGTGCTCTACATGAATTCAAGAATTCCTATTTTAATATTGATAGAAAAGGATCTTTCTCTTCAGTCTATCAAGCCTCATTATATATATAATATATATAGTAATATAAATATACACATATATAAAGATACACACTTTATAATTTGGGACACATACTATTCATCTATTTATAGACAACTTATAAATCATTTACCTATACTGAAAGAATTATTTTCTATATTTTATATTTTTTTAAGCAATGTACATTTTGATGTAAATGAACTATTTAGATATTTCCTTGGAATAACTCTATTTAAACTATCTATGCATTTCCAGTATTCTACATGATTTAATCTCTGTGCTGTGTGAAAAGACAGTTGATCAATAGACTTTTTCACAGTTGTTGAGTTCAAGTTTTTGATCAGCATCTCCAAAAATAATTCTAGGCTTTTTCAAGATTCAAAGGATTCCTCATTCCATAGCAAGAAGCTGAAGTGCCAGCCAAGCAGAAATACAAAATGCATTGGGTCAAACCTCTAGTATATTCACATTTAAAATCTGAAGAAAATCTGGTGAAATGCATGTTGTATTTGGGAGAAAAGCCAAAATTCATACACTTAAATCGGGGACTAGTACACAGAGCCAACTCAATGTTGGACAGTACCAACTCAATGTTGGACAGTAAAAGCAGATGCACATTTTTGCCATAATAATCCTAATACGGAAACCATAAGAATGGGACATTTGATCACTGAGACAGATGGTCAGATTTTAGTAGTTTTTTTAAAGCTAGAACAAACATAAGAAAATAATCTTGAAAGTGAATTTAAAAAAAAGAAAGTGAATTTTTTAATAATAATCTAAATAAGGTAAAATAAAACACTTCCATAAAAAGGCTGAGTACGAGATAGTTGAAGCTACCATCCTCTGGGTTTGCCTATTGATACAGGAATATGGCTAATGCTACAAACATGAGTAACATGAATAATTGTGTGATTCAACTTTAATCATAACCTCAGTTTATATTTAAAATGTATAAATTTAATATCTTTAAATTCTTATATTTTATATTTCATTTTTGTGTTTTGACAGCGTGTGTGTGTAAACAAGACAAACTGATGGTGTGTCAATTTTCCTGAGCAAGGAAGTATTGCTTCTGGCTCTTGGTTTTTCCCAAAATGGATCCTTTGGACAAGTCAGTGTAAGTCTGGCTTTTAAATATAATTTTCTAAATATTCAGATAAATTTATAGTTGTACCTTTTTACTCTTTAAATTTTTATCTAAGTGTATGTATGCATGTGAATGAGAATGTATAAAGTATATACACTGTGTTCAAACACTATTCAAACTACGTTTAAAATATACATATAAAACATTTTAAATACACTTGGAGAATATATAAAACCTCTACATATATTTTTTCTTTCAAGTACAGTTTGAGTAGGAGACAGACGTTTAGAATACAAAATAAGAGGCAGATTTTTATTTAAAGGAATTAAAGTACTGAGATATGGAACTTAAATTTATGAACATTTTGAAAAATAATTAATAAATGTGCATTATGTCAGAAGTTTTACAGGGAGAAACATTTTAAACTCCAAATTTAATAAATGTCAGACTTTAAGTTTCAAAGGAAAATCAACTGAGCAAGCAAAAGCCTAAGTACTTTCATACATTTTGAAAATGTATTATGAGCAAATAGGAAATGAAATAGATCTTTAGTTTGTTGTTGGAACTAGCAGTATAATAAATGCTATTATCTGTTACAAAATATGTGTTTGTGTTTGACATATATATGTATTAATCATGCATTCTTAGTTCTAGGCTTTTTGGATATAATACAATTAATTATGAACTGTAGCACAATTTTGGTTAGCCAATGTCAAAAATATGTGAAATAAACACACTTAAGAAGAAAGCTAATAAGTATTTAGAGATATAAAAATTATTATGGGCCCATTTTTTCATTAAAATGTAAAATATCTCCTTTAAAATAATCTAAGTAATATTCACACTGCCTTTTGTTTCTTTTTAAAGGAGGTATGAGGTTATAGGAATAAATAAGGGAAACAGAGATGAGAAAAGAGAAAAAGGGAGAAGGAAGGAGAAGCAGAGAAATCTCTTATAAAAAATGTCACTTAGGGGTCACCTGTCTTATAGGAGCTATGTGGAATGTATCTACATGTATGATCCTATTTCTTGACTGGACCCTTCCTGGCACTTGGCCAGTCAATCCTTGGAAACTTGCATAAATTGATGCTCCATAATAACTAGGAGGAAGGAGGACATACCAGAATTATTATAGTAAACAGTGGAAAAGGAAATCAAAAGCTCAGAAAAATAAGCATGCTAAACTATGTATTTTATGTAAGGGCACAGGACTGCTTGTTCTGTAAGAGGGTGTGGAGACCACTTTTTTTATCAAAGTGGTAATACATATGCTTTTCAGAGGAGCATCAACTTCTTTGAGAATCTTAGTCTTCCCTTGCACACAAAGACTGATTATGGCAGGTACTGTTACCAAAATTGGCTTCTGTGGAGATGATAGGATTGGAGGAATTTAAAAGGATTGGTGGTGGCACATAATCTTCAGAGCAAGCAGGGTAAAATTATAATGACCACCAAGGTTAGAGAGGTAGAAAGGGGGTCCTGATCCTCAGAGAGCCATGGAGATTAATAAAACACATTGTCTCTAGAAGCAGGATAGAGTAGTAGACAAGGGTATTCTTTAATTTACATAATCAAAATAAGTCAAGACCAGATAATTAGGAGGTTGAGGGCCCTCTCCAGCTAAACATGACAATCCTTTGTCCAGCTTTCAGACCTCAAGCCCACTAGTTGAAAGAGAGGCCAGGTGCCCCGGGGGGAAATCACACTATAACACCACAAGATACAGCAATGATTCCACCAACAGGATCTACAAACATTTACTTTTGTAACTACATTTAGGAGAAAGGAAGGTAAACATTTCAAGGATTTTGGACTTGAGTTCAATGTAACATTGAAATCTAGGTTTCAGAAGCTTCATTGCCCTAGTTCTAGAATGGAGGCATACGGAGGCAAGGAAATAAATGTACCTGACCAAGGTGTAGCTCACGGTAGGTCCACTAGTTCCAACTGCCATTTCCCAGGCCCTAAATATATACTTGTAAAAGACTTGTTTTTTAGTTGGTAGACTTTAACACCATTTTTTTTTTTTTTTTTTGCCTGGGGATTAGAATTATAAAGAATGCTAATTGGAAGCCACTAAACCTGTCTCTTCCCTAAACTCCCACTCCCCAGCCAATAACAAAAATGAAAAACAACATAGCACCCTAGGGGAAAAGCAGAAATCATGCCACCATTGAGGAAAAAGGCAGGTCCACTATCATTTCTCCACTCCATTCACCAAATTGGTCCCTACCAAAAAATATGCATCACTATGAAGATGACAACGGACAACTGAAGCTTAACCAAGTAGTAGTTCAATTGCTGTCATTGTTCTAGATAGCCTATTTGATCAAGCTGAATAACATTGCCTCAGATAACACAGTATGTGGCCAAGAGCACAGAGTGCTTTTCTTTTCTTTTCCTATTAGGCAGGAGGGTCAGAAACAGTGTACATCCATTTGGAACAGAGTATAGTATACATTTAATGTCATAAGGCTACATTTTCTCTCCCACTGTATCATAAGATACTTTGAACGTAACATAATATTATTTGTCATTATGTTACTCAAACTGGAGGAGCAATAAATGGCAAGTAGGATGAAAACTTTGTGAAGATACACATGTTCCAGGTAGTGACAGATAAACCTTATGAAGACTCAAGGTCCTGTCACAGATGAAGTTGTTAGAGATCCAATGTTCTAGAGTATGCTGGGATATCTCTTCCAAATTAAGAACAAATTATTTCATCTTATACTTCACACACTAAAGACATATTAGTGCATCTTATACCATACACCACTAAAAGGGAAGCACAACACTTGAAAGGCTTCTTTGGTTATAATGGCAGAAATATTGCTCCAACCCATATAAATGGCTGGCCACTTTAAATGAATCCCAGAGCAGGAGAGGACATGGTAACAGGTTCAGGCCAAAGTGCAAGCAGATTTGTCTTTTGCTCTATGAAACTCAACAAGTTCTGAAGTATTTGAGTTATTAGTGGTATTAGTGATGGCAAACCCCAGGAGGTGAATTATTACATAGACCCCTAGGGTTAGAGCAAGACCAGAGATATTCCAGTTGATGGTAAAGAGAATATAAATTGAGTTGGGAGGAGAGAGATGATGTATATTAGTTATGGCCTGTGGACCAGCTGCAGAGGTAGGTGTTAGAATTTACTACTCATCCTTTTATAATGTAGCCCTGGAAAAGAAGCTAACTAGAATCCTGAAGTAACATTTTACAGAACTTATAAGAAGCAAATATATCTGAGGATATCAAGGTAAATTTTTCTTTCTTTCTTTTTTTTCTTTCTTCCTTCCTTTCTTCTTTCTTTCTTTCTTTCTTTCTTTCTTTCTTTCTTTCTTTCTTTC
>NW_027397084.1:18990591-19106443 GCF_003265705.2 Callorhinus ursinus
TTTCTTTCTTTCTTTCTTTCTTTCTTTCTTTCTTTCTTTCTTTCTTTTCTTTCTTTCTTCTTTCTTTCCTTTCTTCCTTTCTTCCTTCCTTCCTTCCTTCCTTCTTTTTCTTTCATTTATTCATTTAACTTTATAGGCAGGTATAGTGGTATAGTTGATACACACAAAAATTGCACACCTTTAGTGAGTATATCTTGATGAGTTTGGACATATATACATCTGTGATACCATCATTATTATCAAAGTAATAAACATATATATCTCTTCCAAAATTTTCTTGTGTTCTTTTGTGTGTGTGAGTTTTGTGTAAGAACACTTAATATGAGATCTATCCTCTAAACATATTTTAAAGTACACAGTACTATATTATTGACTATATGTGCTAGTGGATGCTATTCAACCTAGTACTGAAGCCCTCATTTTCCCTGTTCCTGAGAACATTGGTGGCTGACAGCTATAAAACTTGCCCTCAGTTGGAAAGAACCATTTCACTCAGTCACTCTCTTTTTTGGGACAGCTCGTACCCAGTGACTGGTAGATGCAGGAATATAAAGGCTAAGCACCCATGCCTCAGTGTGGGATACCTCTACTGGGTCATCCCGGCTCTAGACTTCCCAGTGGGATTGGGGAGCCTCCACTGTCTTTCCATTGCAATTAACCCTCTGCTTCTGTCCAATTATGCATCTTTTTTATGCCCACATGTTTTCTTTTTTCAAAAAACCTTTATTTTGATAAAAATGACATATAAAAGCACTGCACATATACTGAGTATGCTACAATAAACTCCCAGCATGCCAATTTCTGTCTCAGAGTTGGTTCCTGGGGAATTAAATCTGTGATGCATTCACTATGAGTGAGTGCCAAATGCTTTTATTCTACTTCTAGAAATATACACATGCATGAGCACAGGGATATGTTTTATGTTCTTTTCAGTTTTGTTTTTTATAATGGCTAAAAATCAAAAATAATACAAGTGACATTAAGAAGCCACTGGTTATACCATCTGGTATAATTAAAATAAATGATATACTTTTATATGTACTGAGTTAGAAAGACATCATTTTAAAATGCTATTATATACCATATAAACTATAATATATTTAATTCCAATTGTGTCATAATATTGTATATGTACTTCTGTAATTACAGAAAACTTTTAGAAGCTTACAAGAGGCAGTAAGGTATATGTAGTAAAAATATGTATTAGAGGGTCAGGTGTTCTGGAGTCAAATGTCTTATAGTAGCTGTGTGAACTGGAATATGTTCTATATCAGAGCCTTCATTCTCTAAAAATGGGTACAATAAAAGGACTATGTTAGGGATGATATTAACTACTACCCATAAAATATTTAGAGAAGTACCTGAGATATAATGGACACCTAAGGCTATTATTATTAAATATGACATATTGAACAATGTGTTGGATGGCAGACAGAAACTTTTTTTTTCTTAATATAATCCTGTACCAGTAAGTTTTTCACTTAGATCATGTTCTATTTTTAGAATAAAACAACTTTTTTTTAGTGGCTTGCTTTTCAGTCTAATTCTGAAGCCTACTTTCATTTTGTAGCATGGGTTAGCAGCCCATGGTTTTTGTTTTTTCTTTCATTTGTTCTATTTTACCTTTCACATATAGAGATCTGTGTATGGTATTTGCTCATAAAGAAGGTGAGTACATTCTCTTTGGATCCCCTCACTGTCAATCTGATGGCTCTTCAATCCTTTTAACATTCTTTGGAAATCTGATTAATACATATTTCACTTTTCCTATTGCAGGACAGCTCTGGTATTGGGTGACAGCACAAGGAGTCATCATGCATCAGTTAACCTTCTGCTTAGCTTGGCATCATTGCCAAACTGATGATGTGAATGTGCCTACTCCTTGCTTCTGCTTTCTTTCTCCTTGGCAGGAAGAGTGCTACTGCACCAGAGAGAAGCCCCTTTTCCCTACTGCATTTCTGCTGGGATAGGCTTCTTACAAATCCTGAAGCTCCCCAGAACAGCAACTTCTGAATTCGGTTGGCCTATAATGGTGGAAGAGATTCTTGCCTCTAGCCCTCACATTTATAAAATAGAAGATAAGATTTAGCACTTCTCCAGATTCTCCACCATTATGCTGAAGAGATTTTAAGACACAGCTCTGTAATTTTGTTTATTTGTTCATTTTTCACTCTGATCCTCACACTATATTTTGCTTATATCCATAATATTTATGGGAAGTGCATGATATTACTCCCTTGTTGCAAAGACTAATGCTATCTTCCTTCTTTGTTGTTGTTCACTTAAAAAGGATATAAGAAAAGTCAACTTAGATAGTTATGATGAATTTGACAACTTAGTAAGAATGTTCAGCCTGTCATTAGTGATATCATAGAAATAAATTTCGGTTATATGAAGAATTGGAGGTATTTATTGAAATAAAATTTATTATTTCTTCACATATGCTCAACAGTAAGATATCTGACTTCTTATAAAGTGATGTAGAGGTTTTCTGTAAATATTTTGTAGAGTGACACTAATGATTCCATTTCCTTTTGGGATGCCTTTAGTAGTGAGTGAATGCCAAGTCAAGTTGACTACTCACAGTAGAAAAGTTGCACGGTGGAAATAATAGCCCAAGCTTTGACATATGTGGTTCTGAAGCCTGGAAAATTGAACATATCAAGTTGCTGAAAGGGCATATTGCTTTCCAGAGCCTGATTGTGTGTAAGTAAAAACAAATGATCTTTTAGTGTTTTGTTCTGAGTGCAGATGTGTATAAACTATTGGTCGATATACTTCAACCATTTTGCTCCAAATATGAAAACATTTTCTAATTTCAGTAGTATATTATTGGGTTTAATTTTTTCTTCCAGATTTTCTAAAGTTAGAAATTTTTGAATGTTTGAAATTCAAAAATTCTAAATAAAGACTACTTTATTTATATCTATATTACATCCAGTGTTACACTTCAGAATATTTGGTAATATATTAATCCCAGTGCCAATCGTGAAGTATGTAAAGGTGCAATTGTGAAGTATGTAAAATTCTGAGTTATGGAGTGCCACCTGCTGACTCTCTGATCCATTCGACAGTTGCTCAAGGCATTTATGCTGTTGTCCAACTGACCATCCAGATTAAGGTCCCATTCTATTTGTTTTTTGTTTTTTTTTTAAAGATTTTTTTTACTTATTTGCGAGAGAGAGAATGAGAGACATAAAGCACGAGAGGGAAGAGGGTCAGAGGGTCAGAGGGAGAAGCAGACTCCCTGCTGAGCAGGGAGCCCTATGTGGGACTCGATCCTGGGACTCCAGGATCATGACCTGAGCCGAAGGCAGTCGCTTAACCAACTGAGCCACCCAGGCGCCCCCATTCTATTTTGTTTTAAGAGCCTTCCTGTTCTCTCTCCATCAAATCTTATCTGTCTGCATCCCATTTTCTTTGTAATTTATTCAACATCTGACTAAATGCTATTTTTAGCAATGAATGAAATGTTTATCCCTTTCCCACATATTTTCACTTTAATAAAATCCTTCAATGTCTCTATTAAAAAGTGTTTGCCACATCTGTCATTAAAACCAGACAATATGTTAATGTTTTTGAGGATAATAGATGTTCCAACACCAGGTAATATGTTTATTTTAATTGAATAAATAGATCCACTAACATTTATGGCCATCTTAGTTTACTGTTTTTCCATTTTTATTATATCTAAACAGTTTTTATTGGTAGAGAACACAAATATATTGAAATTTTCGAGTGTTTACTTGTTTTCCTATTTTTATACATAAATCTATACATTTCAGAGTAGGATTTAATGTAATTTATGTTCACCTGTATCCTCCTAAACTCTAACTATATAACTTGATTTTCCCATGCCAAAGTCTTTTTTATTTTTAATTTCAGATTATAGATAGTATAATATAGAACTGGGAAAGTAGTGTGGACATTATCAGTTACCTATATGACCCCATTCTCCCTTGCCTATTTCTTCATATAACTGATTTTATTCAGGTATCTACTCCCTCCTCTGTATTTCACTCTTGACAGTGAGTGTGACTGCTCTAAGACAGTGAATTTCAACTTTGACTACACATTAGAATCACATACTAGTTTTTCAAAATCCTAAAGCTCAGATTGCACTCAAAGCTGATTAAATCTAAATCTCAGGGTGGGAGGTCTTAGCATTTTTTAAATGGTTCCAGTGTGCAGCCAAGTTTACTCAACTCCTGAAGAATCTTGTTTAGGAACCAGGACAAAACTAATTAGCATTGATTTAGCACTGGCATTTGACACAATGCAAAAGAGGCATGGCATTTACTGAGGTCTTGTGAGAAGTAGGGCCCCACCCCCCATCTAATGAGGGAGCCTACAGAAATGATGCTGTCTCTCTTTCGTTTGAAGCCATGAGGTATATATGTGAAACTAGGATGGCTAATATCACTTTGCCACCACGAAGGAGTATTTTATTGGCACTGTAGGGGCAAGGGTAGGCTGCCCCAAGATGGGCCACTTTGGCATGAATATTATTTTGTGTTAAAAGCAATCTAAACCCAGCAGATTTAGGAAAAGCTCTTTACCTCCCTCCCAACTGTCTGCCTGTGGCAGGAAAAGAGCTATTAACAGAAACTTACTTGCATAATAGGGCAACTTTGTTTTCCAAACATCTCCTCTTACCTTCCTGCTAATGGTCTCTCTGCCTTTTGTGTCTCCAGACCCTATCCCTCTCCTTAGCTCACCAAGCCTCCTGTTGTCTGGCTGTCTTGGAATTTCCACATCTTCATGGATTCCCCATATGTAGGAAACTAAATTTGATTTTCTCCAGTGAATCTGTCTTATGTCAATTTGATTCTTAGTCCAGCTAGGACCTTGAACAGCAGAGTAAATTCTTCCTCCCCAACAATATATTCAGTATACATGATATGGGACAGCCAAGCGAGACTTAAAGATAGGGGTGATTTCCCACTCACGTGGCTCACCTTATCTCTGGACTTTTAAATAGCTGGTGATTTTGTTATCAGTTAAGCCAGTTTAAATCATATATTCTGAAGTTGAAACACTTTAATATATGTCTAAGAATTATATATTTCTGGGAAATGAAAATATTTACAAGCACTTTGAAAATTTTTCATGTAATTTCAATTCACAGTAACATGTTGCATTTTTGCATCATTAGATCAAGGAAAACTCATTAAAACTATTTTAATACTTTAATTGGTATAGCAAAAATTTTCAGCAACTAGTTCAAAATCTTCAGTTTTCTAAAGATCACTGATTGAAATACTAAAAGGGGTTGCTTTGGGGGTGTCCGGGTGGCTCAGTCAGTAAGCGTCTGCCTTCAGCTCAAGTCCTGATCTCAGGGTCCTGGGATCAAGCCCCTTATGGGGCTACCTGCTCAGCCAGAGTCTGCTTCTCCCTCTTCCCTGCTCATGCTCTCTTCACTCTGTCTCAAAATAAATAAATTAAAATCTTAAAAAAAAAGGCAGTTGCTTTGCCTGAGGGAATGAAAGTAGAACTTTAAGTCTCAAATCAATGCAATCTGTAGGCAAAAATATCTATAGATCCATATTTGGGATTATTTACAGCTGGTCCCTTCTATTGACATTGCAAGTCTGGAAATATGGACACAAATCCACAACCCTAAGTTTTAGTTAATTATTTTTTCTCTAGTGCAGATGCTACAAAGTATAATTTTGATTAAATAAGACTAATTGGTTTTTTGACTTTTAATAATTTCATGAGCCAGTTATATCCCACTATTATTAAGAAGAAAGGCATTCCCAAGTTATTTGAAGCACTTTATGGATCACTGCCCAATCATATTTTTCCATTATTACTTCAAAAAGAACCACTGCCTTGAAATTTGGTTTATCATTTCCAAATACTTCTTCAAAATTTTTTTTCATGTTTATTTATTTATTTTAGTCTTTAATTTTTTATTGTTATGTTAATCACCATACATTACATCATTAGTTTTTGATGTAGTGTTCCATGATTAATTGTTTGTGCATAACACCCAGTGCTCCCCGCAGAATGTGCCCTCTTTAATACCCATCACCAGGTTAACCCATCTCCCCACCCCCCTCCCCTCTAGAACCCTCAGTTTGTAATTGAGAGTCCATCTTCTCTCATGGTTCATCTCCCCCTCCGATTTCCCTCGCTTCATTCTTCCCGTCCTGCTATCTTCTTCTTTTTTATTTCCTTAACATATATTGCATTATTTGTTTCAGAGGTACAGATCTCTGATTCAACAGTCTTGCACAATTCACAGTGCTCACCATACACATACCTTCCCCATTGTCTATCACCCAGCCACCCCATCCCTCCCACCCCACCCCCACTCCAGCAACCCTCAGTTTGTTTCCTGAGATTAAGAATTCCTCATATCAGTGAGGTCATATGATACATGTCTTTCTCTGATTGACTTATTTCACTCAGCATAACACCCTCCAGTTCCATCCATGTCATTGCAAATGGCAAGATCTCATTCCTTTTGATGGCTGCATAATATTCCAGTGTGTGTGTGTGTGTGTGTGTGTGTGTGTGTGTGTGTGTGTATACCACTTCTTCTTTATCCATTCATCTGTCGATGGACATCTTGGCTCTTTCCACAGTTTGGCTATTGTGGGCATTACTGCTCTAAACATCGGGGTGCACGTACCCCTTCGGATCCCTACATTTCTATCTTTGTGGTAAATACCCAGTAGTGCAATTGCTGGATCATATGGTAGCTCTATTATCAACTGTTTGAGGAACCTCCATACTGTTTTCCAGAGTGGTTGCACCAGCTTGCCTTCCCACCAACAGTGTAGGAGGGTTCCCCTTTCTCCACATCCCCGCCAAAATCTGTCGTTTCCTGACTTGCTAATTTTAGCCATTCGGACTGGTGTGAGGTGGTATCTCATTGAGGTTTTGATTTGGATTTCCCTGATGCCGAGCGATGTTGAACACTTTTTCATGTGTCTGTGGGCCATTTGGATGTCTTCTTTGGAAAAATGTCTGTTCATGTCTTCTGCCCATTTCTTGACTGGATTATTTGTTCTTTGGGTGTTGAGTTTGATAAGTTCTTTATAGATTTTGAATACTAGCCCTTTATCTGATATGTCATTTGCAAATATCTTCTCCCATTCTGTCGGTTATCTTTTGGTTTGGTTGACTAATTCTTTGGCTGTGCAAAAGCTTTTTATCTTGATGAAGTCCCAATAGTTCATTTTTGCCCTTGCTTCCCTTGCCTTTGGTGATGTATCTAGGAAGAGGTTGCTGTGGCTGAGATCGAAGAGGTTGCTGCCTGTATTCTCCTTTAGGATGTTGATGGACTCCTGTCTCACATTTAGGTCTTTCAAACATTTGGAGTCTATTTTTGTGTGTGGTGTAATGAAATGGTCTAGTTTCATTCTTCTGCATGTGGTTGTCCAATTTTCCAACACCATTTGGTGAAGAGACTGTCTTTTTACCATTGGATATTCTTTCCTGCTTTGTCAAAGATGAGTTGACCATAGAGTTGAGGGTCCATTTCTGGGCTCTCGATTCTGTTCCATTGATCTTTGTGTCTGTTTTTGTGCCAGTACCATACGGTCTTGATGATGACAGCTTTGTAATAGAGCTGGAAGTCCGGAATTGTGATGCCGCCAGCTTTGCTTTTCTTTTTCAACATTCCTCTGGCTATTCGGGGTCTCTTCTGGTTCCATACAAATTTTAGGATTATTTGTTCCATTTCTTTGAAAAAAGTGGATGGTATTTTGATGGGGATTGCATTGAATGTGTAGATTGCTCTAGGTAGCATTGACATCTTCACAATGTTGGTTCTTCCAGTCCATGAGCATGGAAAGTTTTTCCATTTCTTTGTGTCTTCCTCAGTTTCTCTCATGAGTATTTTATAGTTCTCTGAGTACAGATCCTTTGCCTCTTTAGTTAAATTTATTCCTAGGTATCTTAGGGTTTTGGGTGCAACTGTAAATGGGACCATCTCCTGAATTTCTCTTTCTTCTGTCTTGTTGTTGGTGTATAGAAATGCCACTGACTTCTGTGCATTGATTTTATATCCTGCCACTTTACTGAATTCCTGTATAAGTTCTAGCAGTTTTGGGGTGGAATCTTTTGGGTTTTCCACATAAAGTATCATATCATCTGCAAAGAGTGAGAGTTTGACTTCCTCTTTGCCGATTTGGATGCCTTTGATTTTTTTTGTTGTTGTTGTCTGATTGCTGTGGCTAGGACTTCTAATACTATGTTGAATAGCAGTGGTGATAGTTGACATCCCTGCCACGTTCCTGACCTTAGGGGGAAAGCTCTCAGTTTTTCCCCATTGAGAATGATATTCGCTCTAGCTTTTTCATAGATGGCTCTTATGATATTGAGGTAGGTACCCTCTATCCTTCTACTCTGAAGAGTTTTGATCAAGAAAGGATGCTGTACTTTTTCAAATGCTTTTTCTGCATCTACTGAGAGGATCATATGATTCTTGTTCTTTCTTTTGTTAATGTATTGTATCACGTTGATTGATTTGTGGATGTTGAACCAACCTTGCAGCCCAGGGATAAATCCCACTTGGTCATGGTGAATAATGCTTTTGATGTACTGTTGGATCCTATTGGCTAGTATTTTGGTGAGAATTTTTGCATTCATGTTCATCAAGGATATTGGTCTGTAATTCTCCTTTTTGATGGGGTCTTTGTCTGGTTTAGGGATCAAGGTAATGCTGGCCTCATAAAATGAGTTTGGAAGTTTTCCCTCTATTTCTATTTTTTTGGAACACTTTCAGAAGAAAAGGTATTAATTCTTCTTGAAATGTTTGGTAGAATTCCCCTGGGAAGCCATCCGGCCCTGGGCTTTTGTTTGTTGGGAGATTTTTGATGACTGCTTCAATTTCCGAAGTGATTATAAGTCTGTTCAGGTTATCTATTTCTTCCTGGTTCAGTTTTGGTAGTTGATACATCTCTAGGAATGCATCCATTTCTTCCAGGTTATCTAATTTGCTGGCATAGAGTTGCTCATAATATTTTCTTATAATTCTTTCTATTTCTTTGGTGTTGTTTGTGATCTCTCCTCTTTCACTCATGATTTTGTTGATTTGGGTCATTTCTCTTTTCTTTTTTATCAGTCTGGCCAGGGGTTAATCAATCTTGTTAATTCTTTCAAGAACAAGCTTCTAGTTTTGTTGATCTGTTCTACTCTTCTTTTGGTTTGTATTTCATTGATTTCTGCTCTGATCTTTATTATTTCTCTTCTGCTGGGTTTAGGCTTTATTTGCTGTTTGTCCTCTAGCTCTTTTAGGTGTAGGATTAGGTTGTGTATTTGAGACCTTTCTTGTTTCTTGAGAAAGGCTTGTATTGCTATATACTTTCCTCTTAGGACTGCCTTTGCTGCATCCCAAAGATTTTGAAGTTGTGTTTTCATTTTCATTGGTTTCCATGAATTTTTTAATTCTTCTTTAATTTCCTGGTTGACCCATTCATTCTTTAGTAGGATGCTCTTTCGCCTCCATGTATTTGAGTTCTTTCCGACTTTCCTCTTGTGATTGAGTTCTAGTTTCAAAGCACTGTGGTCTGAAAATATGCAAGGAATAATCCCAATCTTTTGGTAGCAATTGAGACCTGATTTGTGACCTAGGATGTGATCTATTCTGGAGAATGTTCCATGGGCACTAGAGAAGAATGTGTATTCCATTGCTTTGGGATGGAATGTTCTGAATATTTCTGTGAAGTCCATTTGGTCTAGTCCTTTAAAGTCTTTATTTCCTTGTGATCTTTTGGTTAGATGATCTGTCCATTTCAGTCAGGGGCATCTTAAAGTCCCCCACTATTATTGTATTGTTGTCAATGTGTTTCTTTGCTTTTGTTATTAATTGCCTTATGTAATTGGTTGCCCCCATGTTAGGGGCATAGATATTTACAATTGTTAGATCTTCCTGGTGGATAGACCTTTAAGTAGGATATAGTGTCCTTCCTCAACTCTTATTACAGTCTTTGTTTTAAAATCTAATTTGTCTGATATAAGGATTGCCACCCCAGTTTTCTTTTGGTGTCCATTAGCATGGTAAATAGTTTTCCACCCCCTACCCTCAATATGGGGGTGTCTTTGGGTCTAAAATGAGTCTCTTGCAGACAGCATGTTGATGGGTCTTGTTTTTTAATCCAATCTGATAGCCTGTGTCTTTTGATTGGGGCATTTAGCCCATTTACATTCAGGGTAACTATTGAAAGATATGAATTTAGTGCCATTGTATTGCCTGGAAGGTGACTGTTACTGTATATTGTCTGTGTTCCTTTCTGGTCTATGTTACTTTTAGTCTCTCTCTTTGCTTAGAGGACCCCTTTCAATATGTCTTGTAGGGCCGGTTTGTGTTTGCAAATTCCTTTAGTTTTTGTTTGTCCTGGAAGCTTTTTATCTTTCCTTCTATTTTCAATGACAGCCTAGGTGGATATAGTATTCTTGGCTACATATTTTTCTCGTTTAGTGCTTCAATATATCATGCCAGTCCTTTCTGGCTTGCCAGGTCTCTGTGTATAGGTCTGTTGCCAATCTAACGTTTCTACCATTGTAGGTTACATATCTCTTCTACTGAGCTGCTTTCAGGATTTTCTCTTTGTCTCTGAGGCTCCTAAGTTCTACTATTTGATGTCGCGTTGTTGACCTATTTTTATTGATTTTGAGAGGGGTTCTCTGTGCCTCCTGGATTTTGATGCCTGTTTCCCTCCTCACATTAGGGAAGTTCTCTGTTATAATTTGCTCCAATATACTTTGTGCCCCTCTCTCTCTTTCTTCTTCCTCTGGGATCCCAATTACTCTAATGTTGTTTTGTCTTATGGTATTTATCTCTTGAATTCTGCCCTCATGATCCTGTAGTTGTTTATCTCTCTTTTTCTCAGCTTCTTTATTTTCCATCATTTGGTCTTCTATATCACTGATTTTCTCTTCTGTCTCATTTATCCTAGCAGTTAGTGCCCCCATTTTTGATTGCACCTCATTAATAGCCTTTTTGATTTTGACTTGGTTAGGTTTTAGTTCTTTTATTTCTCTAGAAAGAGTTTCTCTAATAACTTCCACGCTTTTTTCTAGCCCAGCTAATATCTTTAAAATCAAGATTCTGAACTCTAGGTCTGACATTTTACTAATGTCCGTATTGAGTAAGTCCCTGGCAGTCGACAGTACCTCTTTTTCTTTTTGTTGAGGTGATTTTTCTGTCTTGTTATTTTGTCCAGAGCAGACTACATGAATGAGAGAACAAAATTCTAACAGGGAAACAATGTCCCCAGAAAATATACTCTAAACAAATCAGAAAAGACCTGAAACCAGGGGAAAAGAAAGGGAAAGAAAGAAAAAAGAAAAAGAAAAAAAAAAGAAAAAGAAAAAGATAAAAACAATCAAAAATAGAACAAAACAAAACAAAAAAAACAGAATATGATCAAATATGATCAGGCTGGTGCATAGATCAGTGCCACACACTAGATTTTGGGTGTATTTTGGTCTGTTAGAAGAAAGTGCCTCCCAAAATTTTAAAGAAAGAAAACTTATATATGTACAAAAATAAGGGTTGATATGATGAAGGGATGGAATATGACTGTAAAGATGAAAATTATAAAAAAAATTTACAAAAGGTATTGATAAAATAAGAAGTTGTTTGAAAAAAGAAAGAAGAGAATTTAAAAAAAAGCAGGGGGAGAGAATGTGATCAGGGAGGAGACTAGAACAAAGCCATACACTAGTGATTTAGGGTATATTTGATCTGTTAGAATAAACTGAATCTCAAAATTTTAAAGAGAGAACTTACATATATATATATATGTTCCAAAAATAAGGGTAACTACTATGAAGGGATAGAATATGACTCTAAAAATGAAAAATAAAAATGTTTTTTTAAAAAAGGGATTGATAAGATGTTGGTTGAAAAGGGGAAAAAGAAAAATTAAAAAAAAAGACAGTTAAAAAAAATGACTTTGAAAGACTAAAGAATCTTGGTAAAAAAAGTCATGAATTCTATGTGCAGTATGCCCCTAGCGCTGGAGTTCTGCCATTCTCATTGATCAGTAAACTTAGTCTTGGCTGGCTGTTCTTGCTGATCTTCTGGGTGAGGGGCCTGTTTTCGTGGTTCCCAAATGTCTTTGCTGGAGGCAGAATTGCCCCGCTCTTGCTGGTCGGGCCTAAGTAATCTGTTCAGGTTTGCTCTCGGGAACTTTTGTGCCCTGCAAGCTTTTGGTATAGCTTTGGAGGACAAGAGTGAAAATGGTGGCCTCCCAATCTCCACCCCAGAGGAACCGAGAACTTGGGGCCCCGCTCCTCAGTGTGCCCCCAGAGTAAAGCAGTCAATCACTCCTGTCTGCCCGGTCTCCAGCTGCACTCCGTGCTCACCCGACCTGTGACTGAGTGTTTCTATCTCTGGCACCCGACTCAGTGGGGAGTCTCCAAACCCAGCAGGTCCCTGTGGTGTGCTCCCGCGCCGCTCCTCCTGGGGGAGGAAAGGGAGTCTCCCCAGATCTGCTGCTTTTTGGGTCCCTGCTGGAGGAGCAGTGGCCCGACTGTGCCACGGATCATGTTTATGGCAACCCTGAGCTGAGAGCACATGCCTCGGCTCTGTCTCTGCAGCCAGCTTCCCTGCTCCAATACCTGGGAGCTCTGCCACACTCAGGCACCCCTGGTCTTTCTGTGACCCCGAGGGTCCTGAGACCACACTGTCCTGCGAGGGTTCCACCCCCTTCTTAGCCCCTGGAGCGACCTCCCTCAGCGGAGCTAACTTCTAAAAAGTTCCAATTTTGTGCTCCACTGCTCTATCACTTGCCAGAAGTGGCCTATGGAGGCCCCCTCCCCCGCTGTCTATCCTCCCAAATATCGTCTTGGATTCACTTCTCCGCACGTCCTACCTTCCAGAAAGTGGTCACTTTTCTGTTCAGAGTATTGTTGCTATTCTTTTCTTTGATCTTCTGTTGAGTTCGTAGGTGTTCAGAATGGTTTGATCTCTATCCAGCTGAATTCCTGAGACCAGACGAAATCCAGGTCTCCTACTCCTCCACTGTCTTGCTCCACCCCCTACTTCTTCATACTTTTATCAATATATGTATCTTTATTTTTTTTAAGATTTTTTATTTATTTGAGAGAGAGAGAGAGAATGAGAGAAAGAGCACATGAGAGGAGGGAGGGTCAGAGGGAGAAGCTGACTCCCTGCTGAACAGGGAATCTGATGCAGGACTCCATCCCAGGACTCCAGGATCATGACCTGGGCCCAAGGCAGCCGCTTAACCAACTGAGCCAACCAGGCACCCCCAATATATGTATCTTTATATAACATACAGTTTCATTTATTTGTGTGGACTTTTTTTTTATTTTAAATGTCATTATATACTTATTAACATTTTTTTTTACTTATTAACTTTGTTTTTCATATCTCCTTGCCTTCTTCTGAATTTGCTTTTTGATAAATATCTCAAGATATATAAAATCATAGACATTCTTTCTTTGGTATCTTTAAGAAAAAATACTCATTTTCAATGTCTGCCAAAACAAATCTTGATAGAATTTGACATTTTGATGTGTTAATATACTAGCAATATTAAGTGAGATTGAACTTTAATTCTAGCCTATGTAACAATAATCTAGGCAAAAAATTTCTGAGGATAAACTATGATCTGCCAACAAGGGGTAGTGTAAGTGTTGTTATAAGAGGGTTCTATAGCTCCCTAAATCTGGCTGAAGAGTTCTAAAGAAAAATGGAGCTTTTGGAAATGCTGGGGAATAAAATTAGAGACAGGAATATAGAACAAAGGAGATTAATAATTGTGAATTCTTCCTATGGGCAAAACACTGTATTTGGGACCATATGCACATCATATCAACCAGAAAAATAAACACCATTCTTTTTAAGACTCCGAGTTGTTCAAGAACACAGGGTTAAAATGGCAGTGTTCAAAGTGGATCATAGGCATAAATGTAAAATTCAAAACCATACAGCTTCTATTAGATAACATGGGAGAAAATCATAATCTTAGGTTTGTTGATGACTTTTTAGACACAACACCACAAACATAATTTATAAAAGAAAAAATGGTAAGTTGGACTTTGCTGGGGCATAAGAATTCCTCTCCACTTAAAGGGTCCTTCTAGCTAAACCAAGAGTCAAATTGACATAAAATAGGTTAACAGAAGAAAATCAAACTTAATAGTGTATATAAGGGGAATCCACACAGACATGGAAATTCCAAAGACAGGCAAAATGTGGTATATATGTCATTCTGAACTAAAGACAAGAATGTAGAGGTCTGGAACTTCAGAGAAAAGGAATGCACTTCACAGGTCACAGGAGGAACAGATGTTTGGTAATTAAATGCTTGCCCTGCCTTACAGATGAGTCACTCAGATCACTCAGATAAAATTTATCTCTGCTAATAACCCTTATTCTGGGAAAGACCCCCAACTAAAATTCTTCTATGTAGTTAAGGGGAGGGGACAAAAATTTCTCTTGAGCCTGGAGGGTCTCAATTGTCTTCAGCTCAGAATAATGCCAAAGGGGTCCATCTTGGAGCAGCCTGCCTTTGGCTCCTACACCTTTACTGAAACTAAAAACTGCTCTGAAAAAGACACTGTTAAGAGTATAAAAAGATAAAGGATTTACTAAGAGAAAATCATTATAAAATACATATCTAAAAAAGAACTTGTTTCTAAAATAGACTAAGAACGCTTAGAACTCAGCAAACAACTCAGTTTAAAAATGTAGAAAATATGTAAACAGATACTTCATCAAAGGAGATATAAAATGAGACATACACATATGAAATGATGCTCAGCACCATATCTTGCTGGGAATTCCAAATAAGACAACAATGAGAAGTCACTGCATACCTATTAGAAAGACTAAAATCCAAAACACTGACAATACCTAAAGCTGGTAGAGACTGGAGACAACAAGAACTCTGACTCATTGCTGGTGAGAATGCAAAATGGTACAGCCACTTTGGAAGATAGCCTGGCAGTGTCTACAAAGGTAAACATACATAGGCTCACCACAAAATTCAGCACATTCCTAGATCTAGATATTTTTTGAAATAAGTTGAAAATCTATGTACACACATAAAACCTGCACATGGATGTTTATAGTAGCCTATCGATCATTACCAGAAATTGGAATCAACCAAGTCATTCTTCAATAGGTAAATAGATAAAAACCAAACACTTATAGTATATCTATATAATGGAATATATTCAGCTATAAGAAAAGTGAGCTATCAAGCTATAAAAAGACATAAAGAAAATTTAAATGCATATTGCTAAGTGACATAGAGGAAACTGACATGCATATTACTAAGTGAAAGAAACCAGTCTCAAAAAACTACACACTATGATTCTATCTAGACATTCTGGAAAGGGCAAAACCATAAAGACAGTAAAAAGATCAGTATTGCCCAGTATTGCCAGAGGATCAAGGGAGGAGAGGATGAATAGTTAGAGCACAGAGAGTTTTTAGGGCAGTGAAACTATTCTGTATGAAACTGTAATGGTGAATGCATTTGTCAAAACCTTTAGAACACAAAAAATGAAGCCCAGTGTAAACCAAGAACTGTAGCTAGCAATAATGTGTTAATATTGGTTAATCAGTTGTAATAAATGTAGCAAACTAATGTAAGATATTAATAATAGGAGATACCATATTAATTTAAATTTTTAATAATAGGAGAAATTGTGTATGTGAAGGGGGCAATAAGTTATATGGAAACACTGTATTTTCTGCACAATTTTTCTGTAATCCTATAACTGCTCTAAAAAATAATAAAGTCTATATAAAGAAGTATTCAGAAAAAAAATGGCAGGGCTAGAATGTGAACCAGATCAATACATGCTCATTGAGAAGACAAAACCTGAAATTGCATGTGAACAGAGAAGAAATAATCAAGCCACTAAGGATACATTAAAATAAGAAAGTGTGAATCCCAAACAGAAGACACAAATTAACCAAAAGAATGTGTGATTCTGAGAACAGGCAGATATACAGATGAAGAAAGCAATTTCAATGTGGTTTCAACAATTAAGCAGAGCTAGACAAGGGAAAATTGTCCTTTTCAAGAGATCTGCTTCTTTAAAAGAAAATAACTTGAATCAAGTACATAATTTAAATGAAATGAATAACAATAGGTGTCTCTCCCTAAAAGTTGGTACTAGAGGATGGATCCATGACTGAAAATAATAAGACAAAAGTCCAATAGCATTCTAAACCATAAGCAAGTATGTGGCAATCAGGACAAGAATATTTAGTCGTTATCCAAAAACAAAACAAACAACCACATTCCAAACCAGAATTTTAAAAAATGGATTTCTAACTCTTGTTTAAGCTAGGTATATGCACATTTATTCATTATAACATTAACTGAATAAACAGTCATTAATTTATTTACTAACAAGCCTTCATTAAGTTCTTGAAGCAGGCAGGATTCTTGGTGTACAATAGCATTCAAAGGAGATAAAACACATTTGCATAATTCTAGCAAGGGAAAGGGACATAAAATAAAGAAATGGATTTAAATAACCTAAAACTGAAAATCATGGTAAGTCTAGTAAGAAAAGAATATGGGATATTGGATTTGGAATAAAAGAGGTTTATTATAGACCATTTTAAGTTGATATCCAAGTCTTAAGGGCCTCAGGAGAAGGGATGAGAGATAGGAAAAATTGTAGTATATCAGGCAGAAGAAATAACAAAACCAAAACCAAAACCAAACCAAACAAAAACCTTCAGTGTATTTGAAACACTGAAGGAATACCAGTACAAGGTTTGGTGCTAAGAAATTAGAATTATATATACACGTGTGTGTGTCTGTGTGTGTGTGTGTGTGTGTGTACACAGATGTTTTCCCCCTTTATTTTTAATTAAAAAATATTTTGAGAACCATTTATATTCACTTTTTTTCTTCTAAGTTTATGATATATGCTAAAACAATAGCTGCATCTCAATTACAGTATAAGTCAAGGATTAATGACTTGCCACAATACCACAGAAGTCGTAACCTCCAGTGTATTATAAAGGAATATAAAGAAATGTTTAGAATCCTAGTATATTTTATGTGAAGTAAACCCCAAAAATCACATTTCATAAGATTTTTATTTAACTTCCCAAAACATTGCAAGTGACTTTAAACCTTAAGCACAAAATATTTCAAGTGACTTTAAACCATAAGCACAATCTCTTTAAACATAATGTTTAAAACTTTTGAAAAAGGAGGCAGGTAGATCTTTAAAAGATCAGTATTGGTAAAGAATTGTTATAGTAGGGTATGCATTGTGATTTACTTTAAAAATCAAAACTAAATATGAAGAATATTTAGGCTATACCAATCATAACTTCTGATAAAAGAAAACATATGTTTTCCTCTGAAGAGAGAGATTTTTTATTGAAGTCGAAGAAAAAAGGTATGCGTCAGTCTGTTAATATGGGACATTGGGAAACATAATGGGGCATGTCTTCAAGTATGGCTTTGCAAGAGATAGAGAAATGTTCAAATGAACATCCCTTAAACTGATTCTGCATATGAAAATTGAAAGCATAAAGTAACATGGTAACTTTGTGGAAAAATTTTTTTTGACTAGCTCACATAATGTGCTCTAAATAAAGATCTCGGGAAAAAAATCATGAAATAGATTTCTAATTCTTGTTTAAGCCTTTGCTACATATCAGCTGTCTTATTATTTTGGAAACTGCTGAATCCCAGCATGCATGGGAAATATTAGCAAATTTTTTTTTTAGCCAAAATTATGTAAAAAATAAATTAATTTGACAAAACATACCTAAGATATGTTAAATATTTTAATGTTCTCATAGGCATCTAGGAATATGAAAGTGTGTTTTCATTATCCATGTGAGGTAACCTGTAAAAGATTTTATCCTCAGAGTAAAATATCTGCATATTTACTATTATAAGGTGTGTTTAGGAAATGTGCATATTATCTTAAAAATTTCTTTTACTATATTTTCAATGACAAACAATACTGTTTTAGATAAGTGAGAATTATTTCTAATCAAAGCCACTTCCACATTTATGCTAATTTGGGAGTAAATGACCCTCCACAAAGAAAAGAAATAAACATAAAGAGAACTAACATCACAGATTTCCAATATATTAGAAAAATCTGTCAATTTATCTGCATGATCAATTCATACAGAATTAAACAATTTTGTATAATAAGTTTTCATCATTAAATTTTATTTTATTTATTTATTTATTTTTAAAGATTTTATTTATTTATTTATTTGAGAGAGAGAGAGAGAGAGAGAGAGAGAGAAACAGCATGAGAGGGGAAAGGGTCAGAGGGCGAAGCAGGCTCCCCACTGAGCCAGGAGCCTGATGTGGGACTTGATCCCAGAACCCCAGGATCATGGCCTGAGCCAAAGGCAGTCGCTTTACCAACTGAGCCACCCAGGCTCCCCATCATTAAATTTTATATTGAGACTCCTCAGTATCAGCCAAAGCATAACTTTGAACAACTATTTTATCACTGAGAGGGAAAAGAATGGCAGGTGACAATCAGAAAGAATGGAAAGTATTGAGTCCTGGAGAAAGAAGTCCTACATTCTATACTGCTTCTGTTAATAACATCTCATTGGGAAAATCAATTGATCTATATAACTTGGTTTTCTCATGAATGAAATAGGAATAATATCAGTATATCACCTGGCCATAGTTATAGTAAGAGGCAAATTAGAACCAGTTATAAAAACCCTTTGTTAAAGAACCAATATATGAATATACATTTATTTTTCATGCTGAAAATAAATGTATTGGTGTTTTTTTGAATAGTTTACTCAGAGATTATTCAAAAGCACAATTTTTGAAAGTCCAATAAATAGTGGGAGGAAAGAGGGTGGAAATGAGCTATGAAGAGACACAGGAAATTTTCTGAGTTAATGGATGTGCTCTATATCATGATTTTGGTGGTATTTACATGGGTAAATACAATTGCCAAAACTCTTTAATTGTGCATATAAGATCTTTATATTTTATTATATGTAAACTAAGCTCTAATTAAAAAAAAAAAAAAAAAAGGCGGCGCCGGAGTGGCTCAATCGGTTAAGCATCAGACTCTTGATTTCGGCTCACGTCATGATCTCAGGGTCCTGAGACTGAGCCTGGCCAGGGTCCATTCTCAGCAGGGAGTCGGCTTGGGATTCTCTTTCTTCTTCTCCCTCTGCCACTCCCCCTGCGCTCTCTCGTTCTCTCTGTCAAATAAATAAATCAATCTAAAAAAAATAAAAACTTAAAAACAATTGAGCACCATATGTAGAGGCTGTTTCTCTCTTAAGATGTTATTTATTTGCGAGTGAGAGAGAGTGCACAAGCTGGGGGAGGAGCAGAGAGAGAGGGACAAACAGACTCTCCATTGAGTGGGGAGCCCGATGCGGGGCTCGATCCCAGAACCCCGAGTCATGACCTGAGCTGAAGTCAGACGCTTAACTGACTGAGACACCCAGGCACCTTGAGGCCATTTCTCTTAAAAGATTACCCTGTCTACTCCCCGGAAAAAAAGGAAACAGTAAGGGAAGACCGGTTACTTAGAAAAATGAAGCTTTTGAATATGATTTTACTTTATTACTGTCTTCAAATAACATAATACCATGCCACATATAACATAAGAGCCTTACTAAAAATACAGTGATTTTCCTTTCCCTTCCTTTGTACTATTGTTATCAAAAAGCAATTTTACTTAATCAGTGAATTCTAAAGCCTATTTGTAAAGTTATAATTGGTCATAGGATGTATTCACCTGTCAAAGAAAGTATGCTTACTCCTTGAGTTACTATTTTTTTTGATGAAATTGGAACTATGTCAGGTTCCACTTTTCCACTGAGAGAAAGATAACTATTTAGTCTTTCATAAATTTGTTGGAACCTCAGTGATGTTTGCTCTCCCCTGGGAAGTGAGGGGTAGGCAGTGACAATATATGTATGATTTCATATCAAAGGCAAGACCAGTTCAAAGTCATCTGAAGCCATGAATCTGCAGTCACACAGACCTTGGTCTGATATGTGGGTTTGCCACTTTCTAACACTGATTTCACTTAAGTTACTGAAAATATCCAAGTCTTGGTTCTCTCATATGTAAAATGGGCATATACAAAGCCTCACTGAGAGATTTTATTCTAGTACAAAATGATACAAACTAGAAGTGTCTCTTCAACTGCTTGTGTTAGTGTAATATTAAATCTGTCCACAAAAATAATTTGATGAAATCTATCTAAATCTTGAAGGCTGACGCACTTGGATTTAGCATTTTGAATTCTAGGAATTTATTGTCCAAATATACAAATATATGCATGCAAAGAGGCACACATAATTAATTTCCCCAAACAATAGTTTATACTGGAAAAGATTAAAAATTCCCTAAGTGGTCACTATGTTATATTCATAAAATAAAGTATGGTGTAGCTATCCAAAATGAAGGTGAAAGATCTACATACCAACATATATTTTGTTCAAAATTCTGGTTTTTATAAAGGAAAAATCTTCCATCTGCTAAAAGGTGGATCTTTTATTGCCATTGCTTGGATTAAAATTCTGTTATGGTCTTAACTTTTATGTTAGTAATTATTTTACTTTTATATTAGCAATTTGGGTTCCTATATATAAACTAGGCAAAAAAAACCCAAAATTTTTAAAAGAAAAAAATCTCTAGTAAAATCACATAATTTTGTATTTTCACTCGATATGTTAAAAACGTTGATCAACATAGATTTTTACTTCTACTCATTAAATGGCAAACTTTTTTTCAGTTATAGCCATAAAAAATTTTAAACATTTCCTTATAAGAAGCATGAAAAGTTCTAATATATAGTGTTTCATAATTTAAAGCATCTAGGATGCATTTACATAAATTATAAACTGAGAGGAATAAAAAAAAAATCATATGGTTAACTGGGAACAAACCTTCCCGTTGTCTGAAAGTCTACTTTGTAGTGTCCATAAGAAAAGCAGGCCAAAGCATCAACACGGATGCCAATACACAGACAGCAAAGGAGCCAGATGCTGCTGGCAAAACATGCTCCAGAGTGTGGCATCTGGGTCCAATAACTGCCATACAGAGCCCCATCTGTAGCTAAAGCTGTTGACTCTGCTTTGGGGGAAAAAAAATCAGAAATAAAGAAGGCAGTTAAATTCTAAACCATGCCAGGAATAGCAGAAGGCAGGTTGCAGTCGGCATTCAAATTACATCCCTAGCCCATTTTGCTTTTTAATGTCTTGAAACTGTGTAAACACTAAACTACGTTAACTCCAGTTGTTCTGAGATGAGCACACATAGGTAAGTTCAGTGACTAGGAACACACATGTCATTTAAAAAGATTCGATATTCCTACAAATACTCATTTTCCTAACATTTTTGTTCTCAAGGAATATAAGCATATAGTCAATGAAATACAATTTTCATTTGAAATATTAAAATGTATGCTATGTTAAGCACTCATTATGGTGTGCAATGTGAATTTCTTCAAAAGCATGGAATTTAAGAATATTCCCTGAAATTTCTGATGTTTTCTTTGGACTGACTCTTCACAAAATGAAGTAAGAGATTCTTTGTATCTTTTACTGAGAGTCCTGAAAATTTTGTTCAGTGGAAATCTGTGAGAAAACTTCAAGAGCTCTAAACTTTAACTAAACTCTTTCTTAATTACAAAGAATAATGCAATCTCTTTTTAGTGGTCTCCATTACTATACACACAAATATATAAAATGAAATAAGTTAATATCAATATGATCCCACAGATTCATCATTTTATAAAATGTTGCTCTAGTCTTATTCATACATATATTTTTGAAAACATGATAAATGTTGGGAATAATAAAAACTAGGATATTTAGAGTTTAATACACATCAAGAAATGAGCTAAATACTTTGTATACAGGATTTTATTCAATTATCATCATAACTCTGTGAGGTATAACTATTATTTTTCATACTTTCTAGATTTAAAAAAAAAACCTGAAAGCTTAAGGATATAAATAAAATTCCTTAACCCAATTCACACTAATCTTTAAGGGTAAAACCAAATTTGATATCCTATATCCAGATACTCTGACCCTCTGATCCATGTTTTCTCTGTCTCTGTCTCTGTCCTCTCTCTCTCTCCCACATAAATAATATAAAACATAATTTGGTATAATCACTTCAGTAATGGCAGAAGAAAGACTTCTGAAAATCTACTCCTCTTTAAAAGAAACAAGAACACTGGCAACATGGTCAAATCAACTTTCCCAGAACTCTGTAAATAAACTAAAGGCTTGCAAAAGTCTAAAGAGTGTTATTCAAGAAAAATGGCTGACTCTCATAAGCATAGTCACCTTTGTAGTGGTTACTCGCAGTGAATACATTGCCTTTTCCCCAGCTCTGCAATAGACTTGAAAACCAATGGCACCGTAATTATGGCATCTGCAAAACCAACAGCCTAACTAACATCCACTGAGGAGCAGAACAGGTTTGGAGCTCACCCAAAAGATCTTTCCCAGGAATGTCATTATTTCATTGGTCTGGTAACTGTATGAAAATTTCCATTTTCAGGAATAGACTTTATTTGACCTGACTCAAAGCTTACTCTTTTCAAAAAGCCTTATATAAAGGGCATTTATTAATAAGTCAGTAGTAATTGCCTAATACTGTAGCTGCCTGAGGTGATGATTCCAGTTAAGGCTAAGAAGAGGCTGACCAATATACTTAAAATAAAAAGTGGGGAATGAGCTGTTCATAGAGGTCTTTGAAAAGGTAGACTTATTCTTGGGAAATTAGAAGACAACACAACATGAAAGTCTGCACAGGTCTAAGAAAGATAGGAAAAGACCTTAATCTCTTATTCCTGACTGACCTTGAGCCTCTTTGTAAGAAGATACTGGAGAATAAGACAGAGTTGTAAAATGCCTGGCTGAGTGTAGAATACATGCCTCACCATATACACACAGTAAGGCTCGCAGATTTATTAGTTTGAGGAAATTATAGAAAATCTCTGTTAAATCTTTAGTTGACCACTAGATTAGCCAAGGTTAGACTTGAATAACCACAAGTGACAAAGAAAATGATTTACAGAACTATTTCAGAAAAATCTCTAAACAAGCAATAGGAGAAACAAAAAATTTAAAAAAATACAATAAAAAATGCAGAAACAACTGTGAAGAAGCAGGATCTGATTTCCAGATTTGCCACATTATATTCTTTAAAAGATCAAGTGTTCATAAAACAATTATGAGTCATACAGAGACAGAGAAGTATGACACATATATAGAAATAAAGCAACCAGGAGAAACTAGGAAGCCTCGATATTGGACTTACTTGACACAGATATTAAATCAACTAAAATAAATGTGTTCAAAGAAAAATAGAAGCCATATCTAAGTAATTAAAGAAAGTGGGGCACCTGGATGGCTTAGTAGGTTAAGCTTCCGACCCTTGATTTTTGCTCAGGTTATGATCTCAGGGTCCTGAAATGGAGCCCCTCCTCACTTCTGCTCTGGGTGTGGAGACTACTTTAGATTCTTTCACACCCTCTCCCTTTGCACCCCCTCCTGCTTGTATGCATGCACAGGCTCACGCACTCTCTCAAAAAAAGGAATAAATAGACAAGTTTGAGATTGATGTTTTGCCAATTTGAGAATATAAAGAGATAGCAATTATAAATAAGAATACAACAGAAATTCTGGAATTAAAAGTATAAAAAATAAAAATTAAAAATTACTAGAGGGCACACCACTAGATTTAAGTTGGCAGACGAAGGAAGTAGTGCATTTGAAGATAAATCAATTAAGATTATTGATCCTGAAGATCAAAAAGAAAAATGAACAGAGCCTCAGAGACCTGTGGGACCCCAGGAGAACATTAACATACACATGTGAGAATTCTAGAATCAGAAGAGGGAGAGGGAAAAGAAGACATAAAATATTTAAAGAAATAAAGGCCAAAACTTTTTAAATTTGATGACAAATATTAATCTATACCCCCAAGAAGCTCATTGATCTCCAGGTAAAATAAACTCAAAGACATAAAAGGCTAATCAATCACATGATAATCAACCTGTCAAAAGACAAAGAATTTTAGTAGCATCAAGAGAAAATGATTCAGGGCGCCTGGGTGGCTCAGTTGGTTAAATGACTGCCTTCGGCTCAGGTCATGATCCTGGAGTCCCGGGATCGAGTCCCGCATCGGGCTCCCTGCTCAGCGGGGAGTCTGCTTCTCTCTCTGACCCTCTCCCCTCTCATGCTCTCTATCTCATTCTCTCTCTCAAATAAATAAATAAAATCTTAAAAAAAAGAGAAAATGATTCATTATGTACAAGGGATCCTCAGTACAATTAATAATTGGCTTATCAGAAACCATGTAGTCCAGATATACTTTAAGTGCTGAAAGTAAAAGACTGTCAACCATGAATTCTATATCTCTTAAGGCTATCCCTCAAGTTAAAGGAGAAATTAAGACATTCCCAGATAAAACAGAACCGAGAGAATTCATCAGCTGCAGATCTGCCCTATAAGAAATAAAAAGAAAATCCTTTAGATTAAGATGAAAAGATACTAGACAGTAATCTGAATTCATGCACAAAAATAAAGGGCACTGGTAATGGTAATCATATAGGTAAATATAAAAGGCAGTATAAATGTATTTTTGCTTATTACTCTTTTCATTTCCTATCTGATTTAAAAGATAGTGTATTAAACAATCCTATAAAATTGTGTTGATGAGTTTATAATAATAATAGCCTGAAGAAGGTGGGAGGGAATGAAGCAGTGGTGGAGCAAAGTTTTTGTATACTTTGAAATTAAGTCAGTATTAATACTATGTAGATTGTTTTAGGTTAAGAAGTTAATTGTATATAGGAAACTACTAAGAAACTAATTAAAAATTTATTGTAAAAATAAAAAGGAAATTAAAGTGTAATACCAGGAAAAACCTAACACAAGAGAAGGCAATAATGGAGGAATAAAGGAACCAAAAAGACATAACATACGTAAAGTAAAAGAAAACAACATATATAAAACTCGATTTCATTAGTAATGTTAAATGTAAATTAAGTAGACATTTCAATAAAGATAGAATAGACAGAATGGATTTTTAAAAACAAACAAGTCATATCCTATCTAAAAGAAAGAAGCTTTATATTCAAAGTCACAAATACGTTAAAACTAAAAAGTTAGAAAGAAAAATATATACTGTGCATCAATAATCAAAAAAGAGCTGAGACAGCTATACTAATGTCAGGCAAAATACACTTTAAGCAAAAAAATGTTACTCAGGACAAGGAAGGACATTTTATAAATATTTAAGTCTGTCAGTAAGATCTAACAATTAGATCTTACAGCCTTAAGATCTAACTTAAGTAAATGAAGCACAATGTGGCAGATGGAAGGGATTAATAAATAATTTGACAATAACAATTGCAAACTTTAATTCTATAATGGATAGAACAAATTGGCAGAAAATGCAAGATATAAAAGACTTGATCAACATATAAAACAACTGGACCTAAAAGACCCCTATAGAACATTCCACATAACAACAGTGGAATATGCACTCTTGTCAAATACATATAGAACATATGTTAAGTTATAATATATGCCTCAGTTAATTTTAAAAGATTTGACTCACACAAAATAAGTTTTCTTGCTACAACAAAAGTGGAAATCATAAGAAAACTATGGAATTTACAAATAAATGAAAATTAAACAACACACTCCCAAATAACCAATGAGTCAAAGAATAAATAACATAAGAAACTAGGAAATATTCTGAGATAAATGAAAATGAATACACAAATTATCAAAGAATTATGGGATGTAGCTAAAGCAGTGCTTGGAGTGAAACTTACAGCTGTAAATATCTGTATTAAAAAAGAACAGAGATCTCAAATCAATGATGTCACCATTGACCTAAAGAAACTAGAAAAAGAAAACTAAACCCAGACCAAGCAGAAGGAAGGAGATAATGAGATTAATGAAATAGAGAATAAAAAAGAATAGATAAAAACAATGAAACTCAAAACTGGTTCATTCAAAGGACAAATATTGAACTAGACTGGCCAAGAAAAAAATAGAGAAGACTCATACTACTAGAATCCGAAACGGAAAGACAATGCATTACTATAACCTTTTAGAAATAAAGGGATTCTGAAGGGATACTATGAACAATTACATACCAACCAGTTAGATAACCTAAATGAAATGGTCAAATTCCTGGAAAGATAAAAACTTCCTAAACCAACTTAAGAATAAAAAGAAAATCTGAACAGACTTACAACCAGGAGAGATATTGAATTAGTAATCAAAACTCCCACAAAATAACCCCAGGATCAGATGGTGTTATTAGATTTTACCAAACATTTAAAGAATAATTATTACCAATTCTTCTATAACTCTTCCAATGGAGAAGGGGATAATTCTCAACACATTTCTATGTGCGTCCAAAATTATCCTGATACCAAAACCAGCCAAAGATATCACACACACAAAAAGAAAACTGTAGACCATTATGACTTCTATGAATATAGACACAAATTTGTTCAACAAAATACTAACAAACTGAATTCAGCAAGATTTAAAAAGTATTATATAACATAACCAATTAGAATTGGTTATGTTATATAATCCTTTTGGGTGGCTCAGATGGTTAAGCGTCTGCCTTCGGCTCAGGTCATGATCCCAGGGTCCTGGGATCAAGTCCCTCGTCGGGCTCCCTGCTCCTTGGGAGCCTGCTTCTCCCTCTGCCTCTCTCTCTCTCTCTCTCTCTCTCTCTGTCTTTCATGAATAAATAAATAAAATCTTTAAAAATAAATAAATAAATAAAAATGCAAGATTAGTTCAAAATTGTAAAATCAGTGAATACAGTGCACCATATTAATAGTGCATCAAACGCATTTGATAATATCCAAAATATTTTCATAAAAAAAGAGAATGTCTAGAATGTGCTAAAGTGCACCAATGAAATATTCACAGCTAACATTATACTCATTGGTGAAAGACCACATGATTTTTTTTTTAAGCTCAGCAATAATACAGGGATGTTCAGTCTCACCACTTCTATTCAACACTGTACTGGAGGTTTATTCAGGATAATTAGGCATGGAAAAAAAAATCCAGATTGGAAATGTAGAAGTAAAACTGCTCTATTATCAGATATGGAATATCGTGACGATTCTACAAAAAATTATTAGAACTAATAAATGAGGTCATCAAGGTTGCAGATTACATGACTGATATACAAAAATCAGTGGTATTTCTATATATTAGAGATGAAAAATTTTAAAAATGATATCTGCATGGAGCACTGGGTGTTACGCGCAAACAATGAATCATGGAACACTACATAAAAAACAAATGATGTAATGTATAACATGATAATAAAAAAATGACATTAAGAGAACAATTCCATTTTTGATAACAAAAATAAATCAAATTCTTAAAAATAAAATTAACAAGGAATGGAATACTTGTACATTGAAAACTACAAATCATGGTTGAAAAAATTAAAGAAGCTATAAATAAATGGAAAGGCATTCCATGAACATGTATTGGAAGACTTATTATTATTAATACAGCAATATTTTCCAAATAGACATCTAGATTCAATGCAAACTCTATTAAAATCCCGGTTGCCTTTTTTGTTCTGCAGAAATTGATAAACTGATACTAAAATTCATATGGAAATGCAAGGATCTCAGCCAACACTAAACAATCTTGAAACAGAAAAAAAAAGAGAGAAAAATAAAGAAAAAAGTTAGAAAGACACTTCCTGATTTTAAAATTGCTAAAAGCTACAATAAGAGAAAGTGGTACTGGATTAAAAAAAAAAAAAAGACAAAGGTCAGTGAAATAGAATTGAGAATCCAGAAATAATCTCTCATGTTTTTGTTCAAACGATTTAAAGGAAGGGTGCCAAGGCAATTTAATGTAGAAAAATATCTATTTGCAAAAGAATGAAGATGGACCCTTGCCTCGTGCCATACACACACAAAATAATTAACTCAAAATGATTTCCAAAATATAAAGGCTAATACTATAAAACTCTTAGAAGAAAATAGAGGAATAAACCTTTGTGACTCTAAGTCAGACAACAGTTTCTCAGCTATGACACCAGAAGTGGAAGTGACAAAAGAAAACAGATAAGTTGATCTTCATAAAAATTAAAATTGTGCTTCAAAGGGTACCATTAGGAAAGTGAAAACATAACCCACAGAATGGGAGGAACTATTTACGATTCACATCTGATTAGGGACTTGTATCCAAAATATATAAAAGTTCCTACAAAAAAGGACAAGCCGATTCCCAGATGAGTAAACATTTGAAGAGATATCTCTTCAAAGAATATATATACACCCTGCCAAAAAGCACATCATAAGATGGTTAACATCATTAGTCCTTATGTAAACGCAAATCAAATGCACATTGAAATACCACTTCACACCCCCCTAGGATGGTTAAAATGAAAAGACATACATCAATAAATATTGACAGGGTGTGGAGAAATTGATATTCTCATAGCTTGCTGGTAGATTTGTAAAATAGTGCATCCACTTTGGAAAAGACCTGAAAGTTCCTCTAAAAGGTAACAGAGTTACTATGATCCAGCAATTCCCCAACTAGTTACATATTCAAAAGAATTGGAAATATATGTTCACACGTGTACATGTGCATTAATATTTGTAACAGCATTATTCATAGCAGTCAAAAAGTAAGAACAACCTAAATGTCTACCAACTGAAAAATAAAGGTCTTATAACCATAAATGTAATAATATTATTTGGTTATAAAAGTGAATGAACTACTGATACTTGCTGCAGCATAAACCTTGAAAACATGATGTGAAGTATGATAAGCCAGTCAAAAAAGATCACATATTGCATAATTCCATTCATGTGAAATGTGCAGAATAGGTAAATCCATAGAGAGAGAAAACAGATTAGTTGTTTTCAGGGCCTGGGGGAGGAGAGCAAGGGGAGGGACCATTCATGGGTATGGGGATGAAAGTGTTCTAAAATGAGGTTGTGCAATGGTTCTATTTCTCTGTGAATATAATACAAACTCCTGAATTGTCCTCTTTCAGAGTGACTTATAAACTATGCAAATTATGTCTCAAGAAAGTTATCATAAAAAAATAACTTGGTAAGGAAATTCCTAAATAGTGAGTCGTCATATTTATATAACACATGTAATATACAAATTACGCTCACTTCATTGATAGTGCTTAGTGAATTCTCTCCTCTTTTTACAATCTGGTAAAGCCAATGTTAATATAACATTAATATTAACATACTATCTTTAAAATCACAAAGAAGAGACACAATCAGAAAGCCTACTTCAGTTGGACTTCTAAAAAAATAAAACACAGTATCTTGGAAGTAAAATCAGTAATCTATTAAAAATCTGAGGAATGATAAAATGACTATGAGAGTTTGTGTTAAGAGGAAAAGTCTTCTGATACATTTATAATTTTAAGTCATTAAGAGCATAATTAGTGGTGTCAGAGTTATCTAGAAAGACTGATTATGTCTCATGAATATTAAAGAAAGTATATTTTAAGTAAGCCTTATACACTGTTGCTTGTTTTGTATTAGATCTTTAAGAAATAGCAAATAGCGGCAAGATGGTGGAGGAGTAGGAGACCTGGATTTCGTGTGGTCTCAGGAATTCAGCTGAATGGGGATCAAACCATTCTGAACACCTATGAACTCAACAGGAGATCAAAGAAGAGAGTAGCAACAACTCTCTGAACAGAGAAGCGACAACTTACTGGATGGTGGGATGTGCAGAGAAGTGAATCCGAGGTGATATTCGGGAGGATAGATGGCGGGGGAGGGGGCCTCTGCCACTTCTGGCAAGTGATAGAGCCGCGGAGCACAAAATCAGAACTTTTAGAAGTCGGCTCCGCTGAGGGACGTCACTCCAGTGGCTAAACTGGAGGTGGAAATCTCGCAGGACAGTGTGGTCTCAGGACCCTCATGGACACAAGAATACCAGGGGTGCCCTAAATCTCTAGTGTATGGCTTTGTACTAGTCTCCTGCCTGATCACATTCTCTCTCTCTCTTCTTTTTTTTTAAATCTTCTTCTTTCTTTTTTCAAACAACATATCATTCCTATTATTAACTCTTTTATAATTTTCATCTTTACAGTCATCTTCCATCCCTTCATTTTATCAGCCCTTATTTTGTACATATATAAGTCTTTCTTCCTTTAAAATTTTAGGAGGCACTATCTTCTAACAGACCAAAATACACCCAAAATCTAGTGTGTGGCACTGATCTATGCACTAGCATGATCATATTTGATCATATTCTGCTTTTTTTTTGTTTTGTTCTGTTTTTGTTTGTTCTTATCTTTTTCTTTTTCCTTTTTTTTTTTCCTCTTCTTTCTTTCCCTTTCTTGTCCCCTGGTTTCAGGTCTTTTCTGATTTGTATAGAGTATATTTGCTGGAGACGTTGTTAACCTGTTAGCATTCTGTTCTCTCATTCATCTGTTCTCCTCTGGACAAAATGACAAGACAAAAAAAATCACCTCAGCAAAAAGAAAAAGAGGTAGTATCATCTGCCAGGGATCTATTCAATACTGACATTAGTACGATGTCAGACATAGACTTCAAATCATGACTTTAAAGATACTACCTGGGCTTGAAAAAAGTGTGGGAGTTATTAGAGAAACCTTTTCTGGAGAAATAAAAGAACTAAAATCTAACCAAGTCAAAATCAAAAAGGCTATTCATGAGGTGCAATAAAAAATGGGGGCATGAACAGCTAGGATAAATGAGGCAGAAGAAAGAATCAGCGATATAGAAGACCAAATGATGGAAAATAAAGAGGCTGAGAAAAAGAGAGATAAACAACTACAGGATCATGAGGGCATAATTCAAGAGATAAACGATATGATAAGATGAAACAACATTAGAATAATTGGGATCCCAGAAGAAGAAGAAAGAGAGAGAGGGGCAGAAGGTATATTGGAGCAAATCATAGCAGAGAACTTCCCTAATGTGGGGAGGGAAACAGGCATCAAAATACAGGAGGCACAGAGAAACCCTCTCAAAATCAATAAAAATAGGTCAACACCCTGATATCTAATAGTAAAACTTACGAGTCTCAGAGACAAAGAGAAAATCCTGAAAGCAACTCGGGAGAAGAGATATGTAACCTACAATGGTAGAAACATTAGATTGGCAACAGACCTATCCACAGAGACCTGGCAGGACAGAAAGGACTGGCATGATATCTTCAGAGCACTAAACGAGAAAAATATGCAGCCAAGAATACTATATCCAGCTAGGCTGTCATTGAAAATAGAAGGAGAGATCAAAAGCTTCCAGGACAAACGAAAACTAAAGGAATTTGCAAACACAAAACCAGCCCTACAAGAAATATTGAAAGAGGTCCTCTAAGCAAAAAGAGAGCCTAAAAGCAGCATAGATCAGAAAGGAACACAGACAATATACAGTAACAGTCACCTTACAGGCAATACAATGGCACTAAATTCATACCTTTCAATAGTTACCCTGAATGTAAATGGGCTAAATGCCCCAATCAAAAGACACAGGCTATCAGATTGGATTAAAAAACAAGACCCATTGATATGCTGTCTGCAAGAGACTCATTTTAGACCCAAAGACACCCCCAGATTGAAAGTGAGGGGGTGGAAAACAATTTACCATGCTAATGGACACCAAAAGAAAGCTGGGGTGACAATCCTTATATCAGACAAATTAGATTTTAAAACAAAGACTGTAATAGGAGATGAGGAAGGACACTATATCCTACTTAAAGGATCTATCCAACAAGAAGATCTAACAATTGTAAATATCTATGCCCCTAACGTGGGAGCAGCCAATTATATAAGGCAATTAATAACAAAAGCAAAGAAACACTTTGACAACAATACAGTAATAGTGGCGGACTTTAACAGCCACCTAACTGAAATGAACAGATCATCTAAGTAAAAGATCAACAAGGAAATAAAGACTTTAAATGACACACTGGACCAAATGGACTTTACAGACATATTCAGAACATTCCATCCCAAAGCAACAGAATACACATTCTTCTAGTGCCCATGGAACATTCTCCAGAATTGATCACATCCTAGGTCACAAATCAGGTCTCAACCGGTACCAAAAGATTGGGATTATTCCCTGCTTTTTTTCAGACCACAAAGCTTTGAAACTAGAACTCAATCACAAGAGGAAAGTCCGAAAGAAGTCAAATACATGGAGGCGAAAGAGCATCCTACTAAAGAATGAATGGGTCAACCAGGAAATTAAAGAAGAATTAAAAAAATTCATGGAAACCAATGAAAATGAAACACAACTGTTCAAAATCTTTGGGATACAGCAAAGGCAGTCCTGAGAGGAAAGTACATAGCAATACAAGCCTTTTTCAAGAAACAAGAAAGGTCTCAAATACACAGCCTAACCCTACACCCAAAGGAGCTGGAGAAAGAACATCAAATAAAGCCTAAACCCAGCAGGAGAAGAGAAATAATAAAGATCAGAGCAGAAATCAATGAACTAGAAACCAAAAGAACAGTTGAACAGATCAACGAAACTAGGAGCTGGTTCTCTGAAAGAATTAACAAGATTGATAAACCCCTGGCCAGACTTATCAAAAGGAAAAGAGAAATGACCCAAATCAACAAAATCATGAATGAAAGAGGAGAGATCACAACTAACACCAAAGAAATAAAAACAATTATAAGAACATATTATGAGCAACTCTATGCCAGCAAATTAGATAACCTGGAAGAAATGGGTGCATTCCTAGAGATGTATCAACTACCAAAATTGAACCAGGAAGAAATAGAAAACCTGAACAGACCCCTAACCACTAAGGAAATTGAAGCAGTCATCAAAAATCTCCCAACAAACAAAAGCCCAGGGCCAGATGGCTTCCCAGGTGAATTCTACCAAACATTTCAAGAAGAATTAATACCTATTCTCCTGAAAGTGTTCCAAAAAATAGAAATGGAAGGAAAACTTCCAAACTCATTTTATGAGGCCAGCATTACCTTGATCCCCAAACCAGACAAAGACCCCATCAAAAAGGAGAATTACAGACCAATATCCTTGATGAACATGGATGCAAAAATTCTCACCAAAATACTAGCCAATAGGATCCAACAGTACATCAAAAGGATTATTCACCATGACCAAGTGGGATTTATCCCTGGGCTGTAAGTTTGGTTCAACATCCACAAATCAATCAACGTAATACAATACATTAACAAAAGAAAGAACAAGAATCATATGATCCTCTCAATAGATGCAGAAAAAGCATTTGACAAAGTACAGCATCCTTTCTTGATCAAAACTCTTCAGAGTAGAGGGATAGAGGGTACCTACCTCAATATCATAAGAGCCATCTATGAAAAAGCATATACATATATATTCTTTTCTATGAAAAGAAACTGAGGAAGACACAAAGAAATGGAAAAACGTTCCATGCTCATGGATTGATTGGAAGAACCAACATTGTGAAGATGTCAATGCTACCTAGAGCTACGTACACATTCAATGCAATCCCCATCAAAATACCATCCACTATTTTCAAAGAAATGGAACAAATAATCCTAAAATTTGTATGGAACCAGAAGAGACCCCAAATAACCAGAGGAATGTTGAAAAAGAAAAGCAAAGCTGGCGGCATCACAATTCCAGACTTCTAGCTCTATTACAAAGCTGTCATCATCAAGACAGTATGGTACTGGCACAAAAACAGACAAATAGATCAATGGAACAGAATAGAGAGCCCAGAAATGGACCCTCAACCCTATGGTCAACTAATCTTAGACAAAGCAGGAAACAATGTCCAAAGGAATAAAGACAGTCTCTTCAACAAATGGTGTTGGAAATTTGGACAACCACATGCAGAAGAATGAAACTGGACCATTTCCTTACACCACACACAAAAATAGACTCCAAATGTTTGAAAGACCTAAACGGGAGACAGGAGTCCATCAAAATCCTAAAGGAGAACACAGGCAGCAACCTCTTCGACCTCAGCCACAGCAACTTCTTCCTAGAAACATCGTCAAAGGCAAACGAAGCAAGGGCAAAAATGAACTATTGAGATTTCATCAAGATAAAAAGCCAAAGAAACAGTCCACAAAACCAAAAGACAACCGACAGAATGGGAGAAAATATTTGCAAATGACATATCAGATAAAGGGCTAGTATCCTAAATCTATAAAGAACTTATCAAACTCAACACCCAAAGAACAAATAATCCAATCAAGAAATGGGCAGACGACATGAACAGACATTTTTCCAAAGAAGACATCCAAATGGCCAACAGGCACATGAAAAAGTGCTCAACATCGTTCGGCATCAGGGAAATCCAAATCAAAACCTCAATGGGATACCACCTCACACCTGTTCGAATGGTTAAAATTAACAAGTCAGGAAACGACAGATTTCGGCAGGGATGCGGAGAAAGGGGAACCCTCCTACACTGTTGGTGGGAACGCAAGCTGTTGCAACCACTCTGGAAAATAGTATGGAGGTTCCTCAAACAGTTGAAAATAGAGGTACCATACGATCTAGCAATTGCACTACTGGGTATTTACCACAGAGAAACAAATATAGGGATCTGAAGGGGTATGTGCAACCCGATGTTTTTAGCAGCAATGTCCACAATAGCCAAACTGTGGAAAGAGCCAAGATGTCCATCGGCAGATGAATGGATAAAGAAGTAGTGGTATATATATACAATGGAATATTATGCAGCCATCAAAAGGAATGAGATCTTGCCATTTGCAATGACGTGGATGGAACTGGAGGGTGTTATGCTGAGTGAAATAAGTCAATCAGAGAAAGACATGTATCATATGACCTCACTGATATGAGGAATTCTTAATCTCAGGAAACCAACTGGGGTTTGCTGGAGTGGGGGGGCTGGGTGGGAGGGATGGGGCGGCTGGGTGATAGACATTGGGGAGTGTATGTGCTATGGTGAGCGCTGTGAATTGTGCAAGACTGTTCAATCACAGATCTGTACCTCTGAATCAAATAACGCAATATATCTTAAGAAAAAAAAAAGAAGAAAAAGGTAGCAGGAGGGGAAGAATGAAGGGGAGTAAATTGGCGGGGGAGACCAACCATGAGAGATGATGGACTCTGAAAAATAAACTGAGGGTTCTAGAGGGGGTTGGGTGGGGTGATGGTTTAGCCTGGTGATGGATATTAAAGAGGGCACGTTCTGCGTGGAGCACTGGGTTTATGCACAAACAATGAATCATGGAACACTACATCAAAAACTAATGATGCAATGTATGATGATTAACATAACAATAAAAAATGAAAACAAACAGATTAAAGAAAAAAGAAATAGCAAATAGCAGTTATCTAAATAAAGGTACTATTGTGTTGGATAATAAATTAATATTTGAGTCTTCTTGTTCTGTTTGATATACCATATGAAAATAATATATTTTGGACCAGTAGGTGGACAAACATAAGTGATATATTTCCCATAAACATGCACATCGTTTATTTTTCTCCACACATCTGTATGATACTGTATTTTGGGAAAGAGAAAGCAAAACTAATATCCAATATATATTTGGTCATTAAACTTTTGGAATATTAGCAATAGTTATTCAGAATTTCTATTTATTTTTTTTAAGATTTTATTTATTTATTTGACAGATAGAGAGACAGCAAGAGAGGGAACACAAGCAGGGGGAGTGGGAGAGGGAGAAGCAGGCTCTCCATTGAGCAGGGAGTCCGATGCGGGCCTCAATCCCAGGACATTGGGATCATGACCTGAGCTGAAGGCAGACACTTAATGACTGAGCCACCCAGGCGCCCCCAGAATTTCTACTTAGAGCTTATGCAGATTTCTCATCTAGAAACTAATACAATTGGATTATGGAAATTTTGGACCAATTAATGTAAAATTTATCAATAATTTGGTGAAAGTAATGCAAATTCATGATAATCTCTAGGTAATAAACTGAAAGTTTTAATTCAACGGACCCATGAAGGAGTCATATTGTGGCACACATTTTGCATGGAATGATCCAAAACACTGAGATGACAAAAGCATGTTTTGAGAAATAAATGCATTTGTAACATATGTCAGATCTGGACATTTCATTTCCAAGTTTAACACAAATTTCAAATGAATGCTCACACTATGTTGTCAGGAAATGGCTCTTTATCTTGAGATCATTATTTTAATTAATGGATGAAAAGGGAAAATAGTGTCTGGAATTATCCCAAGGACACTGAATACTCCAAATAATTTCATGAAGAAACCGATAAATACACTACTCACCGATAGCTATTGTAGAGGTCAGTACAGGGGGAATTGTTCTTACAAGGTTTCATTTTGCAGTCAACTGATTCTTGTTCACAAAACCTTTCTTCCCAACCAGCTAAGCAGACACACTGGTAGCTCAAAGGGAATATAAAAATTATACAACCTTTTTGTTATTTCTTTCTATTAGGCCTATAATCCAGTTATTACTCCTGGCTATTTTGATCTCTGTCAATTTATGCCTATTTTAATTTTTATAGAATGTCAATACTTCCCCAAAATTACTTTTACCACAGTTTAAAAACTATGTGAACATTTTCTTTAGTATTTAATTCAATAAAAATAAATATGTATTATTTTCAGGACATAAAACTCTTGGTTTTGTTAAATATCTTAATATAAAAATAGTGTCTTAGTAATATGAGGTTAGTGATTGTGTAAAACTAAATAACTAAATACATAACTCAGCAACTAGCTCATTAGTTGAAAAAAATAAAACTACAACAGGGCACCTGGGTGGCTCAGTTGGTTAAGCGACTGCCTTCGGCTCAGGTCATGATCCTGGAGTCCCGGGATCGAGTCCCACATCGGGCTCCCTGCTCAGCAGGGAGTCTGCTTCTCCCTCTGACCCTCCCCCCTCTCATGTGCTCTCTCTCTCTCTCTCTCTCTCAAATAAATAAATAAAATCTTTAAAAAATATGTAACTACAACAAATAAACCTGACAGTTGTGGCATTATTTACAAATAACTAATCTACATCAACATAGTATTGTTGGTCAACTGAAGTTGCAGAACTTTGAATATCATTTTTCTAAGAGATAGAGTAGGCCAATGGCAATATCAAAATACTAAAAGTAAAAGCACTTTTCCAGGATTGGGAACACCAACAAAAGAAAACATCTCAAAGTACTGTGGGATAATAATTTATATATTAGAAATACTTTCAAAGAACAGAACTCTTGTAAAAAAATAGAATTTGGGCTTTTCCATTTAGAGATTCTAGATTTAGAATAATGAAAAAATATTAAAATCAATGTTAGCTGTTCTCTTAATCTTCACTGTTCCATACAGTAGCCACTAGCCACATGTGGTTATAGAGCATTGACATGTGGCTGGTAGCAACTGAGATGTGATTGAATTTGAAGAGTTAGTAGGCAAAAAATAATGTAAAGCATTTTACTAATAATTTTATTACTTGCATGTCATAATGGTAATGATTTGGATATAAAGAGTTAAACAAAACATATTAAAATTTTATTGTGGCTGCTAGAAAATTTAAAACACACACACAGTTGTCATTACTTTTCTGTGTTAGATGATGGCAACCCAGTTTCTTCACTTGCAAATAGAGTTAAGAAGTCTACATAGTTATATGCACATATATGAGGAGCAGGAGCTCTCTGAGATTAAAGAACCTGTTCTACTCTAATACATTCCAGTTTCTTGATGAGGTCTGGCACCTAATAGATTCTTAATACATGTTGGTTGAACACATGAAAAAGAATAAATATGATAGGAAAAGTAAAAGCTGAAATAACCAAAACGTATTTCAAAAGGATTCTATGTTTAGTAGAGGTGGAGAGCAAATTTGTTTTAAGCATTACAGTCAAACAACATATTAATCAGAGAAACAAATAAATTCATGCTCCATGTATTTGCATTTAGGTTACAATAATTCAAATGTATGAGAAGTGCCACTGAGTATTCTGCTTTGGTTTAATAGGGTCAATTGGTTTGTCATGGCTTGTGAGCAGCTGAAAAGCAGAGAGGGATGAGAGTCACCACATTGTCAACACTGGGCTTTATTCTTGACACGTGTTAATTCTCCAGGGTACTCATTAATACTACTCATGGTTTGCAGGATCTTAGCTATAATTTTCTCATGCATTGTGGCCCCTCATTGTTAATGTTCTCAATGAGTTTGGTTACATTTGGAAAGTTTTCACTGATTGTATTTGACTTATTATTTTTCCTTCCCTTTTTCGTAGGCATTGATAAAGGATTTACATGAAAATTGATGTAATGATTATATTTATTTGAAATGAAAGCAATTCTATGGTAAACAAGGGAAGTGTCTGCTGTAAGTAAATGGGGAAAACTACCCAACTCAGTGATGGAAATTAAGGCAGAGTGGGATGGAAAACATATGCATAAGTCTGTGGGACAAATGAGGTGCCCTGTTCACTTTCTAACAGGTATGAATCCTTTTTCCAAAGACAAAAACACAGGTCTACTACTGGTTTTTATTTTGACAACTCAGTAATAATTTGAAATGAATTTAAGCAAGTGAGTCAAAAAGCCGATCAAGTATCTTTTCCATTAAAGCCATACATTCCTTAAAAGCTAATAATTATTGGTATTCTTGATGATTTAATAATTAGTGGAAAATTATCATCAATTTAATGGTGTAATTATCATTACATTGTCAGGTACCACAGCAGTGATCTCTAGATATGATAAAATCTGTACAAAAGGAAACATAAAAAAATGAGGAAATTGATTTTTTAAATAATTAAACATTAAAACTATAAATTTTGAAGAAAGCAGAAATGAACATGAACTAGAAATAACCCAGAGTTCAAGTATTTCTATTCATCTGTAGCTCACATAATTCAGAAACATTTTTCTGAATTTAGACACTCTTTGTACAAAGCTCTTATCCATTCAACACTGAAAAGTTAATTCCAGTAATTTTAAATAATAGTTAAAGCTAAAATACTATTTTTAAACCATATTACCAAAACCATATTGTCCAAAAATAACAAAAGAGAGTAACCACAGATTTAGGAAGCTCTCCAGACCTATGCTGGATAAGTACAAAGAAATCTCATTGAGGGAGAATTAAAGATGGAGAGTAAATTTTAAAAGCAACCGAGGAATAAAGACATATTACTTTCAAAGGGCCAAGACTGACATCTTACTTCCCAATAGTGGAAGCAAGAACCTAGTAACAATATTCTAATGGAGTGAAAGAAAATAACTGTCAACCTAAAAGTCTATGCACAGTAAAAAATACCCTTTTGGGGAAAGGAGAATAAACACATTTTTAGAAAACCAACACCTGAGAATTTACTGCAATGTTTAAGATTGTGGGTATTTGGCGACAGCCAGCCAGGATTTCAACTAAGCTCCATGAATTAACTATGTAATCATAAACATGTTATTAATCTCAAAAACATCAGAAATAACGGTACCTGATTGATAAGAGTGTGAGGATTAAATGAGTACTTAGTATAGAACTTCATATGATATCTGACTTACAGTAAGATACCAGTAAATTTTAACTAAAATACTATTTTTTGTGGGGGAGGGGCAGAGGGAGAGGAAGAGAGAATCTTAAAAAGGCTCCACGCCTACCCGGGGGCTCAGTTTCACAACCCAAAGATCATGACCTAAGCCAAAATCAAGACTCAGACACTTAACGAACTGAGCTACCCAGTCACCCCTAAAATGTTCTTTTATCCAGTGAATTATTCGGGTAGTCTGAAATATTCCTCAGTCTCTGATTCCTGCTTCTTTGACATTTTTCCACCTGGAATGCTTTTGCTTACTTCCCCCAAACCCAAATTTCCAAAGTTTATTCTTCCCTCAAGGTGAAAATAAATGTCACATTCTAACTTAACCTTGATCTTTTCCTACAGTATACTTTCTTCTCTCACGATTACTATTTTACCTTTTCTGATACTTTTAAAGTACATTAGTTATTCATATATATATATATATATTCTGTTTTCCACTTAGTACTTATGATATTTAAAATATTTTATTGTGTTTTTCTCTAATGTAAAATATAAACAAAAATATAAATTCTAAGAAGGCAGGGACTTAATGTTTTTGTCCAGTTATCATCAGTATTTGGAATACTGTTTATATCTGACAAAAAGAATGGATGTTAGAACATAAAATATACATGATATTAACTGGTAATAATATAGTCATAGTGAGGGCGCCTGGGTGGCTCAGTCGTTAAGCGTCTGCCTTCAGCTCAGGTCATGATCCCAGGGTCCTGGGATCGAGTCCCACATCGGGCTCCCTGCTCAGCGGGAAGCCTGCTTCTCCCTCTCCCACTCCCCCTGCTCGTGTTCCTGCTCTCTCTGTGTCTCTCTGTCAAATAAATAAATAAAATCTTCGAAAAAAAAATATAGTCATAGTGAATATTATGTTTAAAAACTTTTTAGATATTAAATCATCTCATTTTCCTAACAAGAAAAAGTATATTTTAGAATACATTTAATAACCCTTCATATAAACATTCAACTAAAAACCAGTTCTATAACTAAGGATTGGAAATCCCAATAAAAGAAAAATTGGAATAGTTCCATTATAAAAAGTGTTTACATATTCAGATCATTATATTTGATATAATCTTAGCCACAAAATTTATCTTACAAAAATATTTCCTGTGTAAAACTTACTTTTAGATTCCTGAAAATTTAGATACACACCAAAAGAATAGAAATAACAAAATTTTCAAATTGTGGTCTCTTTCTGATACATTATTCATATCTAGGCAGAAAAACAAAGACTTCTTTTTCCTTTAATAAAAGTTTTAAAAAATGAAGTAAAATTCATAATAAATTCAGTCCTTGTAAGAGTAACGAGCTCTGCCTATTGACTTATAGTCTGTTTCCTTTTAATGTTATTTTTAGAATTCATTTTAATCTATAAAGACCTGCAAAATTGACTATAGACACAAAGATTGCCAAATACTGGATATAATGATACTCAAGTTTAGATATAATACAGTAATATTTATTCTTAAAAGCAAACAAAACTATGTTGATATGGTTTCTTTCAACTGCAGAAAGTGATTTATCTTGGTTCTTTAAATCTAAAGTGAAATAATATGTATTATTCTGACAGAAAGTTAATGGAATATTTAAAAACAATTTCTGTAAAAAGTTGTAAGTGCTGAATTTGATTGAACATATTTTGAAACAAGGCAATGAAAATACATGTTAAATTGAGTGGTACTTTCAAGGCAGAACTGTTTTAGAAAAACACAGTTTCTTTAACTTGGGGAAATGTAACATATGAAGAGAATGAAAAGCAACATGTTAGATGTGAATGTTGATATGGCATAAATCAAATTATATTGACCTTTTAAAAACACTTTGTAAAGGAAATATCAAGCCTGTAAGAAACTCGTCATTGTTTTCATGTAAAGATTTTTTTTTCTTAGTAATAAGAAAAGCAGATTAGTATTTTAGTGCCTATTCTATTTTTTAAAAAGATTTTATTTATTTATTTATTTATTTATTTATTTATTTGACAGAGAAAGAGAGAGAGAGAGAGAGACAGCGTGAGAGGGAACACAAGCAGGGGGAGTGGGAGAGGGAGAAGCAGGCTTCTGGCTGAGCAGGGAGCCTGATGCGGGGCTCGATCCCAGGACTCTGGGATCATGACCTGAGCCGAAGGCAGTTGCTTAACCAACTGAGCCACCCAGGCGCCCCTTAGTGCCTATTCTAAATGAGGAAATGGCTTTAAGTACAAATTTCCACTTTCATTACAATTAGTTTTTTCATTATAATTAATTCATTATAATTTCATTCCCTTATTGAATGTCCTACCTTAGTAAACTATTTGCAATTCTTTCCAAAGGATGTCTTTACCTATAACATTTCTTTCTTTTTTTTTTTAAGATTTTATTTATTTACCTGAGGGAACATAAGCAGTGGGGAGGGGCAGAAGGAGGGAGCAGTGGGGAGGGAGCAGTGGAAGGGGCAGATGGAGGAGCATATTCCCCTCAAACTTGGGGGTTGATCCTAGGAGCCAGAGATCATTACCTGAGCTGAAGGCAGGTGCTTAACCAGCTGAGCCACCCAGGCACCCCTCAACTTGTTAATTCAGTGACATTTATTTTCACTATTGAAAAGAAAAATTTCATTTTAACTTTGAAGCATGTCCCTGAATAACTGTTTTTCAGGGCATAATTTCTCCATCAAACTTTCTTCCTGATAATTGGCTTGTTTATTATTGAAATTATTTCTACTGTTATTTGGTCAGTTTTCCTTTATTTTTCAACTGATACTCACATTCCATGATTTTTTTTTTTAATTCTGACAGAAAGGTGGAGATAAAACCAGTCTTGGGAAACATAGTTGTAAGCATAAAACAAAATCTTAAGTTTTGATTTTATAAAACATTCAACTAAAAACCAGTTCTATAACTAAGGATTAGAAATCCCAATAAAAGAAAAATTGGATTAGTTCCAGGTGCCCCACCTTTAAGAGTCTTTCTTTCTTTTTCCTTCCTTCCTCTCTTTCTTTTTTTCTCTTTTATTTCTCTACTTTTTCCATTTTTCTTTTCTTCTTTCTTTCTTTCTTTTTCTTTCTTTCTTTCTTTCTTTCTTTCTTTCTTTCTTTCTTTCTTTCTTTCTTTCTTTTTTTCTTCTTTCTTTTCTCTTTCTCTCCTTCCTCTCTCTCTCTCTCTCTCTCTCTCTCTCTCCTTCCTTCCTGCCTTTCCTCCCTTTTATCTTTCCTTTTTTTTTTTTAAACTAGACTAGAAGGGCTTAGGCTACCAGTACCAGAATTGTATTCTTTACTAATATTATAGCTACCATGGGAAAATAACTCATCTGTCATCAGACACATTTCTAGTATCCTGAATACTGCTTTCCATATTGATTCAATTTGACAACTGGAGATATAGTCTGTTACCCAAAGCTTTATCCCCAGGACATATATAATACTTAAGAATACAAAAACTGTAGTCTTCCAAAAGACTATCACAAACATAAAGATGCCAAAATATGAATGCAATTCTGCTATAGATAGTGTAGATATTTGGGACAATTACTTTTTGGTCTGAAAGTCAAATGACAATGATAATGCAAGCACATTATAAACTAAACATCACTTATTTCCCCCCATCAAGCTTTTTCTAAAATATTTCACAGAAAGAGGGCTCCTGGGTGGCTAAGTCGGTTAGGTGTCAGACTCTTGGTTTTGGCTCAGGTCATGATCTCAGGGTCTTGAGATCCAGCCCCAGATCGGCCCAGTGCTGGGTGGTGAGTCAGCTTGGGACTCTTTCCCCTCCCTCTCCCTGTGCTCCTCCCCCTGTTAACATTCTCTCGCTCTTAAATAAATAAACACATAAATAAATAAATAAATAAATAAATAAATAAATAAATACAAATATTTCACAGAAAGATAATATATAGTTCCTTTTCTCATACTGTTTTCTGGCACATTAGAAAGCCCACAGAATTTTACATCTTTTATTACTCAAAGATGTCTTAAACATTAGATTATTTGGTCCAGTGGTTTTAAAAATTTTTGTTAATTTTTGTAGAAGCCCTCATACAAACATAATACCCTAGGGAGTGAAAGGACATAAAGCAGCATAAAGCAGATCTGCTCTGAGCAAAACAAGGAAAGGAAGTCCAGAGCCCTACCCACTGAGCTCTCATAGCCACTCTCTCCCTTGTGTCCATGAGGACATTGTTAATCTCCAGTGAGTCTCCAAACACAAACTGAAGAACACTGATCCAACCAACCTATTTCATTTTATAATGAAGAAACTGAACTCATGGAGGTTAAATTAATTTGTTCAAGCTACTAAAACTAGCTGATGGCAAACTGGAATTAGAACTCATGTCTCTTGATTCCCCATGGTATTCCCAAATGTAGCTTTAAAAAATCAATTCAAAACATCTGTAAATTAGCAAATTCAGAAATGTATTTTTTGTGATGTACCTTGAAGACAATCTGAGAATTTTAAGGCAATCTTCAAATCATGTACATTGAATAATCCTCTTACATGAATTTCCATATTCTTTTTTTCTCTCTGTATCAGAAAGTTGCCACATGGTCTAGTTGATACCAACATGAGGCCAGGCAAACAGCAGTGACCAGTAATCATTAAACTTACTCTCATAATAGAGATGGCAAAGGAGAAAGTCATGATATTAACATTATAACTGGTATTAACTGGTTTATAACTGATGTTGTAAACATGCATATCGAACTGAACAAATATAGACTAAAGAGAACCACTCTGATTCTATGGGTTATTTTCAGATTAGACGTAGCAATGCTCATCCTCACTGAACTTGATAGTGATAGAGAGCAGAGCAAGTAAAAAAATCACTGCTTCAATTGAAGGATGCAGTCTTGGGATGGGATATTTGCAGTATCAGGATATATGTGAATCAGAGTGTCTGAAAGTTTTCAAACCACAAGTATGGAACTCAGTTCCAACACAGAGACCCCAAGGAAAATGAACAATCTGAAAAATTAGAAAAGTAAGCTAGGCTTTTTCACAGCAGCTGTAGAAGCAAGTACCAGACAAATAATGCAATATTTGCATGTTCTTTTAGATAATTTCCAACACCCCCTTACAATTCATCATGTTATCACTTGGTGAAGTGAAATAAAATAATGAACATGAGATAATATAAAGATATTTTGAACATGTTCTTCAACTTGTTGATTTGTTTTATGTTTCACAGAACTTTGGCTCTTGTTAATATTTTTAATTTATCAGGATTTTTATTTTAAGTTCTGTAAGATTAGATAGAGGTTTTCTTTAGGTTTAAACAGAAAGCATTTATGTGCAACACTATATTATGTATATGTATAGCACAATATATTGCATATAATTATAGACATATCTAACATACAATAGATGCATATATAGATCATAAATTCTACATTATATACATATAATTGAATTTCATGCCATCTGAACCTAGAGCTTATTCTCAGAGTTACAGGAACAACTTTCAGCATATACCACATATTGTAACATTTCTGTATTTTTCCCCTTTTTAAGACATAATTATTTCCTAGCAATTGCCAAGAGGAATTCTAGTCCATTACAGTTAGAAGAGCACTGATTAGAAAGTAACAATATAAACTGGGTTTGTTTCTCATGACCTTAACGATTTGAACACTTTGTATACCTGTAGGTCACAGTTAACTATCACGGTTTTATCACAGGCTGAAAAGCTATGTTTGCGGGAGAAATCAGTAGTAAGAAGGATGAAAGGAGAACTCAGCCGCAGGTGCATAACAGAGGAAGCAGAAAACAGGAAGGGCTAGGACCCTGTAACAATGCTTAGAAAAGAGTGAACCACAATTTCAAATATCCCTCCAATCCACTAATAACTCCAAAAAGCAAATGCGTTATTCTTAAATTTAATAAATTATGAAAACAAGCCCTCCAAGATGTGTTTGGCATTTTAGAATTTAATGTTACTGATTTGATCACTACTCCTCCCTCTCCTCAGGATAATCAAAGGATTCCTTTCTTCCTTCCTCCTCCCTCCTCCCTCCCTCCCTCCTCTCCTCCCTCCTCTTTCCTTCCTCACTCCCTCCCTTCCTTCCCTTCTTCCTCCCTTCCTTCCTTCCTTCTTCCTTCCTCTGGAGTCAGGAAATGAAGGCTTTTGTTTTCATTCTATCCACAGGTAAATACTTTCTATATATATTAAACCACTTATGTTATTAACTTAACATGAATGAGTAAAATACCCAGGAGGAGGAGGGGGTATTTGATTCTGGCCTAGAATCCTGCTACATGTAGGCTATTGAGCCATTCACCTAACTTGGTCATAAAGGGTCTTAATTTTTAAATCAATAAAATTAGACCAGGTGATTTCTACTAACTTTTTCAATCTTAAAATGATCATATTTTTATTACTTTACTTATATTGCCTAGAAGAGCCAGGTGTTAACAAGAACAGTCTCTGTATTGTGCCATGCATTCCCACCAGCTGTCTGAAACACTCCTAAGTGATTCGTTAATTCCTGTTTAACAAAATTATGTTCTGGAATGACAGCTGGAGACATGGTAAGTGGTTTATAACTTAGTTTTTCTTAGAAGAAACACACTAAAGTTTGTCTTTGTTTCCAATTCCTTATACAAGTTCATGACGCAAAATATGTTTTAAAATCAATAGCCATTGTCATAAACAAAAATGAAGTAGTCCCTATGGCTAAATTTTGATTTGTGGTTTGAAGTTGACAAATCATTTTCCAGACATTTTCTTTTATCCTGTTACTATTTTTTTAATAAGAGGAAATTTCTAAATATGAATAATCAAAGTAATTTGTGAGAGGAAATTTCTAAATATGAATAATCAAAGTAATTTGTGAGTATGAGGTATATAGAATCATTAGTTTATAGTCACATATTATATAATGTATGAAAAACAACGTAAAATTTTAAATAATTGTCTCAAAATTTTAAGACAAAAATAATTTTGGAAGAATTTTTCATAGTACCTTCTTAAATTACTGATGATGATTTCTTCACTGATGTAGATCCCAGGTCCTCTCTCTTTTCCAATAAATCGTCCACATATTTAAATGCTTGCTTTTTTTTCCTGCTACCTGTGACTGAATATATATCTACAAATCTAAATCTGTCCCCAGAAACATTAATATCACAAAATATATCCATGCCCTCTCATATTTGGCATTTCTCAGCTCTTGATTTAGGATGTAGGCCTTTAAAGCCAACTTTCCCAAAGAAATATTTGGCTCTTGGCCAATGGCGTTGTATGTATTTGTTGTTGTATATTATTAATTTTTCAAAGATATTTTGGCATAAATGAGAGAAGTCTTATTGTGATCATCTGACTTGAGTGAACAAGAATAGTACATGAGGATCAATTGCCCTCTCCCATAGTGCTAATTCATATTTATAAAAGATATAAATACATACATATAAAAACTCCTGTTCTTTTTTTGGGGATTTCATGTATTTATTTGAGAGAGAGAAAGAGAGCACAAGCAGCGGCAGAGACAGAGGGAAAGAGACAAGCAGACTCCCCGCTGAGCAGGGAGCCTGACACAGGGCTCAATCCCAGGAGCCCCAGGACTTGGAGATCATGACCTAAGCTGAAGTCAGGTGCTTAACCATCTAAGCCATGCAGGAGCCCCTAAAAATTCCTGTTTAAAATACTCAACACGTCCATGGGAGCTACACTGGTCACCCCTGAGGCATCTCTAAGCTAACAATGATACTAAAAAGATTCTTGTGTCTTTGTTAGAGTAGTAGAAGTCCAAAAGGAATTTATAAGACATTTTCACATATTCTACTCATTTTATTACATTATTTAGCCTCTCTCCATTCTCAGTCTGACAATACCACTTTTCAGTGCTCACTGGGCTTGAGTTGCAAGCCAACTTCTGTTTTCTGTCCATATGCCATTGCACAATTTACTTAACCTCTTTTCTTATTTACAAAACTGGGCTTAGAATAGGATTTTTGGGGATATATATTTTTGAAGGGCTTTTCTGTGTACCCATATATTAAAAATTCATTATAATTTAGCTATCGTTTATAATTATTTTATTGTTCCATCAATCACTGAGCCCTGTGAAACCATGAACCCAGAGATTTTGGTCTTCACCTCCACTGAAGCATAATCACAAACCAAACTCAGAACCACAACTTAGCTCTCATTTCCACCCAGGCATTTTCAACTCCAATACCTCAAATTATGATATTCCAACCTTTGCCCCCATCCCTTATGCTCTCATCTCTTCTAACCCTTCATTTCTAGTCTACTTTTATCAGTGCTACTCATTTAGTACCCCTGTTCTCCAAGTATATTTGACCAAATCATTAGTTCTCTTTCTTCATTTCCCAGCTTAAAAATTATCATACAGCATTTCCCAAAATGGGATACTTATACCATTTGGTATATAAGAATTACAAGTTTATTTTATTATAATATTTATTTCTTTATCATTACTCCAAATTGTATTAGAATAGAAAATTGCATCAAGCTCTGAATACATTCCTTGAGAGCAAATTTATTTTAAGGAAACAATTGAGTTGATATAAGTGGTATATAAATTTTTGGCAAAACAACAAATTTCTCTAATTTTAATTAGCTGACTGAGGCTGAAAATTATGTCCACTTGGCCTTCCTATTATGCATGTCTCCTTGGTACTCTATTACTCTACTCAGTTCTGTTGGAATAACTTTTCTGTGATGTGATGTGTGTGTGTGTGTGTGTGTATGTAATTCTGAGTGTCACTCTACAGTGTTTTTCTTCTAGCAAAAATTCTCTAGGTTTGGTTAGCTAATATTCTGATTAGAAAGCCTAGATTCCAAAGATGGTTCTACAAGTACTTCACTTAACTTCATCTCTGACCAACACCAGATGCTTTTTAAGTTACTGTAAATTTAAAATAGGAATCCATTAGTGAAATTATTATTCAAGATACATGGACTGATTAAATATTTTAGAGACATCCCTAGGACATTTCTTGCTCCTTCATGACCAAAAGTAAGGAGCCCTGTAGCCTGCAGCCACAGAACGGATAATCCTGGTTAAATAAATTATCTTGTGCTCCTTTACTTCTTTAGAGGTTTTCCATTCACATGACTCTGAAAGATAGTGCAAATGAGTCCAATGGCTGGAAATACTGTCACAATTGCCTAAGGAAAAATCTAATGCAAGTAATTTCTGAGCTCAGCAAAAGATAATGGGGACACCATTAATGTAAGAAATGCCAGAATAATAACATAATTCAGCCTGGCTTGATTTTATTATAACCCAGTAGTGAAGAAGTAGAAGAGGTACCTTGCATCTATTTCTAACTATTTGTAGCTGTGGGGATCTATCAAGAAGAAAATCATAATTGGTATCATAATCAAGAAGAAAAACAAGTTTTGGGTTCATTTGTCAAATCTTTAAAGTACTATTACTATTCACAATTGTCAGATGATTGCAATAGGATTTCTCTCTTTTATACCACTAATTCATTAAATAATTGATTATAACAAACACATAAAACACCAGTGGCTAACAACAAAATATTCCTTTAGAAAACAAACTACTAACTTTAAATTGTAATATATTCTGTTATATCATGTATTTTATTAATTATACTCCTTTTATGTCAGTTAAAACATGCATGAATGCATTTTTAAGCAAAAGAGGCTGTTACCTTCTGTTAATAAGCTTAAGAAGTATGGTTATTAAATGAATTTCACAAATTTGACACCTAGCAACTTCTCAAAAAATCATCTTTTATAATTATTATTAATACAGACTCTTAATACAGAGGCTTCCAAAAATTTGTAAATTAGATATGTATCATTTGATGTCTACAACCATACCACCCTGAATATGCCTGATCTCATCTGGTGTTTACAATGAAAAAAAAATTTTTTTAGTGAGTTTTTAAATAAGGTTCTTAAAATAATATGTATTCATATAAATTATTAATAAAGTTTTAGTTGTACCATTTAATTTGGAAATTACTATCTCTATCATCCCTCTAACTTCTTTTCCTTTAAAGAAATTGTTTGTTTATAATTAAATGTCTATGCAGTGTTATTTATTCATTAAAGAAAAAATCTCTCAACTTTTTCAATCCATTTCATTTAACTGTTAGATATTTTATAGCTTTGTATTGTTATTAAAACAATGTATTAATATCAAATTTTATGTTAAATCACAATAAATATATTGACTTATTTCCCTTCACTGAGATTATTCAAATGTGGTAATTTTTATTCAACATTTGTTGATTAAACATTTTATATTTGGCAAGGAGAATGTTTGGGAAATTTCTTATCACAGTGATAAGCAGTAGCAAACCATTCACCAAAACATGAGCTTTATCCTTTGCTCTTGAGCAGATGCAAAGAAATATAAAATTAGATCTTTCCTCTAAGAAGCAAGAGCGTGAAAAATTTATAATAATAACAATAATAACACTAATAATCTACATAAAACTATTTATCCTTATGCTAGAGTAACAAATACTGTTAAATCATACCATCATAATACTGATATAGAAAAATACAAGAGAAGTAAAAGAAAATTCATACAATGTTTTTTAATTCCACAAATATTTACTTAAAGTGTATGATATTAATGGCATGCTAGGTGTTTGTGATAACTTCAGTAAACAGAACAGACAAAATATTCCTCCTGGAATATTTGTTTGAAAATTACTATGATGTTCATATAGGGACATATGCATATAGTATTGACCACAAAAGAACATAAAAATACCTATTGTCTGTAGGCCTTTTTATATAAGATGTAATGTGTGCTATAGATCATGTAATATGGGCTCCCTTGGGAGACTCTAGGGGAAAATCTATTTTCTTGACTTTTCCACTTATAGACTGCTTCCTCGTATTCCTGGACTTAGGGCCCCCTTTAATGCTTACAATGCCTTCATTTGTCTTCAAATTTCTCTTTCTGTCTCCTTAAAGGATACTTGTAACACATGTAGGGCCAACCCAGATAATCCAGGACATCTATCTCATCTCAAGATATTTAATTTGATCATATATGCGAAGTCCCTGTTACCATATAAAGTAATGTTCACAGTTCCGGGGATTAGGTCCTAGATACCTTAAGTGGCCATTATTCAGTCTACTCATTGTCCATCTGTCTACCCTCTGACACTCTACTCAAGAAGGTAACACTCTAGTTAGCACATAAAAAACAAAATAGAACAAAACAAAACAAAAAACACCACAGAAAACATAGTTCTCAAATTAAATTCTATTACATTCTTAAATTTCTTTCTATTAAGTCTACCAATTTTTTTTTAGATAGTTCTTTCTAGGGGTGCCTGGGTGGCTCAGTCATTTAGGTTTCTGACTTCTGATTTCCACTCAGGTCATGATCTCATGATGGTTGGGCCCTGAGCTCAGCAGGGAGTCTGCTGGAGATTCTCCTTCTCCCTCCCTCTCTCTCTGCCCCTCCCACTGCTCGCTTCCTCTCTCAAATGAATAAATCTTTAAAAAAAATAAAATAGAAGTTTGATAGTTCTTTCTAGTAGTCTACCACTACCTTATTACTGGGCTATTTTATGGCATCTATTTTCTAAATAATCCACATGTCTCTGGCCATATTAATCCCTACTTCATAATAGCCAGAATTAACCTTTCTAAAACCTAAACCCAACCATGTTACTCAGCTCCTGAAACAAAACAAAACAAAACAAACCCTGTTTATTACAACTGCTCATGGAACAAAATCTAAACTCTGTGATTTGGAATTAAACTGTCCTCCCTATTCTGAGACCAAAACTCCAGTCTCTTTTTTAATCACTTCACATCTTTCCAAAAGTATACCAAGCACTCTAAGTACAAAATAATTGCCAACATTTTATAAACATGTACTATAGAATTAACTTCAATACTTTGCTTGGCAAGCTCCTATTTATCCCTCAAGAAGGCAGACTAAACATCATTAAGATTTTTTTCTTTCTGTAATGTAGAAATAATGGCTACTTCATCTCTGGGTCTCCACATTCACTCATATTTCTTTTATGCCATTTGTGTGGTATTAATTTTTTTTTTAAATTATCACTCTATCTCCTCGATGTGAATTTGAGCATGTGGGAAATACTGAGCCCAGACCACCTTGGAATCCCCAGAAACTAGAACTTGGCAGGAAGAAGACAATCTACAAATGTAATTAGTTGAATGAATGAAGCCTTCAGAGGCAAGTGAGAAACGAGTGCCTGTAACAACATAACTGATGAACACTTCTCCTCTCCTCAAGATACTACTATATATTAAACTAAATCTCTTTCCTCAGAAATAATCATTGCTTAAGCATGGAATTAACTTCTGTTTCTGTTCTTACTCCTTATTCAGGTAGAGTAAAATACATACATACATACATACATATAAATATTAAATAATGATGAATAATACATATGTTTCAGCAAAGTTTTAGGTCAAGTTTTGCCTGAGTGGAATTTTTTTCTTTTTCCACTGGAATTTTAAAACTACCCAGTAATATAGTTGTTATATAAATTGTCCACTTCCTGCAAATTATGGTGATTATATATTTTCAAAAACTGTTCTTATATGAATAATTATGTTGTTAAAACATTATTCAAAATATATTTATTTGAGTTCCTTCATTCACCTATTAAATAAAAGAGTATGTTTACAGGTTTCTCTGAGTTTAAAACTTCTATATATGTATTTAAATATGTCTTTCTCAATCTCTTTTTTTATTGAAATATAATTAACATAAAGTGTTATTTTAGTTTAGTTATTTAGTTTTAAGAGTACAATTGATTGAGATCAATGTATAGAATTGTTGATTCATTATATTGTACTTCCTATCAAAATGACTGAGGGGCTGCTTGCTTTGCAGAGGCTTGAAGCCCAGTAGTTTTTTTTGTTTGTTTGCTTTTTGTTGCTGTTTTTTCCTAGAAAATAAAATAAGCACATCATATAGCTACCCAATTTAGCATCTCAAATTCTATTTGCCAAAGTCTGGGCTGCTTACTTAACATTTGCTTTCCTTACTAGTCAGCACCAGGGGCTGTAGTGGGTACCATGGTGAACCACTCAGACTCTTTTCATATCTAAAGCTCTCTTAACCCCTGCTGCCTGGAGTACTGGCAGTTGATAATCCACAGCTGAGTCCTTCCTAAGATTTGTCCTTGCCTTAAGGGAGAAGATTTGCCCAATTTTATGCCACTCCCTCCAAGCCCCAGGATAGCCCACAACCAATTACTGGTTTATACAAAGGTACAAAGACCAAGCCCCTTGGCTTCAATCGGAGACAACTCTGAAGGGGTACCTCAGCTTAAGCACTTCCTATGGGACTATCTACAATCTCTGTTATAACCACATCATAGCTAAAATGGACTCTGCCCGTTTCTCTTTCCTTCACTCCCTCACAGATATTGTTCCCTAAGTATTTTACAACAAACTCTCTCTCTCTAAAAAAAAAAAAAAATCTCATCTCTAAAAATGTTTTCTGGGGAATCCCACCTAAAAGAGTTGGAATCAGGAGTAGATTAGCACATGAACTGTAAAAGGGCCTTTTGGAGCTGAGTGGACTGCAGGTTAGCTGGCAAAGAGAACTCTGCCAGTGGTTGTAGGTGTAGTTTGAATGGCCCACAGCATGGTATAATAATGCAAGTATTAAAGCATTATACCAGCTGGGAACAGCGTGGTGACACTGGCAGAAGGGAATGTGCTGGTAAATGCGGTATTACAGGTCCTTTGGAAGTTTAGTAGAAGTAGAAATCATCAGAATAATGGAATCAAATGGCTCTTGCTAAGTGTCATTGATACAGTGAAAAAGACAAAGACAAATTAGGCTGAATAACAATACTTTTTTTTTTTTTTTAAAGTAAGAGTGAGGAGACCTCTTTGGTATCTTATAAAGAGGCTCTCATCTCCTGCCGCTGGAGGGCTGTAAAAACTGAGGAGAGGAACCAGGACTTAATTACAAGAGCAGGAGTGCCTGAATCCCCCCTGGAAATTACTAGGACTGAAGAAGTCACCCTCTCTCTTCATTTGAAGATGACACAGAGATCACTGTCTTGCAAAAAAACATGCAACTGCCCTCCACTAGGATTCAGGCCCACTTAGATATAGCTGTGAAGATTATATGACAAGACATTCAGACCATATCTTCCTTCACACAGAGGTCACAGGCCTATCTCCATACTTATAGAGGCAGTAAAATGTACAGAAAATTGTACCAACAGTGGAGTCTTAAAGGACTTGTAGAATCTCACCTTGGCACCAATCTCATCTTGGTACCCACAGTATGTGACCCTCCATGTTACCTAAAGACTCCAAGTCTCCTAGTACGTAAAATTACTATAGAATGTTGTAGTGATTATGTAATGTATCTATGACTCCTTTAAGGTAGCTCCTTGTAGAGTAAAAACACAATACCTGTTAGCTACAAATTATTAACATTAGGCATTACAGATCTTATTTCTATGTCATGCTTTTATAGTCAAAAGCCCACTTTCCCAATTCACCTCTATTTTACATGCATCGAAATCAAATGAATGAGTTATTGAGAAAGATTGCTGGTTAAAAATCTGTAGGCATTTTAATTATTAAACATCTTCCATATATCAAGTATTTGATATTTGATATTTTAAAAATGATACTATATAATAAATTTGTATCAGACTTTATTAATTTTTATACTACTTTTATATATATACACATAGATATATACATATAATACAAATATATGTATATAGATATATAATATATACATTTAGTAGTATATATAATATATATACTGCCATATACACACACACACACATATATATAGTGTCAGTTTCATAGGAGGCATGAGTAATTAGTTTTCTTTGACAAAATACACCTATACGAAGCTCAGCCTTTCATAAAACAAATCTGTAGAAAAGGCATCTTGTTCATTTACTTAACAGATATGTACTGACTCCCTTTTATATTTTAGGCACTAGGCATACAATGATCAATAAGTGACATAAGATCACTACTCTGATATCACAGTACCCTGAGGCTCACAGTCTATTAGGAAGACAGAGAAGAGAGAAAATAGACAAACACACACACACACACACACACACGTGTGTTTATAAAATAAACAGAGCCTATGCTATGAAGAAAAGTAACACTTGGCATTGAGAGTGTCACAACACATATTTAACAAAAAGAAATAATTTAGTTTGGTGGTCATGTGATATTTTTTATCACACTTTATGGTACAAATGTTTATTTCTTTCTGTCTTAAGAGTCCTGAAGGAAAAGATTGTGTATAGTTTACCATTTTGTCTTTAATTAATAGTAAAACATTTTGGGATGCCTGGATGACTCATTCATTAAGCGTCTGCCTTCGGCTCAGGTCATGATCCCAGGGTCCTGGGATCAAGTCACACATCAGGCTCCTCGCTCAGTGAGGAGACTGCTTCTCCCTCTCCCTCTACTGCTGCTCCCCTGCTTGTGCTCTCTCTCTCTCTGAAAAATAGATAAATTAAAAAAATTAAAAAAAAAAGTAAAACATTTTGAGCCTTGATTATATTTGAATGAGTGTACAAACTAATTTTGCGAACCGAACTGAAAACACATAACATCAGTGATTCATGAAACATTTGCTGACTAAAAACATTGCTAAAGGGACACCTGGGTGGCTCAGTCAGTTAAGCTTCTGCCTTCGGCTCGGGTCATGGTCCCAGGGTCCTGGGATCGAGCCCCACATCGGGCTCCCTGCTCAGCGGGAAGCCTGCTTCTCCCTCTCCCTCTGCCTGCTGCTCCCCCTTCTTGTGCTCTCTCACTCTCTCTCTGTCAGAGAAATAAATAAAATCTTTAAAAAAAAACATTGCTAAAATCTGTCCTAGGTCTTCAAGATACAAACTGTATACTGCAGAAACTAAATGATGAAAAATTATTATTTTGCAGTATTACCTGATTATTTTCATAAATACATGCATTGTTTCCCAATTTTAAAGATTTTATTTATTTATTTGTCAGAGAGAGTGAGAGAGCACAAGCAGGGGGAGTGGCAGGCAGAGGGAGAAGCAGGCTCCCCTCTGGGCAGGGAGCCCGATGTGGGACTCAATCCCAGGACCCCAGGATCATGACCTGAACCGAAAGCAGACACTTAACTGACAGCCATCCAGCTGTCCCTATTTCCCATTTTTTTAAATGAGCTTTATTATCATTTTACAAGTAAAAATTGTGAATGCACTTTTTAAAAATCTAAACATGGATATGTTAAATCAAAATATGAGACAGAATAAAATATACAGAAAAATAATTTCTCTTCTCAAAACCAAATCAAGTTTCATATAACTAAAATGTGGAGAACTGGGGCGCCTGGGTGGCTCAGTCAGTTAAGCGCCTGCCTTTGGCTCAGGTCATGATCCCAGGGTCCTGGGATGGAGCCCCAGTCTGGCCCCCTGCTCAGCGGGAGGCCTGCTTCTCCCTCTCCCTTGGCCTGTCTCTCCCTGCTCGTGCTCTCTCTCTCTCTGAAATAAATACATAAAATCTTTAAAAAAAATAAAATGTAGAGAACAAACATACATTGAGGAAAGTGTAGTAACAGTAGCATGAAAAAGAATTTAATTTATCATTTAATTTCATCAGATTACAAATATGAGCTTTTTAAGAATTCATAAAAATTCATAAGCGCATTAACAAAATATTTAAGTTCCAAAAAAACACTTATTTAGATTAAAAAAATACCCTTAAGGAGCAACCAGAGATATTGATTCAGAAATTGTATACAGAGCTTAAAACACAAGCAACAGAAGCAGATTCTGGCTAAGTTAACAAAAAAAAAAAAAAAGAAAAGAAAAGAAAAGAAAAAATATGACAAGTGGTTAGGATTTATTCGAAGATTATTGGTTAACTTACATAAAGTAAGGGAGGATAAATGCCTCATCATGTAAAATCCAAGGCAACTCCTATGATCTCAAAATGTTATCTTTAGCTGCTTGATCTGAATCACCTCAAGTACTTGTTAAAAATGATAATTCCCGGGCCCAGCCCAGAATTACTGAATCAGAATATCTAGAGAAGACCTCCACATATTTGCTCTTGAACACCATCATGAAGGAGACTCATGAACTCTAACATGTGCCTTGGAGTAACTCTGCCCCAATATTCCAAATGCTATTTTTTTCTATTAAAGTCAAAAAACTTCTGGAAAAGAAAACTGTACTTTCTTCTCCCAACTGGGAGAACAATCTCTGAACTCTTTTTTCGTATATGATAGATATTACATCCTACTTTAAATTGCTAGTATTTGTGTGAACATCACTCTCTCTTATTTTTCTCATAATTTGCAAGCTTATTGAGGTTAGCAATATTATCTTTTTGGTCTGTGTATAACCCATAGCACAAAGAACAAGGACTTCTAATGTATAAGTCCTTTAAAGATTTATTTATTTATTTGAGAGAGAGTGAGAGAGGAGGCACAGGACAGGAGGGGCAGAGGGAAATGAAGAGAGAAACCTAAGCAGACTCTGCTGAGTATGGAGTCTAACATGGGGCTCGACCTCAGGACCCAGAGATCATGACCTGAACCAAAACCGAGTCAGAAGCTCACCTGACTGTGCTACCCAGGCACCCCTAATGTGTAAGTCCTTTAAAAATATGAACTGAATCGAATGAAATTGATTTCACATATGAGGGTGATAGTTTTTTGGGTATGAATACTATGTTGAGTGGACATTTTGGTGTGTGTGTGGCTTTCAGATTGCTAAAATTAATTCTAAAAGTTATTAGTCTATTTTATGTAAGAGAAAAAAATACATAGCAGGCTAAGACTTAAACTTACTGGAAAGTACAGTTTCCCAATGAATAAAAGGCAGAAGCAATAATTTTGTCTCTCATATATTTTAGTAAAATATGCCAAGTTTCAAAATCTTTTTTATTTCTCTGAAAATGACTTTTGAAATTGATTAGGTTGGTAGCTGCACATATTTTATTACCATTTAGCTCTTCAGCCTGATATCTATCTGAGAATTTCTAAGGCTGATTAAAAAATGTATCACTTATTGAATAAGACATAACAATGATAATTTTATTTCTGACAACACCCATTGGTATTAGTTTATGTGCAAATATCAGTTTTCCTTATTTTCCAGATTCCCTTATAAATCAGTTCCTTATAGTCCATGACTATAAATAATTATAATTCAGGACTCAAAGCAACAATTTCTCCTCTCTATGAAATAATTTAAGAAACATTTCCCAAGAGGAAAGACCTCTGGTTATTTGGAAACTACATGTGTCTATAACATGTGAAAAGGAGATATCTGTTGGGACACTCTTTTTCATTTTTAAATATGTTTTCTTTCCCTATTACATTTCAGATTTCCACATATATCATATTAATATGAATAGGTTGTCCTTAAAAAAAAAAAACCCTGAAAAACCGATCATTAACAAATGGTCATTTACTGCAAACATGGTTTGGCTATATGTTTCCATGTTCCATATAAATAAAGGGCTAATAGAATTACAGAGGACTTGGAGTAAATTTTTGTAAGTATATTTTGCTGGATAAGCTCCTAAAAATCCCTCCTTTTAGTTTTCCTAATTCATAAATTTTATTTCAATTTGCTAAACAAAGCATAATCATTTGGTAATACTTATCTTGAAAACAGATTTTATGTCAAACAAATACCTACTTTATTGGTACTAAATATGCTATGCTATGACAGTGAAAGAAGTTGTCAACAAGTTGGACATATTCAGTTCTATTGAACGGCTGCTTTTGGGGGATATTTTTTGGCAGGGGCTTAAAAATCAGTATGTGATGAATATAAAGGAGGTATCCTCAAAATGGCATGGCTTATGATTTTATAGTACTAGCCTATTTTATAATGCAAAGCCCTAATTTTAGCATAATCATCTTTATCAACCAGTATTTATTACATATTATGAAATCCATTTCCATTCATGTGGAGAGAAAAGAGAGCTACGATTTTGTCACTAATCTGTTTCGGTGATTATACTGAAATCGCCAATGTGAAATTAAAACAAGATGTAAATAAATTTCCCCCGATATATATATATATAAAACTATATTAGTGTATTAATTAAGAGCATATATCACCAAATTATGGAAAACTTGGCAGAACTGACTGAATTTGGCTAAGTGACTCCTTCCTTTGAAAAAGAAGAATCACAATGACTTTCTTAATGGCACTGGATACAGTAAATCTGACTGGGAGACATATTACACTTTGTACTGTTGTTCTTTGGGATTTTTGGAGGGCTAAGACTTTAAAAGAAGAGTTCATAAGAAAGAGATGCCTCTCTGGGCCTTGCCTGGGAAAAACTGAGATGAAGGTATACCATTAGAATTAATCTAAGATCCTAGGAGAGCATCTACTTTAAAGGGCACCTTGACTGGCAGTACAGAATAGTGAAGAGAGTTCACTATTGTCAGTATTTGGTATGTATCAAGTAATTCAGGCTTGCCATCCACCGTGGTATGCTGAGTGAGAACATAACTCAAAAGCAGAAAAACAAATTCAAATTAGGGCATATGCAAAGGGAGAAATCAAGGCCAAACCCACTGTGGTTGGAAGAAGAAATTCAAATTCCTAGATCCAAAACCTTTTGACTGTGATTCTCAAACTTAAGTGTGATGAGCATTATGTGGAAGACTTGTTAAAGATTTTGGGTCCCATTCCAGAGTTTCTGATTCAATAGGTCTGAGATGGGACCTGAAAACGTGCATTTCTAAAATTTCCCAAGTGATGCTTATGCAGCTGTTTCAGTAGCCACATTTTGCCTTATGAAATCTTATCATTAAAAAATAAAGACTAAAAATAAAAGGATAAGCAGTATATCTTACATAGTTGATACAGACACCCTACCAAAAAACAAACAAATAAAACACAACAAAACAAAACACAACAAAAACCCATCAAGTGTCAGAGGGTGAGGCAAAGGAAGCTAATTATTTGGGAAGGAGCTTAAAGATCGACATAGGTTTCATCTGGCAGTTTTTCAAGGTTTCTACAAGAAGCCAGATCAGAGTATGTACCCTGGAAGCATCTGACTACAGTTAAGAGTGAGGAGAAAAAGCAAAGATCAGTTGTGGACAGCTAAGTCCTTGGGACTCCATTACACCAATAATGGGATGGGATTTGTTAAGAGGGATGAGGAAAAATAAGCAACCCATGAGGACCAAGGTCAAAAAGTCACACAAACTAGTTACTGTTAATATATATAATCAAAATAAAGGACTCCTTCTGTTATGAAATACAAATACATTTAAGCAATATAGTCACCTGAATAAATAATATTTTCAAAGGTATACTGTTACATAGATTAATTAACAAACATGGTTTACAATTTTGAAAATTCTGTAAAGTTGTCATGTCTTGGGCCACAAAAAAATTTTTTTTAGTTTATGAAATCGACAACATTGTGGGCATTACTTTGAGATGTCACCATAATGAGAGCCATACAGTCCTAAGGGATACCACCAAACCCAGTCATTCCAAGTGATTGCATATAGTAGAAAATCATTCAAGTAAAATAAATGACATTTTGTTTAGTCTTACATTGCTAAAAATAAAAAAAAAAAATACAGAAAGGCTTTCCACCTCGGAATAGGCAATAACAGAAAATAAGCTGCAAGCTTATTCTTTCCTTCCACATAAAATATGTCAATGCTAAATTTTATTATTACTTCAACATGCTATAATAATGTGTAATTATCATAGAGAAATGATCTTAGTTTAAATCCCACCCCACTCCCTCAAGGCATTAAAAATAGTGCAGGAAAATTTCAGAGGAGCCAAGCTTTAGCTAGGTCATGAAGAGAATATATGGCTGTTTTCATGAAATAGCCCAGAATGTGTGATAAGAACAATTATATTTCAAATTAGACTGTAGCCTCAAGATAATTTTCCAGGATGCCACACTAAATACATCATATATTCCTTTATATGCTGTATTTTTATGTTACATTATTAATGAAACATGAATTATTAAATGCATATCTCAATAATAAGTGGCTGAATTCATATTACATCATGTCTAATGGTAACTAATATAGTTGTTTTTATGCAGCTGTATTAATGTGTATATTTTAATGTGTCCCTATCATCTTTATATTGAAGAGTAATGTACGTTTATGTGTAGTATATGCTTTAAGTTTTATGAATTAGATAATATAAGAATATCAAGGGAAAGAGCAGATTCAAGATCATTAGCAATGTCAAACTGAATGGGAGAAAGCATTTTAAAGTTTTATAAAACTAATGATTTCTCAATAGTCCTAAGGCTTTAATAGTTGGGAGGCAGTTTCTAGTCTTCAATTTCATTAAAACATACCTGGGAAATGGTCCATTTGATGAGTTAAGACAAACATTCCTTGAGGCTCACAATACCCTTAATTTAGAACTGGATATCTTGAGAGAATAGGACTCTACAGGCAGGTATAGGTCTCATTGTGAAAACAAGAACACCGAGGCCCAGATAATTTAAGAGATCCATACTTTTGTTCATAGAATTAAATAAAAAAGGTTTGATGAATGAATCGATAATTATAGAATTGCCCTAAGGTCACAAAGCCAGTATTTCTGAACAAAAATATCGAATCTACTGAATTTCATAACACAGCTCTTTCCACTGCTCTCAGCTGACTCTTCAAGGCTGAATTGCTTTCTTTTTTCTAATATGCTCCTTCAGCAAATAATTATTGAACATCTATTTTAATCTGGGCAGTGTACTAAGCTCTGTAGATTCAAAGATAAATAATTAATGGATCTGCCTCTCCCCCAGAAGCTTACATGGGGAAAAAGGACAGGTAAACTCACTGAATTAGAATATAGTATTGATGAGCAAAGGAAGAACTAAACACCAGGAAAAGACAAAACTAGTCAGATTTTGTCATACTTCTACTCAAAGTCCTTAATTATCCCCCTCCTCTTTCAGAGTTAAAAACAGTCTTTATAAGAGCGTACATACTTGGTCTGTCATCATCTGCCTCTATACTTTCTCTCTGAACTCATCCATTCTTGAGCAGCTTTTCCCATCTAGCCACACTCTTCAGCATTTCTGTTTCTTGCCAGAACCAAAATACTCTTCCTTCAAGAATTTGACACATGTCGTTCCCTTCACCTTGACCCGTCTCCCCAAAATATCCTTATGCCAAACTCCCTCACTTTTTTCAGATCTTTCCTTAAATATCACCTTCTAACTTTTCCTGATCACCTTATAAAATAATTCTTTCCATAGCTATGTCCACACGTTCCTCCTATTGCTCAGGAAGCTAAAGCATAGAAAAATGACACAATTAGCCCGAAGGTACTACAAGGGTTTGAGTCACAGTTTGAATACAGTAGTCAAGCTTCATACCCAATATCTTAACTGCTTTGTTATACACTGCCTCAATAGTAGACCATTTTTAAAGAGATCCTCTCAAGAGGGCTTCCTCTTTGGATCTGGGCTAGAAAAGAATGATAGGATGCATGATGCAGCAAGGAGGGAATTGTAAATTACAGATGGAGAAGAGAGTTTGGCCTTGCCAGAGCTATATTCAGATGTTACCAGTGGCAATGTCTCCAAAGGGTTAAAGAATATATAAATTAAGCACCTCACTGCAGCAGAGTAACCTTTTAACCAAGCAACCATAGATTTTAGTAACATCAGGCCACAGTAATATCTGCAGTTAAACAAGGGAAACAGAGCAGAGGACCAGACCAGCAGCATACCTTCTCTTTCTTTCCATAGGATTTACATACTTAGTGGGTGTGTTTGAAACATAAATGTAATGATTTAGTAAGCATAACCTATGTTCATTTTTAACTATGTATCACTGTATAGTACCTTTTTCATCTTGGTCAGTCCTTAAAATCAAGTATTTTATTTTATTTTATTTTATTTTATTTTATTTTATTTTTTTAAAGACTTTATTTATTTATTTGACAGAGAGAGACACAGCCAGAGAGGGAACACAAGCAGGGGGAGTGGGAGAGGGAGAAGCAGGCTTCCTGCGGAGCAGGGAGCCCGATGTGGGGCTCGATTCCAGGACCCTGGGATCAAGACCTGAGCCGAAGGCAGACGCTTAACGACTGAGCCACCCAAGCACCCTAAAATCAAGTATTTTAACAAATTGAATAGAAGCTGACTTTCAAATTACTATGGCAAAATTAAAGAGTAAAAATGGGAAGATAGCACATTTTACTACATTGAATGTAGCAATTATAATAACTCTTTAAATAAGCACAATTTTTAGACTACCAATCACATTAAAAAATTTGTGTTCATTTACTGCATTACATTTATATTTTGTGTGTATATTTTAATAATTTTACTAGTGAACTATACATAATTTATAAATAACACATTTTAGAAATATATGAAAAAAATGTTTTACTGATAGAATTGCCCTAAGGTCACAAAGCCAGTATTTCTGGAGATCAAAATCAAAGAAGTATGGAGACTGTTGGCAAAAGTTTGGCTCAATAGGGATAGGAATATCCATTGCTATTGAGTTCTAACGGTGATTTGTATATTATATTTATATAATAACTGACAGATTCAACCCCTATGGATGAATGTAATTTAAAAAGGATTTTGAAAGGTTTAAAAACACTTAATTTTATTAAATATTAATAATAATAATTTAAAATAGATATTTCATTATTTAGAGTTGATGGCAGATGTCTTAGAAAATACTAAAGATCTACTCTATAATTTATGCAAAAGTATCCAATTATTTTATTGGGTTGCATTTATACTTAATAAATTAGCAACTTTTCAGTAAATCCCCAATACAATTATTAATAATAATTATCTTTTTGTATGTAATTTACACAGAATCTTTATTTTTCAGCTCTTTCAGTGACAAGATCTAAATTTACTTGAGAAATCTTAAAAAAAAAATCCTTATGATGCTTGCCTGTGCCAGAGAAATGGATGTCAAGCATAAATCTATTAAGTAAATAGATATCATGAATTAAATGGTTCTTATTTTATAACATTATGAACTTCATGTCAGTTTTATTTTTCCTTCACATTGATATTCTGGATCCTTAAAAAGATAAATTTTTCATATTATACTTTATCCTTTGATTCACTTACAGAGTACAACTGAATAGGAATTAGCTTTGAAAGAGGTCACCCATCGGCAAAATGTCAATAGGATTGTTATGCTGCCTAAACAGAATAATGTACAATATGAAGTAAGAGTGACTTAATTAACTGAATCTGTCTCAGTAGAGTGCACTTTTTCTCTAGTGAAGACATAAAAAAGATTTATAACTGCATTATGTCAATTAATCTACTCATATTTCAGTGTGAATATAAGAAATGAGGAAGTATATGAGCTATTTGTGTCAAGATAAACAGATAGATAATAAATACATACACACTCACTTATTTGAATCCAAACCAACATTGCCACCAAAAAAAAAACAAGAAACAAAAAACATCATTGTTCTTGGATGTTTCTACTGAGAAAAGATGATCCTCCCAACATAAAATGGGTAAGATAAAAAAAATGCTGTCCACAAAGTTTTAAATCATTACTTAAAAGATATTCTGATGCTGTTATGAAGCCCATTTGAGGATCTCTTCACTTTTTCTTTCTTTTATTTTTTAAGATTGATTTATTTGAGAGAGAGAGAGAGTGTGCCCATGAGTAGTGGGAGGGCAGAGAGAGAGGGAGAATATGAAGCAGGCTCTACACTAAGCACGGAGCCCCATGTGGGTCTCCATCTCAGGACCCTGAGATCACAACCTGAGCCAAAACCAAGAGTTGGACCCTTAACCAACTGTGCCACCCAGATGCCCCTGCCTTTTACTAGTACATGTTAATGAGGTTACTGTGAAAAGGACATGCCGGTTTTCTGAAAGGTAAAGGACACTTTCTTCATTGTCTTTTTCTAAGTTTTGACCCAATTTGGGGATAATTTCTCACTGTTTGGGCCTTATAGTCTACAGAAGAGTCTACAGTCCAGTCTTTAAATGGAGAGCTGGTGAAACCATGAAACTGAGGAAGACTAGTCTTTGGGGCAAGCTTTTGTTATTTTGTAGGGTTCAGATATTAGCATATTAGATACCTGGTAGTAGGCCTCAGTGATTAGTAAACTGAGCAAGCAGCAAAGTAGAGCACTGTCTAAAGGCTAAAAGCACATGTAGAGGCTACCAACTCCAGGAATTCCATCTATGCTACAATCTGGCCTGGACTTACCAAATACCTTGATTCTTCAAAAGAAGATGAACATTCTGATTTTTATAAGAAATTTTTCTTTTTTTAAAAAAGATTTTGTTTATTTATTTGACAGAGAGAGAGAGAATGCGTGCACAAACAGAGGGAGTGGCAGGAAGGGGGAGAGGGAGAAGCAGACTCCTGCTGAGCAGGGAGCCCGATGAGGAGCTCCATCCCAGGACCCTGGAATCACGACCTGAGCTGAAGGCAGACGCTTAACTGACTGAGATACCCAAGACATTTTTCTGATATTAAATTTTGGAAGATAATTCAAGCATAAACCATTACAGATCAATTAATGTGTACCAAACCAAAGATCTGCAAGGTCGGATCCAGTCCCTGGGCCTCCAGATAAATCACTCTTGTTCTTAATCCTCCAACCTTAAAAAAGGAGAGATGACACCATTCTGAACTGATTATACCACTGGATGACTTATTTTCTAAAAGAGGAGATAGGTTATTGAACAACTGAAAACTAAAAGGTATATGACAATAATTTCCACAATTTCCTGAAATAGGATGTGCGGGTTATGATCCTTTTGACAGTAAGATTTGAAATGACTTTAAAAAAATTGTCTTTTCCCCTCTTTCTAAACCGTCCACAAAAGAACATGCGATAATTTTGCAATCAGATTTTAAAATGTTATTAAAGAGTTTTCACAGAACTAAAAAAAAGTAGTTTAGCATTCTTTGTAGTAATCAATCTTAGGATACAAGAAAAACAAGACAATGGAATTATTTGAAAACAAAAAAAAATAATTAGCTAGTTATATGTCAGAAGAGACATGATTTTATTTTTGAAATAAATATGCACTCATAAATTTATTTACAGTGGATTTATAAGATGTTCTGCACAGTAAAGAAATCCAGACTACCTCTGTATCTTATAGTGCAGCCCAACGCCTGTGTTCCTGGTGGACTTCTGATGCAATCCAGGCTTTATCGTCATCCATCCTCCTCACTGCTCACTACTCCTATTATAACAAAAGAAGTTTCTGCTAGCAGAAATAAAAGTTTCTTTCCTAGCTTCTGGAAATTTTAGTTTTTATATATATATATATATATATATATATATATATATATATAATATTTGCCTTTAACAAAGAAACAATAAACTATTTAAAAAATTCGTGGGATCTATAATTCTCGCTCAAGATCAGAAAATGAATATAAATTGGGTTCTCCCTTGGCATTGCATTTATTAATTTCCTACTGCAGTCTTTTACATATATGTGACAAGAGTGATCTCTTGTTTTATGGATGAGCAGAGGTAGGACAGGCCCTATATAAACTGGTCCAATAGGTGGCAATTGCTCTGATGTAATCACAGGTCATCATTGAGAACAAAAGCAGATGGCCATTAAATACAACCTTTGTCCAAAAAATCACCAAAAGCCTATGAAAAGGTCTTAACCTAGGTGAATCTTACGACTTTGCTTAGGGTTAGAATTTCTCCTCTTTGATCTGTCTGTTAATTGCATGAACAACAAGAAGTAACAGATTATTTTGGGATCTGACTAATTAAGCTGATCAGTAAGCACCTCAGGGACTGGTTGCATTGGGTTAAATTGCTAGTATACAGGATGGGAGAGAAGCTTTCCGTTCTGCATGCTTGTCTTTCATTATTCTCCACTCCCTTCCACAGTCTAAGTGGTTCTAGAAGAATTTTATCTTCTTCTACCTAAATTAAGTCATGCTCCTTATCTAAGTGAGGTATGAAAAAATAAACTCTTTTTTTTTAAAGACAGGAACATCACAGTGGGCATATGTGATGATTGATACATAAATTTTTCCAAAATAAGATCCGATTGTATTAGGCATGTTGGATAAACTATTGGATGCCCAATAAATTTGAATTTCAGGTAAAACTCATAATTCTTTTTGTGTAAGTATGTACCATGCAATATTCAGACATATGTATTTTTATTTGCTGGATCTGGCAATTTTAGACTGAATTTGTATTCCAGGTCAAGTGTAGAACAAGTATTTTTTAAAGTAGGTTGAGAGAATTTAGATAAAAACTCACTGTGGAAGTATATCCCAACTTGCTGTACATATTCCTGTCCTGCCCAAATTGTCCAACAGTCTGTTTTCAGTTTTTCCTGTGTATCACATTTTCCAGAACCTAGCCATTTTTTATGTCACAGCTCTTCACATTCATATCATCTCTATTTTTACTAAGGCAAAGTTTTGATTTGTCATTATTTCATGAGAGACTCTCTATTTCAGATAGCTTTTTCTGATCTATTATATTTCCCAATATTTAGGCAAGTAAAGAGTCTTGCCAGTCTAGATTCTCACCTACAATGGAATTAAGGTATATTTGAATTTTTATTATGATAAATAACTTATTAAAACAAAATAGAAAGAAACAAGAAAAAGACTTTATAAGTAGGTTCTAGGCTCATTATTTAAGATCATCTCATGCCATTCCCTATCCTTCATCTACTTTTCTTCTAAAACTCTCCACATTATGTAACAAAAAAGTACACATTTGTACATAATATATAACATTTCCTATATCACATCAATTTATTTTATATACATTTACTCATCACTCACAGAAAGGAGAATGGAAAGGCAGCAAAAAATAAATCCACTTTATTCAAAAGTCTTAACCTGACTCTACCTTGAACTATAGGAAGATCCTTTAGAAAACGTGTGTTGTAAAGGCAAAATACATATTTTTTTAAATTTATTAATACTTCGTGGCGATTCCTGCAATGTTTTACAGACATATATAAATATATCATAATGACATTAGCTATAGTTTGGTTTTGAATTTTAATTTGCATGAGTTAGGATATTTACTCATCCAATGGTCTCTTCTTAGAAACAGTAATAAGTAAATTTCACTTGGATAATATGTAATAAATTGAAAATGTTTTGCACATTATATTCCTTTGGAATTGTGTAGTATCAATTTTATTTTTATTTTTTTATTTCTTTAAATTTTTATTGTTATGTTAATCACCATACATTACATCATTAGTTTTTGATGTAGTGTTCCATGATTCATTGTTTGTGTATAACACCCAGTGCTCCATGCAGTGGGTGATAGACATTGGGGAGGGTATGTGCTATGGTGAGCGCTGTGAATTGTGCAAGACTGTTGAAACACAGATTTGTACCTCTGAAACAAATAATACATTATATGTTAAAAAAATGTAGTATCAATTTTAAATTTTGTTTTAGGTTTAGTTAAAATTCATTTATTTTAAAAGTATGTTTAGTTTGTCTCAGAATGCCAAAATATACTACAAACACAGAGTAAAGTTTTAGTATATTGTGGATATATTTATTCAAAGTCATCATACAAGATCAAAGAAAAACTTGGATGGACAAATGACAGAAATGCATTGATAAAGCTAAATGTATTGGCAAATTTTAAGGAAGGATTGGTCTGCTTCCTTGGTCTACTAGAACACAGCAAGAGCAAACTCCCTGATGGCTTTTTTTCCCCCCTGATGTCTTAAGTGCAGCAATTGGTACCACTTGGGAAAAGTGATCAGTAGTTCACATTCTTAGAAAAAGGTTTCAAAGCTTTGGATTTTTTTGATGTTTGATTATCAGTATAACAGTTCTTAATAATGCAAAAGAAGGCAGGGGAAAATTTATGAATTTTTTTCTTGTTAAACTGAGTTTTTCTTTAATTAAAACAGATTTTGGATAAATTTTTACTTATTAAAATATACTTATAACTGGATTAACACACAATATCTAAGGACCTTTTTCCTATTATACAAATTCATTCATTCTTACATTTAATACAATATCTCAAATGCCAAATTCTGAGAAATGTTATTCTTTAAAATTAAAATTAAAAATTATTTACTGAGGATACTTGTCTTCACTAAATTGTTCCAGTATTTAAGCTTTAATTTGTATAAATAAATTTTATGCTGTCACCTTGGGTAATGTCTGAATTGAGGTCATTTAATTGACATATTCCTAATCATCTGAAGGATGGAAATTAGATTTCTAAAATCTGTTACAAGGCAATAAATACCTGCTCTGAATATTGTGGAGCAGCAATTATCAATCTGTAATGTATTTCTGAGTATTTCCTCTTAGACTCCTATTACCTCATGACACTTCCACCAACTCTCAGCTTTCTCTTAATGCCTATTGCTAGAGTCTCCTTAATTTCCCATCCCACTCCAGGAGTGCTTTTTATGGTCCATAACCTGTTTCTGATTCTGCCAATCTCTCACTGACCAAATATAAATATCATACCACCTTCTAAAATGCATTGAACCACAATTACAAAGGGAACAGTCAAAGCCCTTTCCTATCCCACAATCAGTATTAAGCAGTTGGATAAACTGATCCAAGTTTTCAAGTAGTTTTAGTCCCCAGCTCTTCAGCTATAGCTTGTTTTGGTTAGTGTAGCCATTAGCTTCTCATTGAATGAGTTTGCCAGGCTGAATATCCTACCAAAGAGGAAAGCTGCTGAGCTTTTTAAGACTGTGAATTATTTTCCAGTACTATATTTTTAGTTCGGAAGTAAGCTATGCTCTAGTAACCTGCTTATAAGCCTAGAGACTGGCATTCCTGTATTTCATTGCCTTTCTTAGGTCCAGTGCAATTGTATCTAGATGCTGTTAAGTTTCTCTTACTGAATTTCTACTAATGAAACGACTCCACCTTTCTTAACCAATATTCCCTCTACAGCTCTGGTTATTTGCCAGGCTTAAGCAAGACACATTGAACAGCTGTTCTCAGCCTATGCCAGGCTGCTTAACAGCGTTAAGGGTCCAGTGTATCTTGTATATGATTTGTACCTGAAGCTCCCCCCAAATCTTGGGAGGAAAATCTCACTGGGTAGCAATAGGTAGGCACCACACTTTGAAATTCCAAGTATCCTAAAAGCATTATGTATAGTGAAAATTGTATATTCTGGATATACAGAATATATATCCCTCTCATTCTGTTCAATAGCCTTTCAAATAAGTCCTCAACAATGTCCCTTAATGGGTTTGCCTGCTCTTTCCACACCAATGTCCTTTAATAGCCATTTCCTTGATGACTAGGACTTCTAAAATAGCTCATCAGAACTAGCCAAGGATAGTACTTTTTCCATAAAAAGTTCCCATTTGAGAGAGAAAATAATGTTTAGCATACTAACTCTCTATCTTAATCCTAAATTTGCTTTTTTAGAATTCTAGCTGCAAATTCTCCTTGGACCAAGGTATTCTGCTGATGAGACACTGACACTTAAAGTTTAGTCCCTATCATCTGCTGATAGGACCATTCTCTGAATCAACCTGCCCTCCCAACACCTCTTAGGACATCTCTCAGTGCAAGCTTCAGGTGCAGATTAGCATAGGCTGGGTCCTCAGTTCTCCGAGAAGAGGCTTACAAACACAAACTATCGCCATGGATGTACCCTTCTCCATGCAGTCCAAAGAATGTGGATGCCCCAAATTTTATGCACTATGGCTCTACATGTGAATCTTCTGTGCAGTATTTTAAAAATGCAGAGGCTCAGACCTCACTTCTAATATAATACATCAAAATCCTCAGGAGGTGAGTCCAAAATAAGCATGTAATTTTAGGAACGGCACAGGTGATTGTGATGTATTGTGGAGTGTCTGAAATACTGACTTGCTTTGGGGATTCTCATCCTCCCTAGTTTTGTGAGTCCAGTGGGCCACCTGCACTCAAGCCCTGTTGCTTTGAGAGGTGCAGCATGGTCTAGGATAGAAAGAGAATTTTGACATCAAAAACTAATGATGTAATATATGGTGATTAACATAACAATAAAAAATTTAAAAAAAGAAAGAAAGAGAATCTTGAGAGAAGCATGTGATCTGCAGACCTGCCCTAACTGCTATATGTTACTGGACGACCACGAGAAAACGGCTTCATTCTGACGAACCTCATGTTTCTTCTTTGTAAAATACATCTTCTATGATATATCACTGAATTATTAAAGAAAAAAAAAGTCTTGGAAAGGCAAACCGTAGGAAAAAAAAAGTGTTATCTACATTTTCTGATAAGTATTTAGCCCTTGATTGTATATTTTAAAAAGTCATGGGATCAGTAATAACACTTTAGGCCTATATCTATATCTCTATGTTCAAATACTCATTCACATTTATATTCATGCCAACCACATTGGTCTCTTTTGAGTTTTTGTTTCAATTTTTTTTTTTTTTAAGTACAGAGGATAAATTTTTTTGTCTCCCTCTCTTAAGCACAGCAGTTTGATGAAGGGAGATTTTCTTACTCGGGGGGGGGGGGCGGAAAAGGCCAGTAACTTAAATCAGGGGAACTGACGTGGAAGACTGTGGGGCTAAGACTTAAGTGACGTTAGTTAGATTAAAGTCCTGAAGAGAGAAGGATCAGGCCAAGGTGTTTTGTTTTGTGTCTATCAGATGCAGCGTTTCCCCAGAGATGTAGCAATCTCACAGCAAACCCTAAGGGGGCGCTCAAGAGTCCCAACGGCCTGAGATCATGTAAAAGCTATCAGCCACCCTCGAATCTCTGGGACTTTGGCATGAGTACAAACTCCATGGGTTTCTAATTCTGTGAGAAAATCTAAAAACAGTTAAAGAGATATAAAGACCTCACCATGCAGTGCATTCATTCATTTATTCCTTATCGTTTGTTTTCTTTCTCCTTCTCTTTCTTTCTTCCTCTTTCCCTCCCTCCCTCTCCTCCCCACCTCTCTGTCTCTCTCTCTCAACAATTAAATCATCGTCATCATCATCATCATCATGAACAGGGCATATATTTGTTAATTGCTTGATATGTGGCAAGTACTATGTTAACCATTTTACAGGCAGCATCTCATCTAATCTTCATAATAATCCCGCTATTAATATGTCCATAACAAAGTTGCTATTAATATGTCCATTATTAAAATGAACTGATTGAGGCTTAGAAAGTTTAAGTGACTTGTTCGTGGTAACACAGCTAGTGAAGACAAAGCTATTAATCTCAAAAGCCCATCCTCTTTTGTATATGCAGCCTTTGGGTTTGGAAGGGTAGGCTGCAAAATTTAACCCAACTATAATCAAGATGATGACACAGGCCACACTCTATTATTTCAAACCAAAGTTTTTTATCAATTTACATAAAGAGTCTACTTATCGGGGAGCTCTAATTAATATGTACATATTAGAACCAAAATAAGCTCAAATATTAATTGACCTGGGCTCCACAGCTTGATTTTGGAAAGCTCTTGATTTCTGTTTAATCTAGGATGGTTGGCAAAAGAGTAAGGAACAATGATATATTTTCTTTTCTGTGTGTGCATACACATTTGCACATATGCTGACTTCCACAAATATATATCCACTTCCTAATTCAAAGTTTCTTGGAATTTCCACTATTGTTAAATTCTATATGACACAGTTAGAACATAATGGAGTTCTTTACTGATGGAGATGAAATATTTACTATCTTTGACCATTGTTCTTGTCAGTTAATAATCAATTGTTGAATCAATTTTTTTGTGTGTGTAGGTGTGCAACATAATAGCTTTTGAAAATATTCTTATATAGACATAACCAATTAAAAATGGCATCTATCCAAACAGCAGAAAGGATAGTTTCTAGGAAAAAAAAAATTATTTTGGACTGTAACTATCCACTAAGTTCTTAGATATAAATTGTGAAGCCTAGAGTGGAGTCTTAATTATAGTTATGTAAAGGTGGCAAATAATAATATAAAAGTACAATACAATGTTTTATTGAAATCATTTGAGGTTTAATCTGTCTCATAATTCTTTGAAAATAAACCCATTTATTGATGCATTTTGGCTAATTTGGCAATGCAAATGATATTCAATCAGTTTTGAATCATTTTTTTAAGTTGGATTATTTCTGCAAACTGTCCATTTTTATTAGAGAGTCTGAAAATGGAAAATTCCTCTCTGATCAATTATGTTCTCACACAATATTTATGAAATTCAGTTCTGCTTGATAGATTTCTTAAACCTCAAAATTCAACCATCTGTAAATCTCACTTCTCTGTAATGAGTCTTGGAATGAGAAAGAAGGGAAAATATGTCTGACCTTCCAAAATAGACTTTACAAGTCCAAAGTTATTAAAGCTTATGTATGTCTTTACTCAGGTGGATCAACAAATATTTTCTTAGGTTTTCTTTACTTTTATTTTGCATATAATTCTAAAAGATTTGATTATCTATTTCAAAGTCATGACAGGTTCAAAACAACAGATTATCAGATAGACATTAATTGTGATGAAAATTTACCATTGAGAGGAACCTGTTGAAAGAATTATACGAGCCATCAAATGAATGAACTAAAATTTTATATTAGTCTTGGATTATACAAGAGAAACAATTCTATTATCTACTCTATTGTAGGAACAATAGAAAGCTGACACCCATCATAATGAACTACTTTCATAAATGTAATGTTAAATTATTCTCCATAAATTCTTAAAGTAAGGATCTGTATAATGAAAGGTAGAGATCTGAGCAATAAAAAAAGTAGGCAGATTTTATTCTACATAAACAAAGGTAGGTTATTTAGAATAGACATGACCAAAGGTCTTCAGTTTGTGTTACCTAATCAATGCAATGCCTTTTTTAACAATGTGTTTGGTTGTTAGCTAATGCTCCAAGATATAGATTAAACTTTTGTCTATACATTCAGTACTGAAGATGTTGAAACTAACCAAGTTAATCAAAAGACTTAACTGAACCTCTGGGATACCGTTATAATTAATCAGTCATTGATTATTTTTAATACTTTAAAATGATTTGAACTATTATACCCAGCCCGTATGAAAAGCTGTAATTTATGCATAGATTTTCTAATCAGCAAATGTCAACATAAAGAGTAACACTTCACTAAGTTATTACAAGTAAGGAGAAAACAATATATTATTATCTCCCACACAAAAGGTTTGGAATGAAAAATTTAGATTTATTCCTTTTGTCTTAAAAACAAAAGCACCAAAACAGATGGAAGAATCCAATAGAGAAGATACAATGAAATACACTCCTAAAAACTCAGGAGGATAAAACTCTCAATTTTTCAGACCACCCTTTACTTCGCTTTTAAGGTGCTAAATTGTGAGTTGTCAGGACATAGGAAATAAAAACCTCTGGGCTCCACCTCCAGTATCACAGATGTTTACAGCTAGAAAGTGCCACCTAGACAGCCAGTCCAGTGATTTTCAAATAGAAATACACATAAAAATCACAAGGAATTACAAGTTATCTGGGTGCCAGATGGATCCAGCTACTGAGTCAGAATTTTAAACATATGTATTTTTAAAGGCAACTCCTGGGTAAAGAACAATTGTGTACAACTTGTTGATTCTAGAGCAGAAGCTGATAATTCAACTAAAAAGTACAATAGTAGGTACTTGTTTATGCATATCCTGGTATTCAAATAAAATGGAAAACTATATTTTTCTTAAATTAATAAAATAGTGCCACATAGAGTGGATGTGAGTGACTATTCTAACAGTTCTTCATTTTATGGTTCTACTAAGTTGTGACTTGCAATAAATCATTGAACAAATCCATGTCAAAGTCAGACAATCTCCAAATGTTCTCGCTACTCTTTTTTTTATAATTTTAAGATTTTATTTATTTATTTGACACACAGAGAGAGAGAGAGCAAGCACAAGCAGGGGGAGCAGCAGGCAGAGGGAGAAGGAGAGGCAGGCTCCTCCCTGAGTAAAGAGCCTGACGTGGGGCTTGATCCCAGGACCATAGGGTCATGACTTCAGCCAAAGTCAGATGCTAACCAAATGAGCCATCCAGGCACCCTAGTGAGTTATTCAAAACTTACAAGATGTTTAACCTAATCAAGTTTAAAAAAATGAATAAGAAAAATTCTTTTTTTGAGGTTTAATATTTCAGATGATATTTATAGGACCCATGACTTAAAAGCAATATCATTATATGACGCAGGAATAGTAGAGATTATATACAAGAGCTAAAACATATGAGATTTGATAAATTTTGTCACATTCCTATATAACAGAAATTATTGAGAATAAAATTTGTTACTATCTTTTTTTTTGCTACAAAAATGATATTTTTCTTTTCTCCATCAAGGAGTATTAAGCAGTTCTGTGTATTTGAAGAATTCTAGAGCTCCCAAACTCTGACCCTAAGTCAGAGTCTCTGTTAATTTCTATCAAGTGAGATGAAGCAAATCTTTATGGAGAGGGGAGACATGAAAGAAGTGAAGGTTTTTGTATTTGGACAGAGAACAGTTGGACTAATTCCACACTGATGGAGGGTTTGTAATCCCAGAGACAGAGCAGAACCCGAGGTTTTAGTAGTTCCAATTAGATATGCTGAAGGGACAACTGGGATCTCACTACTAATTAGCTAAACACCATGCACTTGAGGGATGCAGAGAAGGTTCTGGGAGCCAAATCTGGTTTGAAAGGATTGGAATCATTTGGCAGATTAGCCCATATTTGAAAGTAGCATGGGGATGACAAAACGGGCATTTCAGTAGGAGTCAAGATGAACTAAAGAGCAAAGGATATTCGCTCATGATCCTGGCTTGAGCCACCCCCCAGTGTTTATTCTCCAATCCCAAAGGGAGGAAATGGGCAACTCTCAAATGACTAACATGGATTTTTCAACCATATGGCGGTGAAGGTAAAGGAAGTTTTATTTTTACTAGAAAACACACAAATTCAGTTTGATTTTTGCACCAGGTATTTGGCAGAAAATTTCTATCTGTAGTATACTAGTATACATAATATGTATACATTTTAACATAGTTGTATATGAATAAAAACTTTGTCTTTTCCATGCATTAGTTCTACTGTGCTAGTTTTGTTTCTTCTTCTGTTATCAAAATTAAGCATTCATTATTCATGTAAGATATAGAGGAAAATGAAAGTAAAATGAGAGGAGAAAATACTTGAATAATTTGATCATATATATTTAAATAACCACAAAGAAATACTTACTCTCGAATATACCTAAGAAAGTTACATGAGAGAATAAATCTTACTCTACCCATTCTTAACATTTGTATCTTGTTATGTGCTAAGCATTCAAATTTGTCTTTTCTCTCTCATTGTTTTCTTAGGTTTACTGAACCATAAAGAAGAGAAAGAAGAAAACTGGTTCATTGTTACAAAATACTTTTCATTCTGGTTTCAAAGTCTTCTGATTTTCTGCTTTTTATGTAAACTCACATTCATGATGCTACATATAATCAGAAGGAGATGTTGCAAATGTAAAAATGTTAATTTAAAGCTACACTCCTACCAAGTTCAAAGAAGATGCAAACCTAATACAAGTGGCATTGCGTGGGTTGGTTTGGAGAGTTAGAGAAAAAAAAAAAAAAGCATGCTGATGACTCTTACAGCCAAGTATGAGTGCCTTATAGATTGAATTAAGTCATCTTTCTGGTTATCACAATTATTAAATATTTTGCAGAGGCATCACCTTCCATGTCTTTCTTTTTCTTTTCTACTTCACACCTTTAGCATTTCATGGTTTGTCTTTTTCCAATATGTTGGTAAAACACAGCAAATATGAAACTCAAACTGGACTTTGCTTTATTTCAATTATTCATGTTGCTTATTTTAGCCTGGCTTTATTTCAGTTATGAGTTTTAGCTCTGTCTGCTTCCCCCCATTTATTATTATGTAATATGTTATTTTTTAAATTACATACTATTTATTCCTACACAAAAGAGCAATATTTAATATAATATTGGTGTAATAGTTAACTTAGCAGGCTTGTGTGCTCAAACCCTACACATTCCAAAGGAAAACCTTTTAACTGGGTCCTGGAAGATAACCTCTGAGCATTGGAATATCCTGTCTAAAAACAGTGTCCTTGATACCTGATGACATAATATATGTATACATTGTGAAACTCTTACTACAATAAGGTTAATTAACACATCCATCCCATCACATAGTCACCGTATGCGTGTGTGTGTGTGTAGATCTACTCTCTTAACAGATTTCGTTTATATGATATAGTATTATTAACTACAGTTACCATGAAGTACATGACACCCCTGCAGTTTATTCATCCTATAACTGAAGGCTTGTGCCCTTTGACTAGCATCTACCTATCTCCCTCACCCTCCAGCTGCTGTTAACCACTATTCTACTCTGTTGGTTTAAGTCCCACTTTTTAAAATTCTTATTTTTCTTTACTCTTATTATAATAGTTTCTGTAAATAGGAGTCAAGATTTTAAACTATTACTAGCCTAAAGTTAATTTGAATAGCTTCTAACTGGCTATTTATAAAATGAATAAGTAAGAGAATACTATCCTTGCAAGTTCTATGATTTGATATGATACACTTTCCAAAGCTGCAGTCTCTACCTTGTCAAACAACTGGCTTAGGATGACACAGATAGCTGTGGCAAGTTCAGGTCGAGAAGTGGAATCTTATGGTTTTGGGTATGAAGCTCTTTCTACTACAATAAACTCCTATTATTGCTGAAGTTATCGCTGAAATCATAGGCTAAAATAAAGCTAACTGCATTATGAAAACTAAATGATTTACCTGCAGGTAAAAGGAACTCTGGCTCAAGCCATATTAAAAAATAAACCATGAGTGCTCTTGCATAATTAGACTCGGGGGGTTTCAGTCAGGAGTTCAACTATTGGTCAAGGGCCAGGTTTCTTCTGTCTCTCAGCTCTGCTGTCTTCAGGGTCACTTATCATTAGGCAGCACCCCACCCCCTTCCTTGGGCTCTGAAAATGGCAAAAGTAATTATACGTATAAAATCTAGTTGTTGGAAGGTCTAGAAGAGGTCACACCTACCTTTTCCTTACATCCAGTGAGGATACACCAGTGAGGAAGGCTTTCCCCAGAAAAATCACTCATCTCAGAGACCAGCCTAAAGTCACATGCCCACTCCTTCAGGAATCCCCCAAAGTGGAATGCAGTTAGAATGACTAACTAAGACAAAGCATCTGATATGAATAAAGATAATGCAACAGGGCCATTAAGTATACCTACATTGTAGCTAGGTAACTGATGCACCCTCCATTTCTGGTGCTACCCATCTAAATGTTAATTGTAATTCTCCATTTAGATGCCTGCCTTCCTTGTGGGAAAGAAACAATTTACCACAAATTAGCCTTTCATTGTAAAAACAAACAATGTCAGTACACTCATAGTCAAAATATGTCAGTGAAAATGAGTCTGTTTTTCAAAGCATTTTCTTCTAACTTCAACTAGTGTAGTCTTTTGGTGAAAATCAGCTTTGTTGCTAAAAGGATAAACTGTAAGCCTACACTAGTTGTGCAGCATTAACCTGTGTTGTATGTCATCTATTTTCTCAAGTCAGTCAGTGAATCCACCTTGAGTAGGTATTTTTTATGTCAGGCTTTCTGAAAAATGAGAAGCCCGAAGGGATCCCATTTTTGCCAATTGTGTCACAGTCCATTTAAGGCAGAGCGGCACAGGCTTGTGACAGAGGTGATGAATGGATATGTACTGAAGGGACAGCACCAACACAGACGAATGAACGAAATGATAGAAGTACAAAACAGATAGAAAACAAGATAAAATGTAAGATTATAAATTTCAATGAAATACATTACATGTGTATATAATACCTTGAATTATATAAAAGTATGTAAGACTAATGTCATTTTTAGAAAAATTTCTGAAAGTTTACACAAATCCAGTATTACCAAGAATTATGAATCCAAAGAATGATTTTGCTATTCTATAATATTTACATCAACTTATATGTAGTTATGAATGGAACATCTTTTTATTAAGTTAAAATAATATTGCTTGAGTTTCTGTTTTCTAATCCTAATAAATATATATATATATATATATATATATATATATATATGTCAACTTGACATATACACAGATTTTAACTATATTTGTAGGGGTAAATTTATGCTAGCCCAGATTAAGATAAATTAATAATATTCATGGATACTAACGAGATGAAGATCTTTGCAGGTAGAATTGTGCTCACAGGCATTCAGGATACAATCATCAATGTCTTGTTCACATCTCAAGCCAGCAAAACCCGGATTGCATAAGCAGGAGAAGCCATTAACCACTGAGAACAAGAGATAAGAGAAAATAATAACCCTTTAATAATGGTATGGGTAATGCTAATTATTCTAAAGAATGTTGCATTCAACTAAATGCATTTCACTTTTAACCAAAGAAAATGTGAATTCACAGCTCTCTACAGTATTTTCTAAATAACTATTTTGCTCAGTTCTATTTAATTTTAAAACTTTAATTTTGAAATAAAAACAATCACATAAACTTTTGGTAACAGTTTTCAATATCCAGTTTTTTTCTTCTTTCTATTTGTCAGTAAACAATACCTATGATAAATAGGTTACTTTTACATCAATTAACTTCTCCTTGAGTGTTTTAGGTTTAATAAACCAGAAGTTAACTCCTTTTTGTGTGACAAGGTAAAGTGGGTAGTGATCTGAAAGTTAATATTGAACTACTTAAGCCTTAGTTAAAAAGAGCTTTCACATTTCATCATGATCTTTTAAAAGTAATAATCAGCATCTGTCCTCTGTTTAATCATTAATGATAGAAAAAGAACAGTTTCTGAAGCATCTCAAGGAAGTGGTGACAGCATGAACTGTAATTATGGCTGCTTCTAGTCAGTCCCTGGGTTCTTCATTATACCTGAGATTTACCATGTAATCTACACTCCACTCTGCCTCTGTGCATGTACCTGCTACTGCTCTCATTAAACTTTGAGGTCCTGGGCGGCAAGAGAATTTTCAGGACACTGTGTGGTATTTAGCTGGCTTCTTGATTTCTGTAGCCATGCTTCTGAACAGCACGTGTACCTGGGCTTTTAAAGAAAACCAGCTCATACCTGTCAAGAAGAGAAAAGGGAGATACAAGGATGGCAGCTCTTTAGGCAGGATTTTACTACTATTATGTATTATTTTTTTCATGTGGCATCACGGTTTTTAACACCGCAGTGAATCAAAAAAATAAATACACGAGTATAGTTGTAAATAAATTTTACAACTTCGGATCAGTTGTGTTTCCTTATATGTTATATATGGCATTATGTATGTTAACAAATTAAAATCAAATGTTATATAATATGTAATTAAGACATTATAGAATATAATCCATCATAATGATATTTTAAAAATGTTTATAAATTTAAGTTTGGATACTGATGCAAATTGGCAAGTAACAAAAACTACAGTCAAAATAACTTTCTGTGTAGATAGAGATATTCTCTGCAGATTGATGAATTATTTTAAAAGAAAAACAACAACAATAGATAACTTTAAATTAGCAAAAGGTCTGAAAGAAAGAGATTGGTGTTAGGAAATAAAACTTTGATTTATTATCAAGAAATATGCTTTTTGAATGTTGACTATTCTGGGCTAAGAAGCTAAGAATGAAGCCAGATGAGAACCTGGGGAATTAAACTGGATACCACAGGTAAAATAAATAAACAAATAAACAACCATAATCTGTTTAAAATTTAAAACAAAGAAACAAAAAAAAATGTTTTTTCTCCCCCCATCTAATTTGTTAACTATGGGCTATGTTAAAACTTATCACCATTTTATCAGGAAATACTTTTTAAGCATATTGCCTTGTTTTGCTATTATTTTTTACCAGAAAATTCAGTACTATTTTTATTAGTTCTTGTTTATAAATATTCCATACTCCTGATTTTAATTGAAATTTTCTTTTTCTAAAATTTTTTATTGTTATGTTAATCACCATACATTACATCATTAGTTTTTGATGTAGTGTTCCATGATTCATTGTTTGTGCATAACACCCAGTGCTCCATGCAGAACGTGCCCTCCCCAATACCCATCACCAGGCTAACACATTCTCCCAACCCCCTCCCCTCTAGAACCCTCAGTTTGTTTTTCAGAGTCCATTGTCTCTCATGGTTCGTCTCCCCCTCCGATTTCTCCCCCTTCATTCTTTCTCTCCTGCTATCTTCTTCTTTTTTTTTTCTTAACATATATTGCATTATTTGTTTCAGAGGTACAGATCTGTGATTCAACAGTCTTGCACAATTCACAGCGCTCACCATAGCACATACCCTTCCCAATGTCTATCACCCAGCCACCCCATCCCTCCCCTTACCCCCACTCCAGGAACCCTCAGTTTGTTTCCTGAGATTAAGAATTCCTCATATCAGTGAGGTCATATGACTCATGTCTTTCTCTGATTAACTTATTTCGTTCAGCATAACACCCTCCAGTTCCATCCACATCATTGCAAATGGCAAGATCTCATTCCTTTTGATGGCTGCATATATATATATATATATATACCACAACTTCTTTATCCATTCATCTGTCGATGGACATCTTGGCTCTTTCCACAGTTTGGTTATTGTGGCCATCGCTGCTATAAACATCGGGGTGCACATACCCCTTCAGATCCCTACATTTGTATCTTTGGGGTAAAAACCCAGTAGTGCAATTGCTGGATCATATGGCAGCTCTATTTTCAACTTTTTGAGGAACCTCCATACTGTTTTCCAGAGTGGCTGCACCAGCTTGCATTCCCACCAACAGTGTAGGAGGGTTCCCCTTTCTCCGCATCCCCGCCAACATCTGTCGTTTCCTAACTTGTTAATTCAGATAAGCCCTGCATGAATTTGGATGTACTATTAATTTTATACTTAATATGCACTGAACATCATATATTAATTGTATTAAAACAAAGCTTCTGATGTGATAAAACTTCATAGTGAAAATATAGAGGTATTTTAGTAATGTATTGCCAATGTGGTGAATAAACACATGCTTGAGATTTACAATTTCACATTTACATATTAATAATTGTTTCTCATATATAGTCATTTAATAAATACTCTTAACTTGAATTCAGGAAGTTTGGCTTCCCAAGCTATCTTATATTTGAGAAAGTATTAAGAATAAAATATTTTAGATTTATGATGATATCAGTTTACATGTCTGATCTATTTTTAATAAATGTTTTGCTTCCCTGGTAGTTAAATTCCTTGGATGGGGTCCAAAATATATTATGGCTAATTCTATTATGAAATAGGTTAATATATCAGGTACTCAAAGTTTACATTTTCCATAATATATTATGTATGACCTCCAAAATTTTAATATTAGTTTCAGGTGTACAATATAGTGATTCAGCATTTCCATACATCACCCGGTGCTCACCACAACTTATGTCACTCAGAATACATCAGATCTGCCCCATATATAACCATATATAACCATTATTCTAGGGCTACCTAGATCTATTAAGTGTTGCTAACCACTCTCTGAGGCATACTTTTTAGTCCCTTCCTTATTTTATAGTGAACATCAGAAATTGAAGAGTCATTCCCAGCATCTCCAAATACCAATGGGCTTGAGATCAGAAATATGATAATAGTGACTTATTTCAAAGTAATTTGAGAATTTTACAATTTAAAAACACAATTTTTAAAGTGACAAAATCTGGAAAAAAAAAAGAAGAAAAGAGAAAAATGATGGTAAAGTCAGTTCAAATCAGGAGTTAGCAAACAGGTGGCCCATAGCCCCAAAATATATTTTGCTAGCTGCCATAGTGTTAGAAAAATTAATTCTATATTAATACCTACATAGATATTCCAGTTTGTGAGGGCCCTACTATTACCTGTTGTTTTAAGCTTGGGCTGCTTCACTCTATTTGGAAAAAAATCAGTTATGCTCTTTAATGACATGCACTTATAAAGCACTGGTTTAAAGAAAGTAATTCATAATTTCACCTAAATTATACCATTTTAAAATAAAATGACTTTCCTTCAAAATGTGTTTTTTCACAGATTATATTAGCCATTTATTCATTTAGTGAAGGATCACATAAAAATATATTTTAAAGGAGATAAAATAAAATAAGATGAACATCTTTTTTGTCAACATCCTTCTAGTGCACTCTTTTTTCCCTCTTCCTGCCCCTTCGTGATACCTAGTTCACAGGGCTATTTCATGACCTGTTTCTCCTGTGTTTCAACAAAAATTATCCATTTTAGACATGTCCTTCCATTTCAAAAACCATATTCTAATTTCTTCTTCCTTTCTTTCCTCTGATTCTTCCTTTTTCTTCTTCTGACTGTCTTCTTTTTCCTCTATTAATTTAAATTTCTTCAGGAATACATATTTGGTAGGAGGAAATGTGTGTGCATATATGTGTGTGTGTGTGTGTGTGTGTAATAGCTGTGATAAAATAATGATTTATTCTAAATCACTGTAAGCAGTGCCTCTCCTACCTATAAAGACTCTTTAAAAATCTACCACTAAAAATAAAGAAAAAAATGGCTAATTCTAACATCAGAGTATAAAAGTCACATCTCATTAGATTTTCTCATTTGCTACCATTATGCTCACAAGAATATAACTGAATTCATCATATGTGGGGGTGTTTTGTGAAAATAACCGGGATTGGCTTTGATACTCATGGCAGGATGAAGTCAGTAAATAATCAGGGTTGCATACTGAGTTATTCCATTACTGTGTCAGATTCTAAGTTAGACTTCTCTACAAGAATTGCTGTGACTGAGTGAACTCACTGTCATGGCAATATCCATGCAAGCAAGGGCTGGAACTGCACTCATTGACATTGATCTCACAGTGTGGAACTGCAAAGCCTTTCCCACATTGGCACTGGTACCCAAGGGGAGATATTTCTGGATCCATTTTCTTTCCAAACACAGCACCATTCTCACAAGGATCGGTAGCCTCACAAGGCCCAAAATCATGGTAAGAATCTGCAAGGGAATAATCAGAGTGTCAGTGCTTACTTAATGAACAAATCCCCACAACTGCTGTCACTTACCTGGCATGTGTCCGCATAAATGCATTCAACTTAGTCTCTAGGCAATGACTCAGAATTTTCTCCAATATTATCATTGTGATTCTCTCTCCCTACATTACAATTTAAGAAAGAAATGTTATTTATAATTTCTATGCTTCATCTAACAAAGCACCAGCAGGCAGCAATGTTAAGTGACAGCATCTTTAAAAACACCATTTTGTTTCTTCATACTTTATACCTCTTGTTCGACAATGTTCTCTGAAGACATTGCAATTAAAAAAAGTACATTATTGATGATTGATGTTCCCCGGGTTTTTTGTTTTTGTATTTGTTTTTCTGGTATCCTGGAGATTGGCTATCACTATAAGCTTTGCTTCATGGATTTGTTGTTATTCTCAAAACAAGTGCACAATGAAAAAAGAACATTTTAAAAAGGTTTTAGTCTTAAGAGTAACACCTCAGCCCTGAAACTAAGTTTTAAATTTTACTCAGAGAATGCAACTAGATAAAGCGATTGTCTCTGGGTAAAATATACACAAGTATTTAGAGATCAGAAATAAGATGGTTGACCCAAGGGAATACATATCAAACAAAAAATGAGGCATAAACAGCATTAAATTGTTCAACAAAGCAAAATCATTATTTAGATGTCAGTTTTCCAGACATAGTAAAAATATTTGTATATTAGATATTTGGATAGTATTTAAATAATAGCATTCATTCACCTAAATATGTAGCATAGTCATACAAACATAGCTTCCACAAGTGCCTGGCTGCACTCAGAAAAGAAAATATCCAATAATCATTATCCTTTAACTACTCAGCTTTTCTTAGTAACTTCTCAACTGTAGAGATGAAGTGATAATAAATGAACTGGGATAAGAGATAAAGTTTTTAAAGTTTAGAAGTATAGCTGTAGTTGGAGAAATTCTAAAACCTCTGGATCCCTATGGTCCTCCCCTTGTTATCAAGGATTAAAAAAAAAGGTAAGACAATCCTAGAAATTGCTGAAGGCATCAACAATGTACACAGTGAAAGATCCAAAATAATATAGTGTCATAAAATAAGAGCAATAGAAACTGTACCAAGTTGAGGGACACCTGGGTATTTCAGCGGGTTAAGTGTTCTGCCTTGGGCTCAGGTCATGATCTCTAGGTCCTGGGATTGAGCCCAGCGTTGGGCTCCCTGTTAAGCAGGGAGTCTGCTTCTCCCTCTCCCTATCCCCCTCCCCCTGCTTCTGCTCTCTCTCACTGTCTCTCTTTCTCTATCTCAAATAAATAAATAAAATCTTTAAAAACAGAAAAGAAAGAAACTGTACCAAGTTGAATAGACACCCAGTACTTCAGGTTTCCAAGTATAGTAAAAGAAGTAAAAATAAAAACTACTTCCAAAGAGCATAGAAACAAATTATTTCCTTCAATTAAAAAAACCTATTAAGTGGCTTTTTCTTTTCAAGAGCTATGGTAAATAGTATGGAGAATTCAAATAGGATCAAGGCTTCTTCCTTCTCCTTAAAAATTTATGAGATTGAAGTATATTGCAAATGGTACATTATTAGATACTATTTTATCATAATGAAAGTATTTTCTTTGCAAAATAAGAGAAATAGCACTGAACAACATTCACCAGAAACACATAAAACAATGAATTATCCTTAACAAAATGTACTCATCCATGCCCTTCTTTCTAATTACCTACTTCTAAATATTTAATTGTAAGAATAAGTATTTTGCTTTGCTCGTGAGAAGTTAATTTAGCTTCTTTCATAAATTGTTGCATGCATATAATCAATTAGATTGCTGAGCAATAATTCATACTTGTGTTTGAGAAGACACTCATGATATTCTCTTTTACAGAATATACATGAGTTCACTCTACCCTGAATACCATGTTGATTTGTATGCTAATTCAATATATAAATATTAGTGAGCTCCTACAAGGTGTCAAGCAATGAGATAGAAGCTGGGGTTATAAACAGTGAGGCTTCATATAAGTAAGTAAATCAATACAGTGTGATATGGGGTAAATGTGGTCAATTTCTCTTGCTAAGGAATCACTGTAGCAGGAAGAATGCTAATATAGCCTCCATGGTCCCCACTCCCTGCGTACATAGCCTGTAGAATCCTCTTCTTTAAGTAGGGGTGAGATTGGTGAAGGTGATGAAATATCACTCTGATGATTACGTTATATTATATTGCAAAAAGGATATGTAGAAATAATTAAAGTCACCTGATCAGATGACTTTGAGTAAATTGAAAGAGAGATTATCTTGGGAAGTTCTGACTTAATGAAGTGTGTCTTTTAAAGAAGCCAAAGGCATTCTGATCGCCTAGAAGGAAGAGAAATTAAGAAAACAATCCTCCTTACAATTGCAGCAAAAATAATAAAATAAATATGAATAAACTTAACCAATGAAGTGAAAGACATATATTCTGAAAACTATAAAACGCTGATGAAAGAAGTTGAAGAGGACACAAAGAAATGGAAAGATATAACATGCTCAAGGATTGGGAGAACAAATATTGTTAAAATGTCCATAACATCCAAAGCAGTCTACACATTTAATGTGATTCCTATCAAAACACCAATAGCATTTTTCACAGGACTAGAAAAAATAATCCCAAATTTGTATGGAATCACAATAGACGCTGAATAGCCAAAGCAGTCTTGAATAAGAGCAAAATTGGAGGTGTCACAATTCCAGACTTCAAGATATACTCCAAAGCTGTAGTAAACAAATGAGTATGGTCCTGGCACAAAAAATAAACATATAGGTCTATGAAAGAGGATAGAAAACTCAGAGATAAATCCACAATTATATGGTCAATTAATCTTCAACAAAGGAGTAAGAATATCCAATGGGAAAAAGAGTCTTTTCAACAAATGGTGCTGGGAAAACTGGACAGCTACACGCAAATGAATGAAACTGGACCACCTTCTTACACCATACGCAAAAATAAACCGAAAATGGATTAAAGACCTAAATGTGAGACCTGGAACCATAAAATTCCTAGAAGAAAGCTCAAGCAGTAATTTCTCTGACATCAGCTGTATCAACATTTTTCTAAATATGTCTCCTGAGGCAAGGGGGAAAAAAAGCAAAAATAAACAATATATTGGGGTATATCAAAATAAAAGGCTTCTGCACAGCAAAGGAAGCAATCAACAAAACTAAAAGAAAACCTACAGAATGGGAGAAGATATTTGCAAATGATATCGGATAAAGGGTTAGTATCCAATATATAAAGAACTAATCAAACTCAACACCCCAAAACAAACAACCCAACCCAAACAGAAGACATGAACAGACATTTCTCCAAAGAAGACATACAGATGGCCAACAGACACACGAAAAGATGCTCAACATCACTCATCATCAGGGAAATGCAAATCAAAATCACAATGAGATATCTCACTCCTGCCAGAATGGCTAAAATCAAAAACACAAGAAACAAGTGTTGACAAGGGTGTGGAGAAAAAGAAATCCTCATGCATTGCTAGTGAGAATGAAAACTGGTGCAGCCACTATGGAAAACAAAAGGGAGTTTCCTCAAAAAATTTAAAATAGAATTACCATATGATCTAATAATTTCACTACTGGGTAGTTACCCAAAGAATACAATAAACAAAAACACTAATTCAAAAAGATACATGCACCCTTATGTTTATTGCAGCATTATTTTTAGTAGTCAAAGTATGGAAGGAGCCCAAGTGTCCATCAACAGATGAATGGGTAAAGAAGATGTATAATGGAATATTACTCAGCTATAAAAAAGAGGAAATCTTGCCATTAGCAACAACATGAATGGATCTAGAAAGTATGATGCTAAGTGAAACAGGTCAGAGGAAGACCAATACCATATGATTTTACTTATATGTGGAATTTAAGAAACAAAACAAATGAACAAAGACAAAACGAGATAAACTAAAAAAAGAGACTCCGAACTATAGAGAACAAATTGATGGTTACCACAGGAGAGGTGGGTGGAGGGATGGGTGAAATAGGTGATGGGGATTAAGAGTACACTTATCATGATGAACACTGAGTAATGGATAGAAGTGTTGAATCACTATATTGTACAACTGAAACTAATATAACACTGTGTGTTAACTATACTGGAATTTAAAAAAAAAGATGTTAATGTTATAAAAGTAAGGAGGAGGTAAATGAAATTCAAATATTTGAAATAATATCTCTGTACATTGAGACAAGATCATAAAATGCTTTGTGTTCCACAGGACTTGGACCTGTGTGCATTGAGAAACCATTAAAATCTTTCCTTAAAAGTTGTAATGAGGTATACTAAGCCTGTTCACACTGAAAATTACATTGCATTTCTAAGTTGTATTTAAAAATATATATAATGTTTATTTTTTTCCCTGAGGTTTTATTTTGCTGAAAACTATATCTTGTTGACACAATTTAAAATCGAGAAGTTATGATAATACACATTTTATTTGTATACACAGTTGGTAGAAAAAATTAAAAACCTATTTTCATTAGTTTCCTTTTACAACTATGTCATCAATATGCAAAATCCCAAATGCCTAGGCTCCAACTAAAGTTGTACTGGTAGTAAAAATGTGCATTTAACTGAACTATTTTCCTCTAATTGAAATTTGCATCAATCAAATTAGTATGCTACTTTCAAGTGTATGAATCACTTTTAGTATCAAGTTCTTTACAATTTTGTTAAACTTCTTAAAGAAAAATACTGTTTTTGAAAGCTTTAAGTTGATATAGATGTTTATGGAAATGTGAAAATGCTAAACATGAGTCCATATTAGTCTAGTGGTTGAATTTTTTCTTTATGATGATTTAGATAAATTTAAGAAAAATGCTGTTTAAAAATTCTGAAGTGATAGCAAAATTCAGAGAGTTATAAAAAAATAGCAATGTTATAAATTAGTAAATAATAGGTTAGGTGCTACAGTTCTGTTAGGAGGTATCATATAAGAGATGTAAATGACAGTAATAAAGTCACAATGACATCCACTACAGAGATACATGAAATGGAAATCAAGTCCTCCAACTTTCACAATCTGCAACAAAAACTTGAAAGGATCACCCCAGACAGTGTAAATTCTGTCACTGCAGAGAGTTAGAGGGGTATGTGCTGGGTAAACAGAGTAGTTCTTTACGAAGCATATGTCAAAGTATTAAAGATGTACTCTTTATATCCTCTTAATACCCATTATGAATCTATTATCCAAACTGTAAAAGAGAGACAATGCTTTTTACTAAACAGAAGAGCCAGATGACACTGTATGTCTTTAATGGATATTAAGGTGGTAATAAGTATTTTTGTGCATTTAAATGACCAGAGAGGTCTACAATTATCTACCATCATAAATTTCATGTGGACTAATGAAGCCTGAGTAATGATTTTTATGGGGAGATATTATTGCTCTCTTTCTCCTCCACTTCCATCTCTGTTCCCACTTCTAACTTTGTATATATACAGTATTGCTAATTTTTGTACTTATTTGCAATCTTAGCTTAAGTTTTATTTTGAAAAATTATAGATACAAAAAGGAAAAATTACCTTTCTGTATGATATCATTTTGAATTTTGGAAATAAAAAAGAAATTGTTAGATTATCTCAATGCATTCAAACTGAAAAAGTGTCAAAGATGAAAGATAATTGAGACCAAAGCAAGAAAGGGGTGACATAGTTCTCTTAATCCAATAATTTCTGCATTAATATTTATTTTAAAACATTGTAAATTTTAGATTAAGATAAATCCATTGATAATTATGTCTAATAGGAATATTTTAATCCTTTAAATGAAATTTTTATGGAGCTATACCCCCATAGAAACTAATGAACTAATTATTCTTAACTCCCCCTTTCCCTTCTTCCTCACCTGTGTTTCTAATGAAATATAAACAAACATCTTGTCTTAAGCCAGTCTTATTGCCACTTTCAGAACCTTTGTCCTGTTATTTTTTGACCCATCCATTTTACAAAAAAATTCAGTCACCCACAAAATAGAGTGTGTGGTTAAAACTGTGAACACAGGGACACCTGGGTGGCTCAGTCAGTTAAGTGTCTGCCTTCGGCTCAGGTCATGATCCGAGGGTTCTGGGATGGAGCCCCATGTAGGGCTCCCTGCTTGGTGGGGAGCCTGTTTCTTTCTCTCCCTCTGCCTGCCACTCCCTCTCCTTGTGCTCTCTCTCTCTGTCAAAAAATAAATAAAATCTTTAAAAAATAAAAAAAAGACTGTGAACACAGGAATCACAATCATATGCTAGAAAATACTTAATTTTATACAAAAAGAAGAGAGTAATTGAGGAGAGGGGAACAAAAAAAATGTAAGACATATAGAAAAAAATAGCAAAACTAGTGGCATAAAACCTACATTATCAATAATTATGGTAAGAGAAATAAGCCAGTTATAGAAGTTCACATCACATTACATTTATATTAAATGTCCAGAATAGGCAAATCTATGGAGGAAGAAGGTAGACTGTAGCTGCCTAGGGTTGGAGGAGGGAGGGAGATGAAGAGTGACTGCTACTAGGTACAGAGTTTTTTTTAGGGGTGATGGAATGTTCTTAAATAAGGTTGCAATGATGGTTGCTCAAATCTGTAAATATGCTAAAATCTGCTGAATTGTATAAACACCTGAATTTTATGATGTATGAATTATATCTCAATAAAGCTACTAAATATAATATAGTAATATTATCTTTTTAATAATATTAACTGATATTCCTGTTAAACCCTGGTTAGTCTCCATTAGGTCAATCCATTATTTGATTAAGGGGAGAATAGATACCATACACAATTAAGAATTCAATTGATCAGGGTTATTGGCCTATAATTTTATTTTCTTATAATGTCCTTATCTGACTTTGGTATCAGGGTAATGCTCACCTTTTAAAATGGGCTTGGGAGTGTTTTCTCTTGTTCGTTTTTTTTTTTTTTTTTTTTTTTTTTTTTTTGGAAGTGTTTGAGAAGGATTCTTCTCTAACTGTTCAGTAAAATTCACCATGAAAGCATCTAGTCCTAGGCGTTTCTTTGGTGTGAAGTTTTTGATTACTGATTCACTCTCTTTACTCATTATTCGTTTATTCAAATGTTCTATTTCTTTATGATTCAGTCTTGGTAGGTTATGTGTTTCTAGAAATTTATCCATTTCTTCTAAGTTATCCGATCTGTTGGCATGTAATTGTTCATAGTAGTCTCTTATGACCCTTGTATGTGCTTTCTGCAGGCATGGTGAAATGATTTTTTTAGCAAAGGTCTGAAAGGCTGAACCTCTGATCTTGATAGCCATGGTAAACTTAGCAGCAGTGAAAGCTAAATCCCTGAAGTGCAGGGTGGTGAGGTGAGCTTGAGAGAATGAGAGAATGATCTTACAATGAACAAGGAAAGAGAATAGACCACAATTTACATCAATCTTGGTCTCTCAGCAGAGGATGGTACCATGGCAGAAAAGGGCAAACAGAGCAAGCACTATGAGAAACGTCAATAGAAGCCAGAGAAACTCAGGTACAACACACAAATAAAACAGTTTTCTCCAAGCCATGATATTACATAAACCACCTCTAAATCCAGATGCCACACTGAAGTGAGGGGGAAAAAATCCCAAAAGAAGAAATCCCCCAAAACACAGATTATTTAACACAAAAGAAGTTGGCATTTAATCTGGGAATAACCGACCACCTTATATCAACGACAGTACTTTTAATAATCAAGCTTATTTTATTTCCTCAGCAGCAATAGTACCTTCAATGGTATGTTGAGATCAAATATAAAAGGAAGTTGCTTGTCTGCAAATTTACATTTTTAGTACAGTATATTTTGATCCTGTACACAAACTTCGAGATGCTGACTTTCAGTTTAACGAAGAGCAGGCAAGCTTGGGACACAACAATCCCCTACTTCCCACTGCTGTGATACATCGCACAGTATTGTAGAGGTCACTCAAGAATAATATAAATATTTTGCTTTTAGGTGGAACAGCAAGTATTCATCAGGGAATGCATTCAATCTAGTATAAAGTTAAGTCTAGATCCTTGTCTAGTCATTTTCCCAATCCCATATCTTAATGTCACTGATAGGATTACAGTTTTCAAGAATATTTCTCCTGTGACAAGACATTTAATTAAAATTTCAGATGAAAATATAGTGCATAGTGGTCCAATGAATTAAACAATCTCAAGTAAAAAATGGTTGATGAAGTTAAAAGTTTGAAGAAAGCACAACACTAGTCAAGACTCAAGATTCAGAGGCTCCTGCATCACATGACTACAGCCCTCTTCTTTAATATGGACAACTTTAGTCTCCCAGGTGGTCTTATTTTGTCATCACATTTTACAAAGTTAAGTTTACTTTGGAAAATAGTAATAAATGTGTATCTATAGCTTCGACTCAAGAGTAAATAAAGGATAAGATTAACAGTATAATGAAAATATTTCTAGTATTTGTATGTTGAGGGAGTTTTGATTCACTGATGAGGCACATAGAGTCAGTGTAAGGTAGGACCTGAGACATGATTTAGGTAATATTCATAATAATAACAATCACTTAGGGGCACCTGGGTGGTTGAATCCATTAAGTGTCCACCTTCAGTTCAGGTCATGATCTCAGGGTCCTGGAATAGAGCCCCACATTGGGCTCCCTGCTCAGTGGGGAGTCTGTTTCTCCCTCTGCCTCAGCTGCTCCCCTGCTTGTGCTCTCTCTCTCCCCTGCCCCACAAATAAATAAAATCTTTAAAAAAATAGTAACAATCACTTAGAACTTAAAACACAGTAGATACTATTTTAAGGGATTTATTTATTTATTTATTTATTTTTAAAGATTTTATCTATTTATTTGAGAGAGAGAATGAGATAGAGTATGAGAGGGGAGAGGGTCAGAGGGAGAAGCAGACTCCCCGCTGAGCGGGGAGCCCGATGTGGGACTCGATCCCGGGACTCCAGGATCATGACCCGAGCCGAAGGCAGCCGCTTAACCAACTGAGCCACCCAGGCGCCCCACTATTTTAAGGGATTTATATGTGCAAACTCATTTTATCCTTACAAAGAACTTGTGAATGGTTATTGCTATTACCCCCCCTTTTTTAGATGAGGAAATTGTAGCACAGGTTAATTATGTCACAGGGGGGCCATGCTCTGTCCCAGACATCTGGCCCCAGATTCTATGAATTCAATCACAGTGCACTGCTGCTCCTCATGCTTTTCAGTTTTTCAAAACTATGTTTGTTTACTGGTTTGTTTTTTAACGTAAGAAGTACCAAATAATTTCATGTAAATAATCTTAAATTAAAAATCCATTTTGCTTTGTATTTAATCTGAGTTGCCCACCAGTTGAAAATCACAGGTTTTGATGAAAATTATTACCTTAGTTCTAGTGATTCTATGCAAGCAGCAAATATACATAGCTTTTAAAAAAGGCCCTGAATATTAAGTCCTAGGAACTAACACTCAACCTTGTTTGAAAATGCTCCAAAGTGACTTTTTAAATAACCTTGAAAAAAGTTAGTTGTACCTCTAGCCATTCAGTGAGTATTATCAGTCAGTGATTGGTTTCAGCAATTTCATGGCATAAATCCTCAACATAAATCCTCAACTAGAGTGATTAAAGGTAGTAAATTAGGTTAGAGCCTAAAATTGAATCAAATAGAAGCAGACAAATTCCTCTACGTTATCCCTATATAATAAAACTCTTCTTGTATATGAAAAACATTATTATATTCTAAGAAAATTTAAGTCACATTTAAATTCCCAAGAAAAAATACTCTTCTGAATATCTTAGAGATTAAATTATTCAACAGACTTTACAGAGTATATTTGTGCCATCATGAAACTGAAAATCAATATGCATTACTTACAAAATATACACTTGATAAAACATATTTAGCCATAGCAAATTTTAAGAGTTCTGAGCTCCCTTAAATCCATTAAACATATAAACCATCAAATGTCAAAGATGAAGCAATAGCATATTATTTATTTAAAACAAAAAGGGTGAAAAGCACACGTCACCTTTACTAAAATCTCTGCAACAAAGAAAATGAATTGATTTTAAACAAATGGGTTTTAATGGATGTATAAATCCAGATAATTTCCCTATTGAGATATGCACAATATTTGATTCTGATCTTCTCATCTATTCAACCATTTAGAGAATATAAGTTATTAAAAAACAAAAAGTAAGAATTCTTTTATCCAGCAAATATACAGTGAGAGCAAATGGTGCAAGTCTGGAGGAGTTAAGCATTCAAGCAGATAAAAAGAAAAAAAATTCCAGGCCTCAATGACTTTGAATTTTCAATAACAGAGCCAATGTGTATCTATGAGTATAATACTTGTTTTAATGGAACTTTATAGGGGCGCCTGGGTGGCTCAGTTGGTTAAGCAACTGCTTTCGGCTCAGGTCATGATCCTGGAGTCCTGGGATCGAGTCCCGCATCGGGCTCCCTGCTCGGCGAGGGGCCTGCTTCTCCCTCTAACCCTCCCCCCCTCTCATGTACTCTCTGTCTCTCTCTGTCATTCTCACTCTCTCAGAATAAATAAATCAATCTTTAAACAAAATGGAACTTTATAAAGGGTACAATGGGACAAAAAGGAAGGGTCATTAGTAAAGACTACCCAGGGCAGTGACACTTCGACATAAGTGTCTCAAAATTAGTACAAGTCATTTGTATACAAAATATGTTTTGAAATTGGTCCATAAATACAAAATTCCTGATAGCTGAATTATCCCCAAAGTATGCTAAAATGCCATATGTGTTTTTATTGGTAATCCTGTATCACTGTTCCTAATTCTTCATCAGTCATTGCCTTTCTATGGCCACTCAGTAATTCTTCAATACTCTTCCTTGGAGAGATTGAAAAAGACTTTAGTCACTTACTTCATTCACAAAGTCTTGTATCTGAAGTTTAATTAGGAGAGAGCAGAGTCCAAAATTCTATCTAGCACTTTGGCAAATACTGTCGGGAAGCAAGTGCTCATTCAGATATCTCTATCACCACATGTATTTTTCTGGTGTTTCTCACTTGTTTATTTATAATGTTTTTTTCTGACAGTGAGCAGGTTCCCATTATCTACAATTATTTACTTATCTGTTCAACCCTAGCATACAAGTAGTTTCAGCCTTGTTAACCTTTACCTCTGTGAGAAACAAATTTACCCCAAGATATGCTAATTATGTTCAGAATTTTTTGGCATGTAACTTACTATACACAAACTCTGTTTTTCAAAGTTATTTAGGTCAGCTCCATTTGTCCCTTCTTCATTTAGTAAGGTTATGTCGTACATATGTAATGAAATTGGATTTATTTGTGACAGTCTGCATCCTGTGACTGGACCCTCCACTACCCTGGTTGATTCTGTTTTTAATTTGTATACAGTAAAGTTTTTTTTTTAATTTTTTATTGTTATGTTAATCACCATATATTACATCATTTGTTTTGGTGTAGTGTTCAATGATTCATTGTTTGTTCATAACACCCAGTGCTCCATGCAGAATGTGCCCTCTTTAATACCCATCACCAGGCTAACCCATCCCCCTACCCTCCTCCCCTCTAGAACCCTCAGTTTGTTTTTCAGAGTCCATCATCTCTCCTGGTACGTCTCCCCCTCTGACTTACTCCCCTTCATTCTTCCTCTCCTGCTATCTTCTTCTTTTTCTTTTTTCTTAAAATATGTTGCGTTATTTGTTTCAGAAGTACAGATCTGTGATTCAACAGTCTTGCACAATTCACAGCGCTCACCGTAGCACATACCCTCCCCAATGTCTATCACCCAGCCACCCCATCCCTCCCACCCCCAACCACTGTATACAGTAAAGTTTACTCTGCGGGTGCCTGGGTGGCTCAGTCAGTCAAGCGTCTGTCTTTGGCTCAGGTCATGATCCCACTTCTGGCTCCCTGCTCAGCGGGGAGCCTGCTTCTCCCTCTCCTGCTCCCCCTGCCTGTGCTCTCTCTCTCTCTGTCAAACAAATAAGTAAAATCTTTAAAAAAAAGTTTCCTCTGTACTGCATGTTTCTATTGATTTGACAAATGTATAGATTCATGTATCTACCATCTGAATACCACATAGAACAATTACATCAACCTAAAAAATTTCTGGAATACCCCATTAAAAATAATCCATCCATAAGCTTCTTGTCAATCACTGATCTGCTTTCCTTATATTTCTGCCTTTTCCTGGATGTCATGTAAATGGAATCATGCAATATGTATCTTTTATGTCCAGCTTTATTTACATAAAAAATACATTTAAGTTTCATCAATGCTGTGTTATTCAGTAATTTGTTTCTTTTTATTGCTGAGCACTATACCATTGTATGGAGGTACTAGAATTTGTCTATCCAGGCATCTGTTGAAAAGCATGTCATTTGTTTCTAGTTTTTTGGTAAATATGAAAATAGGTATAAATGTGAAGTAGAGACATTTCATATGAGTTTTTGTGTGAATGTAAGTATTCAATTCACTTGAGTTAATACTTGAGTGCTGGTTCATATGGTAAGTGTATGTTTAATTTATAATAAACTGCCAAATTATTTTCCAAAGTGACTTTACCATTTTGAATTCCCATCAATCCCAATGATGACACTTTTGGTTGCTCTGACTCCTCACAAATATTCAGCATGTTTGTTTATTTGCTTTTTGTTTATTTCATTCTATCCATACTAATAGGTATATGGTGGTCACCATGGAGTAGTAAGATGAATTTTTCTAACTTTTTATTTTAATATTATTCAAAGCTTTCACAAAAAATTAAAAATTATACAAAAAACTCTAGTACTTTATTGGAGTAACAAAATGTTTATATTTTGCTATATTTGCATTAATCTTTCCTCTTTATGTTTATCTGTATTACATGTATTTATATTATATATTATCTATATCATATGCATTTCTCTTTTTTTTAAGATTTTATTTATTCCTCTGAGAGAGCGAGAGCATAAGTGGGGGAAAGGGTAGAGGGAGAGGAACAAGGAGACTTCTACTTAGTGGGGAGCTCAGTATGGGGCTCAATCCCAGGACTCTGAGATCATCACCCAATCTGAAGTCAGATGTCCCCATATGCCTTTCTTTTTTGTGAACCATTTAAGAGAAAGTTTGAAATATTATAGACTAGCTACCCTTAAGTATAGCAGCATGCATTTTCCAGTAACAGTGTTATTCCTTACACTGTCACAGTATAATTATTAAAATCAATATAATTATTTAACTCACAGCACATATTCGAATTTTGTCCATAGTCCCAATAAAATCCTTCACAGATAGCTTCTTTTTTTTTTTTTTTTTGGTTCACATCAAATCCAAGTTCACATCCTGAATTTAGTTATGATTATCTTTAGTCTGGAACAGTTATTTATATTTTTTTGGTCTTTCTGGACCTTGACATGTTGTATATTACATCCCAGTAATTTTGTAAAAGGCCCATCAAATTTGGCTTATTTGATGTCATCTTATGATGTAAATTCAGGTTTTATGTACCTTTGGAAGAAATACAACAGTGTATCATTCCAGGGGCATATTAAGTTCCTTTGTTCCAATATTGGTGATGTTATTACAATAAAAACTTGTAATTTGTCCCTTTGGATTTAACAAATAATTTTTGGAGAGTTATCTTAATACTATGTACACATCCTGTCTCTTGTGAATGGTTCACCAATTATTTCAAATAACCATTGACGATCTTCAACTCTACCATTACTTTCATATTTGTTAGCTGATATTATGCTATAATGAAGATTTCCCTTTATACCTCCCCAAGTATTTGTCTATTTTTCACTTGATCTTAGCCAAAAGGCCAAGAAGCGATTGTCTATTTTTCACTATATATTTATGTAAGAATCGAGGCATCAATTATTATAGTATTAAATGAATTATAATCCATTAACTTTAGTGTTCAAATTTTCTCATATTTGGCCAAAGGGAGCCCTTTCAAGCTGGCTCCTTTGTTCCTTTTGATAATTCTCATTTTTCTTTGATTTCTGCTTTATTATTAATGAAAAAATGTACTTATGATTTATCTTATCTTTTCCCTTAGAATTTGTATTTTCTCTAAAAAGCTCTCTAAAAAGTAGAGAATGATATTTAGAAATTAAAATCTGGGTGATACGAGTGCTGAGTATCAATGGACAGAGCTCAGAGTTATGTGTGAATGCATATGTGTATATATATATACACACACACATATATTTTCTATATCTGTATATACACAGATATACATGCAGACACACACACACACACACTCACGTCAGGTTCAAGGTGATACATAAAATTTCACTCAATCATCCAATACCACTGGGCACATTCTAGGACAGCATAATATAATGATGCATGAATGTATATAGTTACATTTATGTTTCTATGTCTACTTATTAAGAACCATGAATTCATATTCATACCTTCAATTGCTAGCTAATACCACGGAGTGTCTTTTAGTTCTCCGTCTTTCCATATGTGTAAATTCCTTCACTACCTGTGAGATATCTAATTCCTATTATTGTCAGTATATTTACTAATTTGCTCAAGACTATAATACACAGAAAAAAAATTTTAGAATTGCTAACCCAAACCAAAATTGCTAAGCAAAACTACTAATGAGAAATCAACTTAGTCTTATTTTTTGCTAAAATTTACATTAAGAATAAATTGTAAGTGTGCAGTAGATGGGTTTTTATAAATGCATACTTTTTAATCCATACGTACTCCTTTTCAAGATTTAGAACTTTTCTATCACCTCAGAAAATGTTCTGTTTTACCCTTGCCAAGCAACTCTGTCTCTGGAAACAACTACTTTTCTAATTTTTTTTTTTCCTATTTGAGAAATAACGTAAGTGGAATCTTGTAATACATTCTTTTTGTCCACATCTTTAGGTTCAGGATACTGTCTGAAATGTTCTTGTGTATTAATATTAGTAGTTTGATATTTCCTATTGCTATGTGATAGCCCATTGTATGTATCTATCACTAGTTGGTTTATATCTTTTTATGTTGACAGATATTTGGATGTTTCTAGGTTTGAATTACTATAAAACTGTTATAAACATTCCTGTAAATGCTTTTTATAAACAAATATTTTCATTTCACTTGCTTATATACCTAGGATTCAGTTGCTGTTCCTATGTTAAGTGTATGTTTAACTTTAAAAGTAACTTCCAAACTCTTTCCCCAGATTTTTTACATTTTATTTTCTATCAGCAATTTTATTTTTTCTTGAGGGAGAGTGTGTGTGTGTGTGTGCATGTAGGGGGAGGGGCAAAGGGAGGCGGGGAGAGACAGAGAGAATCTTTAGCAGGCTCCACACCCAGCATGGAGCCCAATGCAGGGCTCAATCTCATGAAACTGAGATCATGACCTGAGCCGATATCAAGAGTGGGATGCTTAATTGAATGAGCCACGCAGGTGCCCCTATTTTCTATCAATAATTTTAAATCTCTATCATAAATGTATAAGAGTTTATTTACTCCACATTTTCAGAAGCATTTTTTTATTTTAGACACTTTAGAGGAGTATCCACTTTTAGCTTTATTTTGCAGTTCCTTGATGATTAATGATGATATGAATTTTTTATTTGCTTATCCTCCTTTATGAATGGTGGTTCCAGTCATTGGTAAATTATTTTCAATATTTTGTTTTATTTATATTTTGAATATTCTGCTGTTAGTCTTTTGCCAGAGAGATATTTGCATATATTTTCTCCCATGTTTATCTTGTTATTTTCTAACAGTATTTTTGGTGAGGAAAAATTCTAAATTTGATTAGACTAAATTATGTTTTCTTTTATGGATATTGTTCTCTTTGCCTTTTCTAATAAACAAAAGCTTCCTCTTACGTCAAAAAGAGCTTCTTCCACGTTTTCTCATCAAAGCTTTATGGTTTTAGCTTTTACATAAAGATTAATGACCATCTAAAACCAATGTTTTGGGGTGCCTGGGTGGCTTAGTCGTTAAGCATCTGCCTTCGGCTCAGGTCATGATCCCAGGGTCCTGGGATCGAGTCCCACATCGCGCTCCCTGCTCTGTGGGAAGCCTGCTTCTCCCTCTCCCACTCCCCCTGCTTGTGTTCCTGCTCTCGCTATCTTTCTCTGTCAAATAAATAAAATCTTTAAAAAAAATAAAATAAAACCAATGTTTTGTGTATGGTATGAAGTAGAAGTCAATGCCACTTTTTTCCTACATAAATATCTATTTATTCCATTACCACATGTTGAAAAGACTTTCATTTTCCTATTGAATTGTTTCAGATCTTTTGTTGAAAATAAATTGTATAAATGTGGTTCTATTTCTGGAATCTCATTACACTTCCATTGATCAATTTTTCTTCCTTCCTTCCTTCCTCCCTCCCTTCCTGCCTTTTTCTCTCCCTCCCTTGTTCCCTTCCTTCTTTCCTTCCTTTCTTGCCTCCATTCTAATAAAACACTCTTTTGATATTAAGTTATAAAGTCTGATAGTATAACTTCTCCAGACTTGTCCTTTTACCCAGACTATTTTTGCTATTATAAGTTCATATAATCCCATATTTTAAATCAAGTTGTCAATTTTTCAAAAAAAAAAACACTTCTTGCATTACAACAGGCATTACTTTGAATTTATAGATCATTTTGACCACACTCATTCTTCCAATGTATGATCAGGTTACATTTTTTCCATCTTTATAAATCTTTAATTTCTCTCAGCAATGTTTTATAGTTTTCTGCATAGACATTTTTAAATTTTAATTTATACCCTAAGATTTTTATGCTTTTGCAACTTTTGTAAAAGGACTTTTTGGAAAGTTTTATTTTCTAATCTCAACATAAGCCTGATGCTTATGCTTTTAGGGTATTCTCTTAGAAGAGAGTGTGTATTTTGCATGTAGATGAAAAGTAAATAATTTGTGGTCACATGGCAGACTATAGCAGAGAAAAATAACTATGACCCCTCTTCTTCAATCTGGATGAGCTCTGTGAATGTTTGCTTAATGGAACCCTGCACAAGTGTTACTTTGTCAATTTTTTTTTTTTTTGGCATAGATCTTAAGAGACTGGCAGTTTCCAGTTCCTCTCAAAATACTCACTCTAAGAGCAAGTTTTCTAATATCAGCAGTAATGACATTTTCATCAAAACCTACTTTGTTGTGTTGGGCTGTCTTTTCCATTTTAAGATGTTTTTAGAGTATCCTTTGACTCTATTAGTTTGCCAGAGATTCATTACAAACTGGGTAGCTTAAACAGCAGAGATTTATTCTATTACAGTTCTGGAGGCAAGCAGTCCAATATCCAAGTGTTGACAGGGCTGCTTCCATCTAAGGATTTTGAAAGAGAATCTGTTTCCTGTCTTTCTCCTAGCTTCTGGTGGTTAGCTGGCAATCACTGGTATTCCATGGTTTGTAGAAGAGTCACCAAATCTCTGCTTTCATCTTCACATGGTGATCTCCTTCAGTGTGTGTCTGTGTCTAGATTACCCCTTTTGATAAGGACACCAGTCATATTGGGTTAGGGGCTCATCTTACACCAATATGACTGCATCTTAACTATTTACAATCTGAAATGACCAGTACTGACAAATAAGGTCACATTCTAAAGTACTGGAGGTTAGGACTTTAACATAGAAGTTTTGGAAGGGCACAGTTCAACTCAACATAACCACTAGATGCCCCTCTTACCCCTCCAAAATAGCTCTAGACTTTGCCAAATGTGCCCTAGAGGGGCAAAAGCATATTCATTTGAGAACTGCTGCTCTAAAAATTCCAACTTCCACAAAACCTGATTACTTTTGTACTGCCACGTTATGAGGAAGCCTAAGGTAAGCATATGGAGAGACAGATGGACAAGAGTGGTCAGCCATGTCCATATGACAAAAAGGGATAATCAATGGCCATTTTAAGATATTATGTACTGTAGTCTAACCTCTGGTCACTCTAACTCATATCACCCAGGTGAAGAATATATTATTGTCACGCACAAATGTCTTGTCCCATTGGAATTGGCTTAAAATCTAGGCTGTCATTATTTAAATTAAGTTCAGATGTAGAAGAGGCTACTTGATTATAGCTTCTTTATTTCAGCATTTGAGGATAGCTTTTCTTGATTCAGAGACCTGAAAATTAAAAAGACAAATTTTCTGCTCACCCATACCGTTGATATACAGAGCTGAGGCAGAGATAAGAATACTGCAATGGACACACATTCAAAAGGGGGAGGAAAGGGAGGAAGAAACATAAGTAAAGACTGGCCCATAGTACTTCTGTGATCTGCTAGCCATTAAGTAATGGCTCATGTTTGCAGCTGCGTAACTTTCTCAGCTTGCTTCCTGCCAGACCCAAACATTTCTTTGAACTATTTCCTCTCTACCTTGGGGTGAGGGTTGGGTTATGTCCTTAAGATTTTTAGAAGTATTTTTGTCTAGCTGAGTGGGTCTATGTGCCTTTGCTTTAACTTATTCTATTGTCTTAACACAGGGTTTTAAATCCATGCACCTTTGATCTCACCCCTGAAACTCAATTTCTCTGGTAATATCCTGGATTTGATCATTGCCCTGAGTCCATTTTGAAAATCTGTTGCCAGCTGGAGAGTCTGGAAATAACAATCATATTTATTTTCCAACACAGCAGTCATGAGTTAAAAATATGTTTTCTAAAATCTGGTTGGAAACAGTTTCAACGTTAGCTCATCTACTTCCTCTCCTATTTATCGTAGACCACTAAATGAAGCTATTTGATAATTTCAAAATTTTACCCTGGAATCTTTGCCAAGTCTGTGAGGTAATTGTGTATATTTTCTATCTTCCACATTAACACAGGCAAGAGTCTTGCCAGTATTTGGTCAATGCATACCATGATTCTAATTTCTTTAGCCTCTAATAACAATTTCCTCACTGTTCTTCTAGACGTCATTAAAATTGCCTCACTGTCCTTGCATCCTCTTCCCAAAATCATCCCAGTGCCACATATATTGGGTTTCAGCTATGAGAGCACCTCACTTCTAGATACTAATTTCTGTTTCAATTATTTTATGTAACAAACAACTGATGTACCTTGAGACTTACAGCAACAATCTATTATTATTTCTCTTGAATCTGTGTTTGATGGGGTGATTCTGCTGTCCTACATGTTAGCGGAAGTCACTGATGAATTGATCGTTTATTACTATAATCTTCACTTTCTAATTACGGACTAAAATATATTTTTTTCTGATGTAGATATAGCTTCATCACATTTTTATGCTTTTATAAAATAGTATACATTTATCATTTTTTCAACTTACCTTTGTCTTTATATTTATGTGCATTTCTTGTGACTAAATAAAGTTAGGTCTTGGTTTCTATACAGCTGGACAATATGAAACTCCGCTGAATTTTTTGAATTCATTGACATTCAATTTAATTATGCTTTGGTTGGATTTATGTCCACATTTGACTTTTGTTTTCAATCTGTCTGCTTTTTGTTTGTTTGTTTTTGGTTTTGTTTGGTTTAGTTTTTGTGTCTATATATTTGCTGTTTCCTTTTCGGTCAAATATTTTTATTATTCTATTGATTATAACCATAGCAATGACTCTTTACATTATTTTTTAAATTCTTACTCTTTGGATTGCCATCTGTATAGTCTACTTACAATTAATTTGTACTATTTCATATAAAATATAATACTACACTAATTTAGTTCCATTTACCCCCATTGCTATACTACTGTTGTCACTGATAAACTCACTTATGCTATAAACCACATAATTCAGTGTTATAAAATTTGCTTTAAACATTTGTATATGTTTTAAAGAAATTAAGAGAAGAAAAATTATATATTTCTTTTATTGGCCTATTTCTCATTTTCAAGGCCTTCATGTCTTCTTATAAATCTGACTTTCCATTTGGCGTTATTTCCTTCAGGTTGAAGTGCTTCCTTCAAGATATCTTACAGTGAAGGTATTCTGAGCATGAAGTCTCTCTAGTAATATTTACTTTTATTCTTGAACTGTGATGATATTTTGTCTTTATTTTGATATTTTCCTCCTTTAAATAATGTTATTAATTATAGCAGGACAGTGATATAGCTGCACTAAATACTCCCACTGGTTTGGAAGCAGGGGAAACTACCTAGTTCTTCACAGTTTCAGTGGTTGCTTTCCCTGGGAACCTTGGGATTCCTCTCCATGGGTGCCATCTTTTTCTGTTTTTACTCAATTCCCTGTTAATCCACCTCTTTTTTTCTCTGTGCCTCCTCTTCAGCTATTGAGCACTAATTTGAAGACTGATGCCAACATAAATTTATTATTTTTACCTTTGATCAAATATCAATCTTGCCTAAGTTTTTACAACTAAAACCTTTTTTTGGAGAAGAGAGACAGAGCCTTAGTAGGATGAGCACTGGGAGAGTGAGAAATTTATTGGTTGAAGCAGCAAAACATAGGAATGAAAAATGTGTGACTGGCCCAGGTACATTAGGCCCTTGAACTCTGCCATGTTTGTCTGTTTTTTTGTAGCTCTCCATATTATCTTTCTGCTTCTCTCTATGCTTCTTCAAACTGTTGTCCCCAACTTAAGTAATTTTCTGCCAATAGTTGTGGACCCACATTCCACATTTTGAATGTCAAACAGTGTGAGCAACATTTTCTCAAATTTTGCATTCTAAATCCCTAGAAGGGTCTCTGACTCTGGTTTAGGGTAGAGGCCAACTCTAGTCAAAGTAGCAGCTCCTATAGAACAATGTGGTTAAAAGAATCACTTTCAAAGGTCAATGTATCATCAGCATGCAGGAAAATGGGTAGTAAAGTAAATGTGAAACAGTTTACACTTTCCCTGAATTCCCAATCATGCTACTCTTCCCATCACTCATAGAAAATAGCCACACGGTTTGAGTTCCAGCAAAAACAGATGTCATCAGATGATAACTCTCTTACATTCCTACCAAAATCTCTAAAGTGTTATCAATATCACCATCCATCTTTTCCATTTGGTTAATTTCTTTTAAAATAATGTCAGATCAGCCTCTCCTCCTGTCTATAGCTAATGTTGTCACCATATTTCTAGATCTTTGTCTCACCACATTCCACTACCCTCTATCAACTATTTTGTTTCCTGTAGGTTTAGTCTCTTCTCTTGTGGTAACATCATCCCATAAGTACACAAAAATTAACATGTGTGATTGGATCCTGGCAGAAATGAGATGGCGTTCTCTAAATAGGAAATTAGAAGAGATTTTAATATGAGACATTTTACAAGTGTGTGACAAGTATACTAAAACCACAAGGGACAGAGTGCAGTCTTTGTGCCATTCAGTGTGAAGGGGTTCAGTGAGCTGGTACTGGAAACTGAGACAAAAAGGCTATGTGGAGACCACTGCTTTAGAGAAGATGTGATGATCACTAAAAGGTAATCCACAAAGAGAAGTGAGGGAATAATCATCTTGTGCCCTTCTCCTTTCCTCTTACTTCACATTGGGGAAACTCCAAAGAAGGCAGAAAATATATATGTAGTGTGATTTAGCTTCCTAGACATAGAGCAGATCTGGAAGGGCAAATGGAAGATATCCATGTACCTCATGAACCACTCAAAATTTCAGAAATAAAAAAAAAAATTGTCTCTCATTCCTCCCCTTTAAACTTATATCTCCTTTCCCCTTACCTGTCAAATATTCACAAAGAGTAATCTAGTCTTGCTAGCTCCACATTCTCATTTCATCTATATATCTCCCACCCCTCATTCAACACCATCAGTAACTAACCTTTTCTTTTTTTTATCATTATATATTATAAGATCAATTAAGGTATAGTGTATTATTAGTTTCAGAAGTAGAGTTTAGTGATTCGTCAGTTGCATATAACACCAAATGCTCATTACAGCCAGTGCCCTCTCTAATAATTATTTTTCTGGACCACATTGATAGCAAATTGTACTAGACTGTCCAACAATATTTGACACTCTCTTACCATTTATTCCTAATAGAAACTTTCTTGTCTTGCTTTTCCTATCACCTCACATTGTGTATTCTCTTCTCTATCCATTCTTTATATTTTAGGCTTCCTTGGTGTCTATCCCAAGTATTCTCTCCTTGTCATTCTATATATTTCTTTCTAACTGATATTTTAGTAAACTATAGTCTTTCCACTCCCTCCTGTGCTCTAGACATGCATATTAGGATTATTTAAGGGAGACTTCTACCTTAATTTATAGTCTGACAAACTCAGTATGTTTGAAGCTCTGCTGATTTCTCTCTTCATTAAACATGCTTCTTCTACTTCTGTGGTCCCAGAGCAATAACTCATTTTATCTACCCTGGGAATCTGAGCATAATTCTTTTCTTTTCCTCAGTTTATACATCTGAACAGCATAAAAGCCTATCCTGTTTGGTTTGTCACCTAAATATCTTCTGAAATTGTCCAGTTACCTCAAACTTTGTTTCCATATCTATGCTTTAGACAATGGTTTGATTATTGCAAGCACCTAAATTTTTCTCTTCTTTCAGTATGTAACCCTTCTATAAGAGAAAAAGAAGTTTTACCTTACAGTTTAGAGTAACTCTCAAAATATGTTTATATTTTTCCCAGATTAATGACTTTTATTGGCCCTACTATTCCTTAGATGACATTTCTGATTTGGACTGTGCTTAATATTCCAACCTCATTGCCCTCAGGATAAATTTTGGCTACACTGAATATCTTTGAGCCCTTCACATTCTCATGCTTTCTTTTGTTTCAGCTCACTCTGTTTTATTTTATTTTAAATTTCTTCCTGGAACATTCATTGTACTAAGATATGCATAGCAGTTTAGAAAACATCAACATGTAGCTTTTCAACTTGAAGGGAAAATCCATTTTTCTCCACATGCTGGAAAGAGGTCATTGATACAAGTGAATAGATTTGATCAACCTAAAAAGCATTTATAGTGAAAAGGTAAATGAGCTGAGTACAGGATGCTGAATAATACCCGAAATTAAAGGTGAGTAATATCCTAGAAACCAATGAAGGTAAGAATTAAAAAAAAAAAAGTAGTGTAATCATTTTCCAATTTTACAGAGTTCAAATTATTATGAATACATTGTAAATTAATCCTTCTCTGTAAATTTCAACTTAACTATAATTTTCGCTAGCTGTTGGAGTGTCAAGGGTACATTATTTCCTGTTGGTAATGCAAATCAAAACTGATTAGTATAAAATGTAGGTTATCATTAAACATTTCTCTGAATCTACCAGACCTGTCATCCTATTATTGCGCATATTGGATTACCCAGATGGAAGTATCTACATCTTGTTGATTAAACTCAATAGCATGTTCAATATAATATGTTCATACTTAGTCTGTCATAGTATTTTTTCATTTGATATGCTATTTTTACAGAAAATATCATCAAAACTAAATACCCATACAAATGTTGTCTATAGGTTATAAAGAGAAAAGGTAGGGAATATGAAACTGATAAATAACAGCTCTGATTAATTAATAAGAAATACAATTGAAATCACACGATTAAATAAATATTTGACCAAGATATTAAATACTGATGAATTCTAAAAACAAAGAAAGAAATTAATAAAAACATGCAGAATTAATTCTTTTTGTAAATAGTACAAAGAAATATACCTATCCACTACTAAGGTTCCCTTTATTCTTGCTGTCTAAATGGACTCAGCATCTAAATATTTCTATCAGAGTAAAGATAATGATGTAATCACCAAGAAGTTGAACATAACACTCATTTTCAAACCAACATGTATTTTATGTTTCTGGTTTAAATTGCTATGGAGAACAAATAGGAGACTCAACATCATCTATTAAATGAATATTTTTTTTCTATTATATTATTGTTGTGAACTCAGTACTTTACAGTTAGCCCAATTTATTTGACCTCTCCAAAATAATACTCATATTACTTTCATTAAATGCATTAAATAAAATTGACTTTTTGTTAATATACTCAACTGATCTGTAGTTGAGTGGAAGAAGTTTTCTAGCAAAAATATTTTGTCCTCCAAGAATGTTTAGTATAGCTGTAGATTGACTAGACTGGAGTATTTGATTATAGCATCTCTAGCTCCCCATTGTAGCTCAAACCAAGAATGACTGAGATATGGCCTGTGAAGGCTGAAAAACTAATTGCTCCATTATCTGTACTCTAGTCTTTTTCACTTCACAAGCACTTAAAAAAATGTACTTAAATCTGCTTTCTAATTACAAGTTCCCATAACAGAGTGTCCTATCTGGAAAGCAGCATTATTATTCTAGCTTTCAACACACTTAAGCATTTTTATTTTGCTGAGTTTTCTTTCTTCTATGTTTACTTTCTTTTGCAAATATGTTTAATGGCTAATTACCATTTCTCCTCTTTTATCCTAATTGCTACACATTCAGGGACATGTGTCATTAAAGCTTCAGCAGATAAGACATTTGCTCAAACAATATTTCTATTCTATTTGCACATATGTAGCCTTATTAAAATAACATTCTTATTAGTTTAAGCACTTATTTTCTCGAGAAACAAACAGTAATTTACATCAAAGCCCCGTCTTCTTTGTATTAGATATTGGAAACTTTTATATTTTAGAAGAAAAGGGAAACAACTTAATTTTCACTACCAAAACATGATAAAAATACAGACTATTGCTTTAACAATGATATATGCAAAACTGTTTTCTCCCAGGATTCCTTCATTTAATGAAATTCAATATGCAAATGGTTCATTTTATGAATTATACAATCATCAACAGATTTGTTACTAGTAAATATACACTTAAGATTTTGGATTTATCAATCATACTTTTCTATAGAGAATTGCATTAATATAACTCAGAGTATCACTAATGTGTAATAAGCACTTTGAGAGTTGTGGTCTTCCTCAGTTACTAGGAAAACACTCCAAATTCTGCGATGGACTACCTCTTTAAGTCCTTTATTGGCAAAGAGAGTTCTGGCTGAGTCTGCCAGCAGCAATTTTTGTTATAGGTGATCATCATTATCTTTTCTTTACTCCAATTATATTTCATGGATATAACTTTTAGAATTTAAAATTGCTGATTGGGTAAGCACTACATTATTAGTTGGCATTGATTTTATATGTTTTTTCTTCCCTCTCCCTGTACTTTTTTATTTTTATTTTTTAGATTTTTTTAATTTCAAGTTTTTATTTAAACTCTAGTTAGTTAACATATATGGTTATATTTTTAAATAAAGAGTAATGACTGGAATTTATAAACCAGGGACTCATACACAATTGTATGTAATTCTGGAGGGAAGATGAGTAGGTATATTTAATCCCAGATACTTGTGTGTGTATGTATGTGCATGATTAATAATTTTCTTGTTGTTTCATACATAGAAAGAAAATTTACACTTTGAGGCATTATTTATTTCCATTTATTCCACACATGGAAACATAAAAAAACAATACTTAGTACATTTTGCACAGCAAGATAAATAATTATTACTGAATTCTTTTTGGAAGTGTTGCTCATAGAGGGCTTTAGTAGAGGGTGCTCCACTAAGCAATGATTGGCTGTGAAAACAGATTGATTAATGACAACAGTGCTCACTGTGAATGACTGATTTGTATCATCTTGTTTTAATTAAAATATAAAATATGGTTTTTTATGTTGGTTTTCTTGACAGAAATCATAATATTACCTCTATTAGGGAAGGTGAAAACCAATTTGTATTTACTAAAGTATTCTGTTCATTGCTGAAGAAAAATTCAGTTTATAGTAAACAGAAAACAAAATAATAATGCCCTCTCTGAAGGAAATGCATTTTTGATGTTTATTTGCTAAGTTTAGTTCATAAGACTAGAACTTGGAAGGGAGCCTAGATTAAATCAAAACTAACCACTAGCTTACGCCAGTGGATGAACACCTCATGGAAAAACACCTGTGTATTAAGGAATTTATTTTCCATATGAATTTGTTCTTTTTAAAAAGAAGAAAAAGATTCTACTGATTTCAAAAGAGATATACAGCATTAATAACATGTGTGAAACCTATGCTATTTGTGGAGCATCTGTAATTATAATGCTAGAAACTAACATGCATAAAAACACTGCATTATTCAGCTCTCCAGAAGTAATTATACAAAGATTTTTCTAATTATTTCTACTGTTCCCATAAGTAGACTATAGAATCACAATCTACTTTTTGGATAAATTCTTCTCTGGTGTATGCTTTAATAACTTATAACTAGCAATGAAATATAACTTCTACAAGTGGCAAAATGTTTGAACTAGGGTGTATTCTTAAATGATCAAAGCACTATATATTACAAATCCACATATTTAGTAAATAGTTAACTGTACATATTCTTTAAATTTAAAAAAAGGAGGGGCTTATAATTTATAAACTCCCAAACATGTATATTATTTTTCTGGCAAGAATTTTACTGAAAATGAAAAATCATGATATTAATCTAATACAGTAGAGCAGGATTATACATTTCCTATAAAAAGCAAGATTTTGTATATTACTTTAACAAAATATATATTAGTGCAGATAAAGAACCAATAAATAAAACTTGGACTATACCAACAGAAAGTCACAACAAGTAGCTTATAAAATATGTTATTGTTTGATCATTTTCTACAGCAAGGGTCAGCAAATGTTTTCTGAAAGGGCCAGACAATAAATAATTTAGGTTTTGCAGGCAAAGAGCACGTATACTCTTGAAGTTGCGGCTGGAAAAGCCATCAACACTACACAACTGAATGAGTGTGGTGGTGTTTGTGAGATACACAGAATAGAGAGGGGCCTGGATTTTCCCACCTGGGGCACAGTTTGTTAAATTGTCTATTCAGTATAAAGTAACTAACCTCACTGAATTAATGAATCAACTAAATATTTTTTAAACTTAATTTTATGATTGTATTTTGCTGAAATTTCATTGTTTCTGTATATTATTTTTATTTCTTTTTGAAACATTGCAAATTTGCTAACAATCTTAAATTTAATCAGAGAATAATTACATTTTTTTAAATTTTTAAAAATATTTATTTATTTGAGAGAGAGAGAGAAAGTGAGTGTGAGAGGGAGAAGCAGACTCCCCACTGAACAGAGAGCACTATGTGGGGCTCGATCCCAGGACCCTGAGATCAGGACCTGAGCTGAAGGCAGATTCTTAACTGTTTGAGCCATCCAGGTGTCCCAAGAATTACAAATTTAAAAGAAGAAATTATCTGTACATTTACTATATAAATGATTCATAACTGTATTGCACAGACATGTTTTTCAAAAAATATTTTTATTCATGGTATTTTAAAAATCAATTCCAATGGAATTTTCAAGGAGGCGTTTATGAGCACTAAAGGGTAACATTTAGGATAAATAATGTTAATTGCTGCAAAGAAAAAACAAACACTTCTAATCTTAGTGGTTTACCACAATAAAAACTTTTGTTTTTTGCTCACTCAGGACAATGGGGATACTTCTGACCCATGGGCATTTTTCTACATGAGATTTAGGGACCTATGCTTTTCAATCTTCTGGTTCTTCTTTCCTCTAGTTTTTTAGACACCTCACTTCCAACAAGAATGAAAAACAATAAAGGGAAAAAAAGACTTATAGGACATTTTTTATGGACCAGAGTATAAGTTTAAAACTACCACTGATTTTCAATTGGTCAGAACTCATTCACATGGTCCCAAATATTTGGAAGATAATTAAACTCATGCCAGAAGCCAAGGAAACAGAGGAACAAGCAGCTAGGTTCTGTTACACAGGGCAAGTTTTCTAGCAGACAGATATATAAAAATATAAAGTGAATTAAAATTGTCAAAAATATATTTTTGATAGTATAGTATATTCTTAGTACTGTAAGTTTCATTACATGTCAATATTAACAGAAAAAATAATTACATTCATTATTAGGAACATTCATTTTATAACAGTTTAACTTTGGTTTTGCTTTTATGTTTTATTTATGTCTTTGTGTGAAATCCATTGAACATTTTAATTTGTTTTACAAACCTAAGGCACTGCAGTTAACTGAAGAATTCTTTCCTTCTAGTGGACTACAATATTTAGTATATGAAAAGGTAAAAACATATATGATTACCTAAAATGACTATATGTTTTAAGTATAAATTATTTTGAATCAGATTATTTATATATTTGCAATCATTTATTTTTGAATGAAATTTTTTTTAAATTTTAGAATAGTTGTAAATTTACTGAACAGTTACAAAGATAGTTCAGAGGGTGTTGTATACTCTGCAACCAGTTTCCACTATTATTATCTGACATTAGTACACTTGTCACAACAAATTAGCCAATATTGATACACTATTATTAACCAAAGTCCATATTTTATTTGAATTTCCTTAGTCTTTTTTTTTTTTTAATTTATTCACTTATCGTGTGAGAGAGAGCAGGGAGAGGGGCAGAGAGAGAGGGAGAGGGAGAAAATCTCAAGCCGACTTCCCACTGAGCACGGAACCTGACATGGGGCTCGATTTCATGACTGTGTGATCATGACCAGAGCCAAAATAAAGAGTTGCACACTTGACTGATGATCAGCCAGGTGCCCCAGGATTTCCTTAGTCTTAAACTAATGTCTTTTTCTTTTCCAGGATCTAATCCAGGATACCACAAACCATTAGTATTCATGTTTCTTTAGCATTCTTTGGCTTTGAAAATTTCTCAGACTTTCCTTGTGTTTTTTGGTTGAAGTATAGTTGGCATACAATATTATATTAGTTTTAGGCATACCACATAGTGATTCAACATTTGTGTACATTAAAAAAAAGCTCACCTTGATAAGGAGAGTAACGATATGTCACCATAGAGTTACTACAATATTATATGCCCTCGGCTGTATACCACATTTATCCATTCATTTATTGATGGATACTTATGATGCTTCCATATTTTAGCTATAGTTAAGTGTGCCTCAATGAACATAGAGGTGTATATATCTCTTTGCATTAGTGTTTTCATTTTCATGGATAAATACCCAGAAGTAGAATTGATGGATCATATGGTAGTTTTAACTTTTTGAGGAAATTTCATGCTGTTTTCCATTGAGGCTGTAGCAATTTATATTCCCACCAACAATGAATGAAGGCTCACTTTTCCCCTCATCCTTACCACCACTTGTTATTTCTTATCTGTTTGATACTAGCCAATCACACAGGTGCAAGTGATATCTCATTGTGGTTTTGATTTGCTTTCCACTGATGATTAGTGATACTGAGCAGCTTTTCATGGGGCTTTTGGCCATTGGTATGTCTTCTTTGGAAAAGTGTCTGGCTGTTCAGGTCCTCTACTCATTTTTTAACAGCATTTTTTGTTTCTTGGTGTTGAGCGGAATGCGTTCTCTATATGTTTTTGATATTAGCTCCTTAGCAGATATATCATTTGCAAATATCTACTCCCATTCAGTAGGTTAGGTTGCCTTTTCATTTTGTTGATGAGTTCCTTCAGGAGAACTGACCAGCTACATGCAAAATAATTAAACTGGACCACTTTCTTACACAATATACAAAAATAAACTCAAAATGAATTAAAGACCTAAAAATAAGACCTGAAATCATAAAATTCTTAAAAGAAAAATGTTGAACCCTTAGACATCAGTCTTAGCAATAATTTTTGGATCTATCTCCTCTGGCAAGGATGACAATAGCAAAAATAAATACTTGTGACTATATTTTATTTTACATTTTTTATTATGTTATGTTACTAACCATACATTAGTTTTCTTATAATTTTTTTATTGTTATGTTAATACCATACATTACATCATTAGTTTTTGATGTAGTGTTCCATGATTCACTGTTTGTGCATAAAACCCAGTGCTCCACGCAGAACGTGCCCTTTTACTACCCATCACCAGGCTAACCATCCCCCCACCTCCCTCCCCTCGAACCCTCAGTTTGTTTCTCAGAGTCCATCATCTCTCATGGTTCATCTCCCCCTCCCATTTACTCCCCTTCATTCTTCCCCTCCTGCTATCTTCTTCTTTTTATTTTTTTCTTAACATATATTGCATTATTTGTTTTGGAGGTACAGATCTGTGATTCAATAGTCTTGCACAATTCACAGCATTCACCATAGCACATACCCTCCCAATGTCTATCACCCAGCCACCCCAACCCTCCCCCAACCCCCCACTCCAGCAACACTCAGTTTGTTTCCTGAGATTAAGAATTCCTCATATCAGTGAGGTCCTATGATACATGTCTTTCTCTGATTGACTTATTTCACTCATCATAACACCCTCCAGTTCCATCCACGTCATTGCAAATGGCAAGATCTCATTCCTTTTGATGGCTGCATAATATTCCATTGTGTATATATACCACTTCTTCTTTATCCACTCATCTGTCGATGGACATCTTGCTCTTTCCACAGTTTGGCTATTGTGGACATTGCTGCTATAAACATTGGGGTGCACAAACCACTTTGGATCCCTACATTTGTATTTTGTGGTAATTACCCAGTAGTGCAATTGCTGGATCGTATGGTAGCTCTATTTTCAAATTTTTGAGTAACCTCCATACCATTTTCCAGAGTGGCTGCACCAGCTTGCATTCCCACCAACAGTGTAAGAGGGTTATCCTTTCTCCGAATCCCCACCAACATATGTCATTTCCTGACTTGTTAATTTTAGCCATTCTGACTGGTGTGAGGTGGTATCTCATTGAGGTTTTGATTTGGATTTCCCTGATGCTGAGCGATGTTGAGCACTTGTTCATGTGTCTGTGGGCCATTTGGATGTCTTCTTTGGAAAAATATCTGTTCATGTCTTCTGCCCATTTCTTGATTGGATTATTTGTTCTTTTGGTGTTGAGTTTGGTAAGTTCTTTATAGAATTTGGATACTAGCCCTTCATCTGATATGTCATTTGCAAATATTTTCTCCCATTCTTTCAGTTCTCTTTTGGTTTTGTTGACTGTTTCTTTGGCTGTGCAAAAGCTTTTTATCTTGATGAAATCTCAATAGTTCATTTTTGCCCTTGCTTCGTTTGCCTTTGGCGATGTTTCTAGGAAGAAGTTGCTGTGGCTGAGGTCGAAGAGGTTGCTGCCTGTGTTCTCCTTTAGGATTTTGATGGACTCCTGTCTCACGTTTAGGTCTTTCAACCATTTGGAGTCTATTTTTGTGTGTGGTGTAAGGAAATGGTCCAGTTTCATTCTTCTGCATGTGGCTGCCCAATTTTCCCAATACCATTTGTTGAAGAGACAGTCTTTTTTCCACTGGACATTCTTTCCTGCTTTGTCAAAGATGAGTTGACCATAGAGTTGAGGGTCCATTTCTGGGCTCTCTATTCTGTTCCATTGATCTATGTGATTGTTTTTGTGCCAGTACCATACTGTCTTGATGATGACAGTTTGTAATAGAGCTGGAAGTCCGGAATTGTGATGCCGCCAGCTTTGCTTTTCTTTTTCAACATTCCTTTGGCTATTTGGGGTCTCTTCTGGTTCCATACAAATTTTAGGATTATTTGTTCCATTTCTTTGAAAAAAGTGGGTGGTATTTTGATGGAGATTGCATTGAATGTGTAGATTGCTCTAGGTAGCATTGACATCTGCACAATATTTGTTCTTCCAATCCATGAGGATGGAATGATTTTCCATTTCTTTGTGTCTTCCTCAATTTCTTTCATGAGTATTTTATAGTTTTCTGAGTACAGATTCTTTGCCTCTTTGGTAAAATTTATTCCTAGGTATCTTATGATTTTGGGTGCAATTCTAAATGGGATCGACTCCTTAACTTGTCTCTCTTCTGTCTTGTTGTTGGTGTATAGGAATGCCACTGATTTCTGGGCATTGATTTTATATCCTGCCACTTTACTGAATTCCTGTATGAGTTCTATCAGTTTTGGGGTGGAGTCTTTTGGGTTTTCCACATACAGTATCATATCATCTGCAAAGAGTGAGAGTTTGACTTCCTCTTTGCCGATTTGGATGCTTTGATTTCTTTTTGTAGTCTGATTGCTGTGGCTAGGACTTCTAATACTATGTTGAATAGCAGCGGTGATAGTGGACATCCCTGCTGATTCCCTGACCTTAGGGGGAAAGCTCTCAGCGTATCCCCATTGAGAATGATATTCGCTGTAGGTTTTTCATAGATGTCTTTTATTATATTGAGGTATGTACCCTCTAACCCTATACTCTGAAGAGTTTTGATCAAGAAAGGATGCTGTACTTTGTCAAATGCTTTTTCTGCATCTATTGAGAGGATCATATGATTCTTGTTCTTTCTTTTGTTAATGTATTGTGTCACGTTGATTGATTTGCGGATGTTGAACCAACCTTGCAGGCCAGGGATAAATCCCACTTGGTCGTGGTGAATAATCCTTTTAATGTACTGTTGGATCCTATTTGCTAGTATATTGGTGAGAATTTTTGCATCCGTGTTCATCAAGGATATTGGTCTGTAATTCTCCTTTATGATGGGGTCTTTGTCTGGTTTTGGGATCAAGGTAATGGTGGCCTCATAAACAGAGTTTGGAAGTTTTCCTTCCATTTCTATTTTTTTTTTTTTTTGGAACAGTTTCAGGAGAATAGGTTTTAATTCTTCTTGAAATGTTTGGTAGAATTCC
>NW_027397084.1:19106543-19158587 GCF_003265705.2 Callorhinus ursinus
TTTTTAAAGATTTTATTTATTTATTTGAGAGAGAGAGAATGAGAGACAGAGAGCACGAGAGGGAAGAGGGTCACAGGGAGAAGAAGACTCCCTGCTGAGCAGGGAGCCCGATGTGGGACTCGATCCGGGGACTCCAGGATCATGACCTGAGCCGAAGGCAGTCGCTTAACCAACTGATCCACCCAGGCGCCCGGGAGATTTTTGATGACTGCTTCAATTTCCTTAGTGGTTATAGGTCTGTTCAGGTTTTCTATTTCTTCCTGGTTCAATTTTGGTAGTTGATACATCTCTAGGAATGCATCCATTTCTTCCAGGTTATCTGATTGGCTAGCGTAGAGTTGCTCATAATAAGTTCTTATAATTGTTTGTATTTCTTTGGTGTTGGTTGTGATCTCTCCTCTTTCATTCAGGATTTTGTTGATTTGGGTCATTTCTCTTATCTTTTTGATAAGTCTGGCCAGGAGTTTATCAATCTGTTAATTCTTTGAAAGAAACAGCACCTAGTTTCGTTGATCTGTTCTACTGTTCTTTTGGTTTCTATTTCATTGATTTCTGCTCTGATCTTTATTATTTCTCTTCTCCTGCTGGGTTTAGGCTTTATTTGCTGTTCTTTCTCTAGCTCCTTTAGGTGTAGGGTTAGGTTGTGTATTTGAGACCTTTCTTGTTTCTTGAGAAAGGCTCGCATGCTATATACTTTCCTCTTAGGACTGCCTTTGCTGTATCCCAAAGATTTTGAACAGTTGTGTTTTCATTTTCATTGGTTTCCATGAATTTTTTAAATTTTCTTTTAATTTCCTGGTTGACCCATTCATTCTTTAGTAGGATGCTCATTAGCCTCCATGTATTTGAGTTCTTTCCGACTTTCCTCCTGTGATTGAATTCTAGTTTCAAAGGATTGTGGTCTGAAAATATGCAGGTAATGATCTCAAACTTTTGGTACTGGTTGAGACCTGATTTGTGACCTAGGATGTGATCTATTTTGGAGAATGTTCCATGGGCACTAGAGAAGAATGTGTATTCCATTGCTTTGGGAAGGAATGTTCTGAATATGTCTGTGAAGTCCATTGGTCCAATGTGTCATTTAGAGTCTTTATTTCCTTGTTGATCTTTTGCTTAGTTGATCTGTCCATTTCCGTCAGGGTGGTGTTAAAGTCCCCCACTATTATGGTATTGTTGTCAATGTGTTTCTTTGCTTTTGTTATTAATTGCCTTAAATAATTGGCTGCTCCCATGTTAGGGGCATAGATATTTACAATTGTTAGATCTTCTTGTTGGATAGACCCTTTAAGTAGGATGTAGTGTCCTTCCTCATCTCTTATTACAGTCTTTGTTTTAAAATCTAATTTGTCTGATATAAGGATTGCCACCCCAGCTTTCTTTTGGTGTCCATTAGCATGGTAAATGGTTTTCCACCCCCTCACTTTCAATCTGGGATTGTCTTTGTGTCTAAAATGAGTCTCTTGCAGACAGCATATTGATGGGTCTTGTTTTTTAATCCAATCTGATAGCCTATGTTTTTTGTTTGGGGTATTAGCTCATTTACATTCAGGGTAACTATTGAAAGGTATGAATTTAGTGCCATTTTATTGCCTGTAAGGTGACTGTTACTGTATGTTGTCTGTGTTCCTTTCTGGTCTATGTTGCTCTTAGGCTCTCTCCTTTCTTAGAGGACCCCTTTCAATATTTCTTGGAGGGCTGGTTTCGTGTTTGCAAATTCCTTTAATTTTTGTTTTTCCTGGAAGCTTTTTCCTCTCCTTCAATTTTCAATGAGAGCCTAGCTGGATATTGTATTCTTGGCTGCATATTTTTCTTGTTTAGTGCTCTGAAGATATCATTCCAGTCCTTTCTGGCCTGCCAGGTCTCTGTGGATAAGTCTGTTGCCAATCTAATGTTTCTATGTTTATAGGTTACATATCTCTTCTCCCGAGCTGCTTTCAAGATTTTCTCTTTGTCTCTGAGACTCGTAAATTTTACTATTAGGTGTTGGGGTGTTGACCTATTTTTAGTGATTTTGAGAGGGGTTCGCTGTGCCTCCTGGGTTTTGATGCCTGTTTCCTTCCCCACATTAGGGAAGTTCTCTGCTATAATTTGTTCCAATATATCTTTTGCCCCTCTCTCTCTTTCTTCTTCTTCTGGGATCCCAATTATTCTAATGTTGTTTCATCTTATGGTATCGCTTATCTCTCGAATTCTGCCCTCGTGATCCAGTAGTTGTTTATTTCTCTTTTTCTCAGCTTTTTTATTTTCCATCATTTGGTCTTCTATATCGCTGATTCTCTCTTCTGCCTCATTTATCCTAGCAGTTAGTGCCCCCATTTTTTATTGAACCTCAATAATAGCCCTTTTGATTTCAATTTGGTTAGATTTCAGTTCTTTTATTTCTCCAGGAAGGGCATCTCTAATAACTTCCATGCTTTTTTCAAGCCCAGCTAGTATCTTTAAAATCATGATTCTGAACTCTAGGTCCGACATCATACTTTTGTCCGTATTGAGTAGGTTCCTAGCAGATGGTACTACCTCTTGTTCTTTTTGCTGAGGTGATTTTTTTCGTCTTGTCATTTTGTCCAGAGGAGAATAGATGAATGAGAGAACAAAATGCTAACAGGTTAACAACGTCCCCAGAAAATATACTCTAAACAAATCAGAAAAGACCTGAAACCAGGGTCAAAGAAAACGAAAGAAAGAAAAAAGAAAGACAAAATAAAAAGAAAAACAAAAGGTAAAAACAAACAAAAACAGAACAAAATAAAACAAAACAAAACAGAATATGATCAAATGTGATCAGGCTATTGCATAGATCAGTGCCACACACTAGATTTTGGGTGTATTTTGTTCTGTTAGAAGATAGTGCCTCCTAAAATTGTAAAGAAAGACTTATATATGTACAAAATAAGGGTTGATACAATGAAGGGATAGAAGATGACTGTAAAGATGAAAATTATATTTTGTAAAGGGAATTGATAAGTTGTTTGAAAAATAAAGAAGATTTAAAAAAAAAAGGGAGAGAATGTGATCAGGCAGGAGACTAGAACAAAGCCATACACTAGAGATTTAGGGTATATTTTGATCTGTTAGAAGAAACTGTATCTCAAAATTTTAAAGAGTGAACAACTTATATATATATGTCAAAAATACGGGTAACTACTATGAAGGGATAGAATATGACTCTAAAAATGAAAAATAAAAAAATCTTTTTTTTTTTTAAAAAAGTGATTGATAAGATGTTGGTTGAAAAAGGGAAAAAGAAAAATTTAAAAAAACAGTTAAAAAAATTAACTTTAAAAAACTAATGAATCATGGTATAAAAGCCATGAATTCTCTGTGCAGTATTCCCCTAACGCTCGAGTTCTCCCGTTCTCCTTGATCGGTAAACTTGGTCTTAGCTGGCTGTTTGTGCTGATCTTCTGGGGGAGTGTCCTGTTGAAATGGTTCCCAAATGTCTTTGCTGGAGGCGGAATTGTCCTGCCCTTGTGAATCCCGGCTAAGCAATCTGCTTGGGTTTGCTCTCGGCAGCTTTTGTTCCCTGCAAGCTCTCGGCACAGCTTTGGAGGATGAGAGTGAAAATGGTGGCCTCCCAATCTCTGCCTGAAGGAGACGAGAACTCAGGGCCCCGCTCCTCAGTGTGCCCCAGAGAAAAGCAGTCACTCCCGTCTCCCTGGTCTCCAGCTGCACTCCGCGCTCACCTGGCCTGTGACCCAGCGTTTCTATCTATGGCACCCGACCGCCTGTGGAGTCTCCAAACCCAGCAGATTCCTGCAGTTCACTCCCGCACCGCTCCTCCTGGGGAAGGAATGGGAGTCTCCCCAGCTCTGCTGCTTGTTGGGTCCCTTCTGGAGGAGCAGTGGCCCGACTGGGCCGCAGATCACAGTTTATGGCCACCCCAAGCTGTGAACCCACACTTCAGCTCCTTCTATGCACCCAGCTTCCCCGCTCCGATACCTGGGAGCTCTGCTGCACTCAGGCACCTCCGGTCTTTCTGTGACCCCGAGGGTCCTGAGACCACACTGTCCTGAGAGGGTTCCACCCCCCACCCCACCCCCATCTTAGCCACTGGAGTGACGTCCCTCAGAGGAGCCGACTTCTAAAAGTTCTGGTTTTGTGCTCCGGGGCTCCATCACTTGCCAGAAGCGGCGGAGGCTCCCTCCCCCACCGTCTATTCTCCCGAATATCGCCTCGTATTCACTTCTCTGCACGTCCTACCTTCCAGTAAGTGGTCGCTTCTCTGTTCAGAGAGTTGTTGCTACTCTCTTCTTCGATGTCCTGTTGAGTTCATAGGTGTTCAGAATGGTTTGATCCCCATTCAGCTGAATTACTGAGACCAGACGAAATCCAGGTCTCCTACTCCTACATCATTAGTTTTTGATGTAGTGTTCCATGATTCATCGTTTGTGTATAACAGTGCTCCATTCAGTATGTGCACTCTTTAATACCCACCACCAGGCTAACCCATCCCCCTTCCCCCTTCCCCTCTAGAACCCTCAGTTTGTTTCTCATGTCCTTAGTGTCTCATGGTTCATCTCCCCCTCTGAGTCCCCCCCTTCATTTTCCCTTCCTATCTTCTTTTTTTTTTAATAATTAATGTATTATTTGTTTCAGAGGTACCAGTCTGTGTTTTAACAGTCTTACACAATTCACAGCGCTCAACATAGCACATACCCTCCCCAATGTCTATCACCCAGCCACCCCATCCCTCCCTCTCCCCACCACTCCAGCAACCCTCAGTTTGTTTCCTGAGATTAAGAATTCCTCATATCAGTGATATCATATGATATATGTCTTTCTCTGATTGACTTATTTCACTCAGCATAATATCCTCCAGTTCCATCCATGTCATTGCAAATGGCAAATTTCATTCCTTTTGATGGCTGTATAATATTCCATTGTGTGTATATATATATATATATATATATATATATATATATACACCACTTCTTTATCCATTCATCTGTTGATGGACATCTTGACTCTTTCCATAGGTTGGCTATTGTGGACATTGTGGCTATAATCATCAGGGTGCACCTACCCCTTCCGATCCCTACATTTGTATCTTTGGGGTAAATACCCAGTAGTGCAATTGCTGGATCACAGTAGCTCTATTTTCGACTTTTTGAGGAACTTCCATACTGTTTTCCAGAGTGGCTGCACCAGTTTGCATTCCCACCAACAGTGTTAGGAGCATTCCCCTTTCTCCACATCCCCGCCAACATATGTTGTTTCCTGACTTGTTAATTTTAGCCATTCTGACTGGTGTGAGGTGGTATCTCATTGAGGTTTTGATTCCGATTTCTCTGATGTTGAGCGATGTTGAACATTTTTTCTTCTGTCTGTTGGCCATTTGGATGTCTTCTTTGGAAAAATGTCTGTTCATGTCTTTTGCCCATTTCTTGATTGGATTATTTGTTCTTTGGGTGTTGAGTTTGGTAAATTCTTTAGAGATTTTGGATACTAGCCCTTTGTCTGATATGTCATTTGCAAATATCTTCTCCCATTCTGTTGGTTGTCTTTTGGTTTTGTTTACTGTTTCCTTTGCTGTGCAAAAGCTTTTTATCTTGAAGTCCCAGTAGTTCATTTTTGCCCTTACTTCCCTTGCCTCTGGCGATGTTTCTAAGAAGTTGCTACGGCTGAGGTCGAAGAGGTTGCTGCCTGTGTTCTCCTTTAGGATTTTGATGGACTCCTGTCTCACATTTAGTTCTTTCAACAAATTTGAGTCTATTTTTGTGTGTGGTGTAAGGAAATGGTCCAGTTTCATTTTTCTGCATGTGGCTGTCCAATTTTCCCAGTACCATTTGTTGAAGAGACTTTTTTTCCATTGGACATTCTTTCCTGGTTTGTCGAAGATTAGTTGACCATAGAGTTGAGGGTCCATTTCCGGGTTCTCTATTCTGTTCCACTGATCTATGTGTTTTTGTGCCAGTACCATACTGTCTTGTTGATGACAGCTTTGTAGAGCTGGCAGTCCGGAGTTGTGATGCTGCCAACTTTGCTTTTGTTTTTCAACATTCCTCTGGCTATTTGGGGTCTCTTCTGGTTCCATACAAATTTTAGGATTATTTGTCCTTTTCTTTGAAAAAAGTGGATGGCATTTTGATAGGGATTGCATTAAATGTGTACATTGCTCTAGGTAGTACTGACATCTTCACAATATTTGTTCTTCCAATCCATGAACATGGAAACTTTTTCCATTTTTTTGTGTCTTCCTCAATTTCTTTCATGAGTATTCTATAGTTTTCTGAGTACAGATTCTTTGCCTCTCTGAGGTCTTTGTCTGGTTTGGGAATCAAGGTAATGGTGGCCTCATAAATCGAGTTTGGAAGTTTTCCTTCCATTTCTATTTTTTTTTTTTTTTTGGAACAGTTTCAGAAGAATAGGTATTAATTCTTCTTTAAATGTCTGATAGAATTCCCCTGGGAAGTCATCTGACCCTGGGCTTTTGTTTGTTGGCAGATTTTTGATGACTGTTTCAATTTCCTTAGTGTTTTTAGGTCCATTCAGGTTTTTTTTATTTCTTCCTGGTTCAGTTTTGGTAGTTGATACATCTTTAGGAATGGATCAATTTCTTCCAGATTATCTAATTTGCTGGTATATTGTTGCTCATAATATGTTCTTATAAATGTTTGTATTTCTTTGGTGTTGGTTGTGATCTCTCCTCTTTCATTCATGATTTTATTTATTTGGGTCCTTTCTCTTATCTTTTTGATATGTCCGGGAAGGTTTATCAATCTTGTTAATTCTTTCAAAGAACGAGCTCCTATTTCTATTGATCTGTTCTACTGTTTTTTTGGTTTCTATTTCATTGATATCTGCTCTGATTTTATTATTTCTCTTCTCCTGTTGGGTTTAGGCTTTATTTGCTGTTTTTTCTCTAGCTTCTTTAGGTGTAGGGTTAGGTTGTGTATTTGAGACCTTTCTTGTTTCTTGAGAAAGGCTTGTATTGCTATATACTTTCCTCTTAGGACTGCCTTTGTGGTATCCCAAAGATTTTGAACAGTTGTGTTTTCATTTTCATTGGTTTCCATGATTTTTTTAAATGCCTCTTTAATTTCCTGGTTGACCCATTCATTCTTTAGTAGGATGCTCTTTCGCCTCCATGTATTTGAGTTCTTTTGGACTTTCCTCTTGTGATTGAGTTCTAGTTTCAAAGCATTGTGGCCTGAAAATATGCAGGGAATGATCTCAAACTTTTGGTACCGGTTGAGACCTGATTTGTGACCTAGGATGTGATCTATTCTGGAGAATGTTCCATGGGCACTAGGGAAGAATGTGTATTCCGTTGCTTTGAGATGGAATGTTCTGAATATGTCTGTGAAGTCCATTTTGTTCAGTGTGTCATTTAGAGTCTTTATTTCCTTGTTGATCTTTTGCTTAGATGATCTGTCCATTTCACTGAGGGGTTTTTAAATTCCCCCACTATTATTGTATTGTTGTTGATGTGTTTCTTTGCTTTTGTTATTAATTGGCTTAAATAATTGGCTGCTCCCATATTAGGGGCATAGATATTTACAATTGTTAGATCTTCTTGGTGGATAAACCCTTTAAGTAGGATATAGTGTCCTTCCTCATCTCTTATAGTCTTTGGTTTAAAATCTAATTTGTGTGATATAAGGATTGCCACCCCAGCTTTCTTTTGGTGTCCATTAGCATGGTACATGGTTTTCCCCCCCCTCACTTTCAATCTGGGGGTGTCTTTGGGTCTAAAATGAGTCTCTTGCAGACAGCATATTGATGGGTCTTGTTTTTTAATCCAATCTAATAGCCTGTGTCTTTTGATTGGGGCATTTAGCCCATTTACATTCAGGGTAACTATTGAAAGATATGAATTTAGTGCCATTGTGTTGCCTGTAAGGTGACTGTTACTGTATATTCTGTGTCCCTTTCTGGTCTATGTTACTTTTAGACTCTCTATTTGCTTAGAGGACCCCTTTCAATATTTCTTGTGGGGCTGGTTTCGTATTTGCAAATTCCTTTAATTTTTGTTTTCATGGCAGCTTTATATTTCTCCTTCTATTTTCAATGACAGCCTAGCTGGATATAATATTCTTGGCTGCATATTTTTCTCACTTAGTGCTCTGATTATATTCCAGTCCTTTCTGGCCTGTGAGGTCTCTGTGGATAGGTGTGTTGCCAATCTAATGTTTCTACCATTGTTGGTTACAGATCTCTTGTCCCGAGCTGCTTTCATGATTTTCTCTTTGTCTCTGAGACTCCTGAGTTTTACTATTAGATGTCCGGTTGTTGACCTATTTTTATTGATTTTGATTGGGGTTCTCTGTGCCTCCTGGATTTTGATGCCTGTTTCCTTCCCCACATTAGGGGTGTTCTCTGCTATAATTTGCTCCAATATACCTTCTGCCCCTCCCTCTCTTTGTTCTTCTTCTGGGATCCCAATTATTCTAATATTGTTTTGCCTTATGGTGTCACTTATCTCTCGAATTCTGCCCTCATGATCCAGTAGTTGTTTATCTCTCTTTTTCTCAGCCTCTTTATTCTCCATCATTTGGTCTTCTTTATCACTAATTCTCTTCTGCCTCATTTATCCTAGCAGTTAGAACCTCCATTTTTAATTGCACCTCAATAATAGGCTTTTTGATTTCTACTTGGTTAGATTTTAGTTCTTTTATTTCTCCAGAAAGGGTTTTCTAATACCTTCCATGCTTTTTTCAAGCCCAGCTAGTCTCTATAAAATCATAATTCTGAACTCTAGTTCTGACTTCTTACTAATGTCCGTATTGATTAGGTCCCTGGCAGTCGGTACTGCCTCTTGTTCTTTTTTTGGGGGTGATTTTTTCCATCTTGTCATTTTGTCCAGAGGACAAAAGATGACTGAGAGAACAAAATGCTAACAGTGTAACAACGTCCCCAGAAAAATATACACTAAACAAATCAGATGAGACCTGAAACTGGGGGAAAAGAAAGGGAAAGGAAGGAAAAAAAAAAAGAAAAATGAAGAGATAAAAAAATATGATCAAATGTGATCAGGCTGGTGCATAGATCAGTACCACACTCCAGATTTTGGGTATATTTTGGTCTGTTCGAAAAAAGTGCCTCCCAAAATTTTAAAGAAATAAAATCGTATATATGTACAAAATAAGGGTAAATACTATGAAGGGATGGTATATGATTGTAAAGATGAGAATTATAAAATATTTTATAAAAGGAAGTGATAAGAAATTGTTTGAAAAATGAAAGAAGAGGAATTAAAAAATTGGGAGAAAATGTGATCAGGCAGGAGACTATATCAAAGCCATACACTAGAGATTTAGGGTATATTTTGGTCTGTAGAAGAAACTGTATACCAAAATTTTAAAGAGGAACAACTTATATATATATATACCAAAAATAAGGGTAACTACTATGAAGTGATAGAATATGAATCTAATGAAAAATAAAACATTTTTTTAAAAAGGGATTGATAAGATGTTGGTTGAAAAAGGGAAAAAGAACAATTCAAAAAAGAAAATTAAAATTAACTTTGCAAGACTAAAGAATCAGGGGGAAAAAAGCCATGATCTATGTGCAGTATTCCCTAGTGCTGGCGTTCTGCCATGCTCAATGATGGTAAACTTGGTCTTGGCTGGATTTTCTTGCTGATCTTCTGGGGAAGGGGCCTGTTGCCATGGTTCTCAGATGTCTTTGCCAGAGGCGGACTTGCATTGCCCTTGTTGGGGGCCGGGCTAAGTAATCTGTTCGGGTTTGCTCTCAGGAGCTTTTGTTCCCTGCAAGCTTTCCGTACAGCTTTGGAGGAAGAGAGTGAAAATGGCGGCCTTCCAATATTTGCCCCGGAGGCACCGAGAACTCAGGTCCCCACTCCTCAGTGAGCCCTCAGAGAAAAGCAGTCAATCACTCCTCTCTCCCTGGTCTCCAGCCGCACTCCGTGCTCACCCGGCTTGTGACTGAGCATTTCTGTTTCTGGCCCACGACCCCATTTGGAGTCTCCAAACCCAGCAGATCACTGAGGTATGCCCCCGTGCCGTTCCTCCTGGGGGAGGAAGGGGAGTCTCCCCGGATCTGCCCCTTGTTGGGTCCCTGCTGGAAGAGCATTAGCCCGACTGTGCTGTGGATCACGGTTTATGGCAACCCCGAGCTGAGAGCCCACTCCTCTGCTCCGTCTCTGCAGCTGGCTTCCCCACTCTGATACCTGGGTGCTCTGCCGCACTCAGGCACCCATGGTCTTTCTGTTCCCCGATGGTCCTGAGACCACACTGTCTCAGTGAGGGTTCCACCCCCCGCTTAGCCACTGGAGCAACGTCCCTCAGCGGTGCAGACTTCTAAAAGTTCCGATTTTGTGCTCCACTGCTCTATCACTTGCCATTAGTGGCTGATGGAGGCCCCCACCCCCACTATCTGTCTTCCTGTATATCACCTCGGATTCACTTCTCTGCACGTCCTACCTTCCAGAAAGTGGTCGCTTTTCTGTTCAGAGAGTTGCTGTTATTCTTTTCTTCGATCTCCTGTTGAATTAGTAGGTGTTCAGAATGGTTTGATACCTACATAGCTGAATTCCTGGGACCAGATGAAATTTAGGTCTCTTACTCCTCCACTATCTTGCTCCTTCCCCTCAAATCATTTGTTTCTGATCTGACCCACGCTGGACTTGACTTTCCACAGGATTAAGGAGGTTAAGAAGTGCGTTGTCTTCAGAGCCTTTTGGAATGCCGAGTACCAGTCTTCCTGTGGTGAAGTGAGCCATTGTGATTATATTAAACTAAAAATCTTTTGCAGGCTTTCCCTGTTTTTGATAACCTTGATAGTTTTAAGTAGTACTTGTCAGGTATTTTGTAGAATTGGGATTTGTATGATGATTTTATCATGATTAGACTGGGGTGATGTGTTTTTAAGAAAAAAATCACTAAGATAAAGTGTCATCCTCATTACTTCATATCAAATGTCTATGCTATTAACATGATTTAGCACTACTGATGTTAACTTTGACCATTTGACTTAGGTAGTGTTTGTCAGATTTCTCCACTGTAAAGTTACTCTTCCCCAACAACCATTTCCATGCTGTGCACTTTGGATGATAGTCACTAGGTGAAAAGTTAAAATGTGAGAAGTTATGTTCTATCTTGAGTGTAAAGTATCTACATAAATTATTTGGAATTATTCTGTATAAAAGATGTGTCTATTATTCCCACTCATTTATTTATCAATCATTTATTTTTCTATGTATGGTCTCATGAATATTTATTTTATATTTTGGGTAATAATTCATTATTCATTTATTTTCCTGCTCAAATTATTCTAGCTTTGGCAGTTGGTTCATGTGTCCCTTTGACATCCTCTCATGGTTTTGTTTTTTAAGTACCTCATTGTTTTCTGGCATTACAAGCTCTCCACACTTATTTGTATATTCTGCATTTTAGTCTTAGAATCAGCTAGATCTCTAAAGAGATCTGGATCCTTTTATTGGAGAATGGTATGAGAAACTAAGATCTAGGTACTGGTCTAACTTGTTATTTTTAAAATGAAATCTAATTTTTTTTTAATTACTGGGATTGCTTAGATAATTCTCTATGTACCTTTAAAAGATGTATAATTAAATATGTACTAAGTCCTACCTAATGAAACATTAGAAAATAGTGCCTATTTCATGGTTTTTACATATATTTGTTAGAAAATTATTTAAAATTACAATTAAACACTTCATGATTATTAATATCTGGCAGGCAATGTAGTATTTCTATGACTTATTTCATTAAATCTATATTTAAATCAATGAGCTAAGTATATTCTTATCTCCATTTAACAGATAAGAGAACTATAACTTAGTGAGTTTATACAGATATAACATATTTGAAATTTGTCAACAGTCATATTTTTTCATTAATAATTATAGGAAGATCTAAGGAAATTAGGTACAACACTTAAAAATATCTAAATTGATTGCATTTAGTTGAACATTGCGGTGGTTTATTTTATGTGTCAACCTGACTGGGCCACAGGGTGCCCAGTTTAAATGTTACTTCCAGGTGTGTCTGTGAAGGTGTTTCCTGATGATATTAGCATTTGGATCAGCAGACTCAGTAAAGTTGATTGCCTTTCCCAAACTGGGCAGGCATCAGACAATCTGTTAAGGGCCTGAGTAGCACAAAAACTAAAGAAAGGGAGGACTTGCTCCTTTTCTGCCTACTTGCTGAGCTGGGATGTTGGTTTTCTCTTGTTCTTGGACTGGGATTTATACCATGCACTCCCCTCATTCTCATGCCTTTGGATTCTAGACTAGAATTACACCTCTGGCTCTCCTGGGTCTCTGGCTTACAGATAGCATATCATGAAACTTCTCAGCCTCCATAATTATGTGAGCCAATTCCTCATAATGAATTGCCATAATACGTAGATAGATATATCTCCCATTGGTTCTGTTTCTCTGGAGAACCCTGGTTAATTTAGTTTTCAAATTCTATAGCTTAAAAAAAGATAATAAAGTCCAAAGAAGTATCCAATGATTTACTTCTTATGTACTAGTTTGCACAATAATTTACAAATAATAATTACTTAGTAGAAAGAAAGAAAGAAAGAAAGAAAGAAAGAAAGAAAGAAAGAAAGAAAGAAAGAAAGAAAAACCTGACAATTTAATGAGAAATTGAATGAACAGGAAAAAATATTTAAAATACAACACGATAGACTGGTCATAAATTCCTTACTTTTCATTTTATCGTTTGGTTGTATCTGTGGCCTTTCCAATAGAAAAATAAGAAACTCATCTGTTTTAGTGGATGTATAAACCAAGCTCACTTCACTCTAGTTTCTGCCTAAGGGATAATTGGTTGGTCACTTTAGAAGCTGAATTTAAGAAAATGAAGGACTAATAATGTTGGAAGACTGAAATGAGTTCAGATAAGAGACAGAAATGCTTTTTAAAGTTAATTATGTTTGCTTTTCCTTTTCCCTTGGTGTTCATTACCTTTAAATGGAGCCACACAATGGTAGAAGTAATTACCAGGTTGGTCAATGCAGGTAGCTCCATTTTTGCATGGGTGTGAAGCACACAAATCTGTATTTATTTCATATCTTGAAACTTTGAAAAAATAATAAAAAGATTTTATGTTTTAATAAGGTAACCAAGTGCCAGGTTATAGTTCTTAAATTTGCCCAAATCTTTTAATACATTTGGGGTGATATTTGAAACTAAACTCCTCAGATAAAAATGCCACATATATTAGCGTCAGAATCCATTCATTTCACCTTACTACAAACTGCAACAACTTCTCTTGGAATTACTAAATGCAGACTAATCTTCTCTGAATTGGTAGGCATTCAAAGTCTGCTTAGATGTGAAATAATTTATCTTCTGCTTTGGATTCTAGAGACAGAATAGATGTTTCAAGATACTGGGATACAAATCAAATGTTAATATAAGAAAATATAAAAGGAACCAAAAGGAAATAGTAGTGAATCAATAGCATCCTGATGTATGTCCCCCAGGGCTAAATGTTTTTTTTTGTTTGTTTTTACAAGGCACATTTGTCAAATGTTATTTACCAATAAAGCCAGGGGGACATAAGCATTTTAATTTATCCATGAACTCTGTAGTTGTAGTGTTATGGAGGCAGGGTGATGAGTCACATTTCTTTTTATTAATTTCACAAAGCAGGTCTATATGGAAAGAAAATAAATCAGAAGTATTCATTAACTATATAATTTTAACATTTTCTTCTTTTTTTCTTCTTTTTTTAAAGTAATCTCCATGCCCATGATGGGACTCAAACTCACAACCCCAGGATCAAGAGTTGCATGTTCTATGGACTGAGCCAGCCAGGCACCCCTTAACATTTTCTTTTAACTAGTTCTGCGGTGCATATTTCCCATGAATGCTCCACTTAGAACTGTGTTTCTAAAGCTGACTTTCATATTATTTATTTGGATTGTTTGTTAATTTGCAAAGCATTGAAGACAGAGCCTAAACTGACACTGAATTGATTCTTAAGATGTTGAAAGCTATTTTTTTTTTGGCCAATTTTGAATAAGAATAGAGAAATTGGCATTGACACATAACACATGGTATTGCAAATTAGATGAATGGAAATCTTTCTAATATTCTTAAATATTTTTCTCTAAAATGGTGAAATGAATCTGGGCTGGAGACAAATTAATGCAATAGATATCTATATAGGAAAGAGCATACCTACCTCAATGGAAAATCTATTTGTATTATTATGATCACTAACAAAATATGACATTAGAACATCAAGGTAAACTGAGGAAAATGTGAAAATTAAAAATAGTAATATGAATAAATACTTTGTTTAAACCTTAAAATTACTTTTTTTGGTAATTTTCCTTATGAATCAACTTTGTGGAAAAAAAATGGCACATTTAAAAACCTTGGTTTGTTCTTTATAGCTGGGGATATGCCAAAATTCACTTCTTCAAAAGACCTTGTTTTTTGCTCTGTGTCATACAATTTTAAGAAATTATCCTGAGTTTTCGTTGATGATAAGTAGTACATTAAGTTTTAATGAGTGGCCACACAGTATCTGAAGATAATCATTCTTAAGGTTAATCACATAAAAACAGTTTCTCAGATTTAATAGGAAAAAAAAACAGCTGTTCCATTCATGGTTATCAAAACAAATATGACTTTCTTATTGCTTAAAGATTATGCCATGCTTTATTCTTGAATCAATCATTCACACAGAAATAGAATTAGGAACAATTTTGAGAAGACAGATCTTGGACAACATTTTGGCTTGTAATGATGGCAGCCTGATAGTATTGGCTTGCATATAAAGTATTGAGAGTCTTAATACTTTTTCCAATCTTGGAAAACAAAAGTCTATTTTTAGAGTTTCCTCCTAATGTAAAAAACCATAAATACTTAAAAACATAAACAGCTCTTTACCAAAATAAGTGATATATATTAACAAGGGCTACTATAAGATTTACCACGGTAACAGAATGGAATGTGGTATAAATAGAAATATTACAAGTTATAAATATAAGTGTAATGAGGGGTGCCTGGGGGACACAGTTAGTTAAGCCCCAGACTCGGTTTTGGCTCAGGTTGTGATCTTAGGGTCCTGAGATCGAACCCCATGGTAGCCACCTCCGTGCTCAGCTTGGAGTCTGCCTAAGATTCTCTCTCCCTCTCTCTCTCTCAAATATAAATAAATCTTAAAAAAATAAATATAAGTGTAATGGACTTATAGTTGATAAGCCTAAAAACCTGGTTTATTTACAAAAGCAAAATATTCATTCAACACTAAATATATCTGTTTCTGTGATTATATGAAGATATAGTAAAATAATCCAAGCAGATATTATATATTCAAATGTTCTCCTGGAAAAGGAAATTAATGTGCATGTCTACTAGATGAATTGTATCTTCTTAAAATAAGGAGTTACTTCCACCTCAAATTAACCTTCAGGTATCATACTTTTGGTTAGCATGTGTGCCTACCTTGAAATCCATTCTGCACAGGCAGTTAAGGTGATGTAAAGATCAACATAAGTGCCCCCCAGTTGCACAGGCATCACTTAGGTACTCATCTACCTCAATCTCACAGTTATTATTTAGAAACAAGCAAAGGATTCACTTCATTATAAATGTGTCACTGATACAACTTGTAGCTAAGTCTAAGATTATGTTCAGAATATATGAGATTGTCAACTTGTCTGCAAAAATCAACACATTGCCTCATGCTATCAACTAGCTATTTACTCTTTCCATTACTGTTTGATATGACTATGACTGTGGCTTTACTCTCATCTTAGTGAACCTAGGAGAATTCAAAATTTACATTATTTCCTTAAAATTAAACACATATATGACCGTTTATATATGATTGCATAATGTTAACCAAATTGACTTTCTCTGATGCCTTTCCTTCAAAAACCGTCTGTTATATATATTTGAGTCCTTTCTGCAGTTGTTTAAAAACAAAACAAAAACAGAAATGAAAACCTTCTCAGCTCCTTGTTTCTTTAAGTTACTATTGGCTTGCAAATTGGCCCACGTAACATGGAGGGCAAGGAAAGACAGTAGAAAGAGGTAGATCACTCCAGATTGGTAGGTGGTAAGTTTAATAATAAGGGAACTTTCCCACAAGGCTTGTCTTGGGCTGCCACAAGAACAGTAGATTTCTACATCTACTTTCTAGAATCTTAGCTTTATTTATAGTCTATAACTTGGTTCAGTCATGTATTCAGTACAGATAATCTCAACAACACCTTCTTATTTCAAGGTTATATCCTTAAAACAGCTCCCAGTGTGACAGTAGTGGGTGGCATATATATCCTAGTGACAGAGGATTGGGTAAGGTGCCTCCAAATGCCCCTGTATAACATGAGGGTCAACAAGCAGTCACATCCTCTCAATAATCTCCTTCAGCAATTAGTGTCAACTAAATTTAAAATAATTCATTATGCAATGGAAAAAAGACAGTCTCTTCAATTAATGGTGCTGAGAAAATTGGACAACTATATACAGAAGAATGAAACTCAACCATTCTCTAACATTATACATAAAGATAAACTCAAAATGGATGAAAGACCTCAATGTGAGACAGGAATCCATCAAAATCTTATAGGAGAACATAGGCAGTAACCTCTTTGACATCGGCCACAGCAACTTCTTTCAAGATACATCTCCAAAGGCAAGTGAAACAAAAGCAAAAATGAACTTTTGGGACTTCATCAAGATAAAAAGCTTCTGCACAGCAAAGGAAATTGTCAACAAAACAGAGGCAACCCACAGAATGGGAGAAGATATTTACAAATGACACTACAGATAAAGGGCTGGTACCCAAGATCTAAAAAGAACTTCTCAAACTCAACACCCAAAAAACAAATAATCAAGTCAAAAAATGGGCAGAAGACTTGAACAGACACTTCTCCAAAGAAGACATAAAAATGGCTAAGAGACACATGAAAAAATATTCATCATCATTAGCCATCAGTGAAATTCAAACCAAAACCACGTTGGGATACCACCTTACACCAGTTAGAATGGCAAAAATTGACAAGGCAAGAAACAGCAAATGTTGGAGAGGTTGTGGAGAAAGGGGAACCCTCTTACACTGTTGGTGGGAATGCAAGTTGGTACAGCCACTTTGGAAAACAGTGTGGTCATGCCTCAAAAAATTAAAAATAGAGCTACCCTATGACCCAGCAATTGCACTACTGGGTATTTACTCCAAAGACACAGATGTAGGGTAGAGAAGGGCCATATGCACCTCAATGTTCAGAGCAGCAATGTCCGCAATAGCCAAACTGTGGAAAGAGCCGAGATGCCCTTCAACAGATGAATGGATAAAGAAGACGTGGTCCATATATACAATGGAATATTACTCAGCCATCAGAAAGGATGAATATCCAATTTTTACATCAACATGGATGGGACTGGAGGAGATTATGCCAAGTGAAGCAGAGAAAGTCAATTATCATATGGTTTCACTTATTTGTGGAACATAAGGAACAGCATGGAGGACATTAGGAGAAGGAAGGGAAAAATGAGGGGGAGGGAATCGGAGGGAGAGACGAACCATGAGAGTCTATGGACTCTGAGAAACAGACTGAGGGTTTTGGAGGGGAGGGGGGTGGAGGGATGGGTTAGCCCAGTGATGGGTATTAAGGAGGGCATGTACTGCATGGAGCATTGGGTGTTACACAAAAACAATGAATCGTGGATCACCAGATCAAAAACTAATGATGTATTGCATGGTGACCAACATAACATAATAAAAAAAATAAAATTTAAAAAACATTTAAAACAAGTAATTCACAAGTTAGACAATTTCTAAGTAAAAAAGATATGATTTTTTGCAAAATTATTTAAGGAAACAACACATAGTGGAATTTGTCTCTCATTTACTTGCACTATTCACCCTCCGAACTCCCTTTTGCATATGGATAATTAACTACTTACTAATTCTTTAGTAAAAGTTAGAGACAATCTCTCATAATAGAAGATGAAAATGCAAGTTACTTCTTTCCTGGTCTCAGGTACCCCAAAATGTGGGTATGCAACCAAAAGTTGACTAATATATCATGGACCCACCACAGACTTTGAAAGTAAACTGGTGCAGGGATGGAGAACTCATTTGTTTTGCAGGTGGCAACATCAGGACAACCATTCCAATTTTCCAGGGCCCCACTGACAACACTTCCTCAGTGTTACCTAGGGTCAATGCCATCCATCCCTACTGACATTGTGATAATATATGATGTTTCCTTATCTGCTGTCTAGACTCCGTCGTTTATGCCAATTTTCCAGATTTGACTCTAGAAGCTTCTACAGGTCCTACATGTAATGTTCTTTTAATAAACTCTAAATTAAATAATTTTCTTGTTAAACTACCCTGAGTATATCTCTAATACCCACAGAGAATAACTCCATTACTAGTATGTACAACAATTTTTTGCCATTATTATTAAGTATTTATATTTCAATTTTACAGATAAAGCAATAGGGGGAAAAAACTAAAAAGAGTTTTCAGATATTTGTAGTAAATTATCATTAATGTTAACGAATCATTAATGCTAATCTATATTTCATTTCTTCTATTTTCAGGGGCAAAGAAGGTCATAACCACCATCCCTTGAAGCTAGGGATATTGGTTTATACCTTCTTTTGCTGTATTTGCCTGGTTTTGCATCCTAGGTAATAGTGATCTCACTGAATTTCTTAGAAAGTTTTGAATCTTCTCCTTATAGAAAGAACTGTAAAGAGGACACAGAGAAAAGGGAACTCTTGTGTACTGTTGGTACACTCCTGTGTACTGTTGGGACTATAAATTGGTGCAACATTGCCGAAAACAGTATGGAATTTCCTCAAAAATTAAAAAAACAAAACATATTGTTCAGTACTTCTACTACTATTTACCCAAAGAAAATGAAAATGCTAATTCCAAGAGATATATGCCCTCCTATGTTTATTGCAGCATTATTTATAATAGCCAAGATATGGAAACGTCCACTGATAGATGAGTAAATACAGACATGGTATCTCTCTCTCTCTCTATTATCTATCTATAATGAAATATTACTCAGCCATAAAAATGATGCGATATTGTCATTTGGAACTACAAGAATGGACCTAGAGCATATCATGCTAAGGGAAATAAGTCAGACAGAAAAAAATACTTTTATTTCCCAAAATATCATTTATATGTGGAATTAAAAACAAACAAATGAATAAACAAACAAACAAAAAACCAGAAACAGACTCATAAATGCAGAGACAAAGTGGTGGTTGCCAGAAGGGAGGGAGACAGGGGATGAAATAGGTAAAGGGGATTAAAAGGTACAAACTTCCAGTTATAAAATAAAGAAGACACAAGATGAAAAGTACAGTATAGGGAACATAGTCAATAATATTGTAATAATTTTGTATGGTGACAGATGGTAATTATGCTTATCATGATGAGCACTGACAATGTACAGAACTGTCAAATCCCTATGTGGTATACCTGAAACTAATATAACGCTGTATGTCAACTATAATTCAATAATGAATATTAAAAAAAGAAAGAGTTGTATATAGTTGACATTACTAATTGCTTAAACATTTGACAGAATTCACTGGTGCAACCATCCGACCCAATGATTTTCTTCAGGGTTAATTATTCAATTATAACTCAATTTTGTTACTGGTTATTTGTTCATTTTTTTAAGTTTCTAATTAAGTTTTGTATTTTTGTGGCCTTCTAGGAATTTTTATATTCCTTCTATTTTTTTCTAATTTGTTGGCATGAAGTTGTTCATAATAATTCCTATGACCTTTTAAAATTTCTGTATTGTTACAATGGTGCCCCCTCTTCCATTCCTGGTACTAACAAAGTGTGTTTGTGTCTCTCTCTTTTCTTAGTCTAACTAAAGATTTATTAATTTTGTAATCTTTTCAAAAAACCAGATTTTTGTGTGGCTGATTCCTATTGTTTTCTGTTTTCTGTTTTATTGATTTCTAATTCAATCTTTGTTGTTTTCCTTTTTAGTTTACTTTGGATTTAATTGCTTTTCTTTTTCAAGCTTGTTGAGGTGCAAGCTTACTTTCTTTAGGTACTTTTTTCTAATATAAGCATTGAAAGCCATAAACTTCTATCTAAGCACTTCAACATACAGTTTGATTTTCTGTATTCATTTCCATTCCATTCAAAAAAACTTTTCAAATATCTCCTGTCATACTTCTTTGTGTTATTTTTTTTTATTTATTTATTTGAGAGAGAGAGAGAATGAGAGATACAGAGCACGAGAAGGAAGAGGGTCAGAGGGAGAAGCAGACTCACCGCTGAGCGGGGAGCCCGATGCGGGACTCGATCCCGGGACTCCAGGATCATGACCTGAGCCGAAGGCAGTCGCTTAACCAACTGAGCCACCCAGGTGCCCTTCTTTGTGTTATTTATATGTAGTTTAATATCCGAAATGTCTTTCTGGGGTTGAGTTTTAATTAATTCCATTGTGGTCTTTTTAAACCTAATGTATTGTCCATGTGGAGAATGTTCTATATGTGTGTAAAAGAATACATTTTCTGCCATTCTTCTGTAGATAGGTGGAGTTTTCCATAAATGCCACTTGGACCTGTTGGTTGATGTTAAATCTTCCGTGTATTCACTGATTTTTTCATCTAGTTGTTCTATTAGTTATTGTGATGAGATTATTGAAATCTCCAACGATATTAATTAATGTATTTCTCTTTTGAACAGTTTCATTTTTGGTTAGTGTATATTGGAGTTTTATTGATGGATATGTATATATTTATAGTTGTTATATCTTTCTGATGTATTGATCCTTTTGCCATCATGAAATTTTGCTATTTGTCTCTTGTAATATTTCTTGTCTTAAACTCTATTTTGTTTAACATTAATAAAGCTCCTCCAGCTCTCATATATCTACTCTTCATATGAGAACTTTTAAATATCATTTAAGTTTTAGCCTGTGTGAGTCTTTGAATATGAGCACATAATTTAATGTTGCTTTTTTTATCCAGTCTGACACTTAGTCTTGTGATTAGAGTGGGCTCCAATGTTAGTTTTAGCAGACAAAAATCTTCAAAGCAGCTGTTATAAATAAGTTCAAAGAATTAAAGAAAACTATATTTAAAAATTAAATTAAAATATGATAAAAACGACACAGCAAGTATGAAATTCCAATAGAGAAGAACTATAAAAGACATAATTAAAAATAAATTCTACACCTGAAAATTCAAATAATTGAAATGAAAAGTTTTCTAACTGGGCTTAATAGCAGATATTAGATGACTGAAGAAAGCCTCAGAATTCTAAGATAGATCAATAGAAATTACATATGACAGCCAGAATTCACTAGCACCCACTGAAGCACTAAAGAATCCCATAAAAGTTAACTTTGCTACCAAATCATTGGCCTCTGTTGCATAACATGAAGTTGGGTTTTATTTTTTTTTAAAGATTTTATTTATTTATTTGACAGAGAGAGAGAGACACAGTGAGAGAGGGAACACAAGCAGGGGGAGTGGGAGAGGGAGAAGCAGGCTTCCCACTGAGCAGGGAGCCCGATGCGGGGCTCCATCCCAGGACCGTGGGATCATGACCCGAGCTGAAGGCAGAGCTTAATGACTGAGCCACCCAGGCACCCTGAAGTTGGGTTTTAATCATATTTCTAGGTCCTCACTTCTGTCCCCATTAACATGTATTGCTTTTTCTCTTTCTCTATCTATCCTATTGGATTTTCCCAAGGATTGACTATTTATCCTATTTTTCCTTTCTGTGCCCTTTGATTTCAGGGCTTTTTGTATCCTTCTATAAACATGTTCCCTACATCCTGAAGCCTGATTCTCACTTTTGACTCAATTCCTAGTACCTATTTCACACCTAACTCTGGTCATATTGTTATTTCAAAATACACACCTCAAGACACTAAATCTTTCTCCAGTTAAAATGATATCAGTGATAAAATAATTCATATCTTCAGTAATGGTTTACTGAATAGTTTACTGAATTCTCTTTAGTGTTCCTTTTGGATTAATTATTCTATGTCTGCTAATTAGGAGATGAATATATATTGGTAAATACAACACATATTGGTAAATTTTATTTGCAGAGAAAACTTTATGTGCAAATCTATTTACTGCAATTGTTTTGCATGTTATCATCATGTTTTGCATTATAGCCTTTATCAGGAGTCATATCTATAATTTAAAATAGTTTAGCAAAGTAATAGGAGCATGAGTCTTATTTAAAGACAAATGAGACATGAGTTGTTATTTAGGAGCCTAATATACGTATGAATAAAAAATCTACATCTAGTTTCATTACCTCAAAATCTCAGAACATCAAGGATAAAAAAACTTGAAATGTTTCTGGAAAAAAATTACTTGGAGTAATGAAATAATAAAACAATCCTCTCTCAAACATTCTCAAGAGTTACTATAAGATGTGCTTCTAGTGATTGGGTGCCAAGTGGCTTAGTCAAGCATCCCACTCTTGATTTCGCTCAGGTCATGCATGATCTCAGGGTGATGGGATCCAGCTGTGTTGGGTTCTGCACTCAGCAAGGAGTTTGCTTCTCTCCTTCCTCTCCCTCTGCCCCCCTGGATGCTTTCTCTCTCTCTCTCCCGCCCTCTCTCTCTCTCTCAAATAAATAAATCTTTAAAAAAATGATATGCTCCAAGGAAAAAAGAGAAATGGTATATGAAACTATTTGTTTAATTCAGGAATACAGTGACAAGTTATCCTATGATAATAGTTGGGAAACATCATTGTCTAAATTAGTGAATGCTGAAGAAACTCTTTTTTCAAGGATAGTTTTGTGAATTCATTCTACATATAAAGTGGACATAAAGCTGTATACTACATGTAAAACTTAAATAAGAAGAAACTAATTCTTTAAGTATAAATAAGTCAATGAGAAATTTGAGCAGAAATTTAAAAGTATATAAAGAATGCGATTGTCTAAATCAACTAAATTTGACCTGAGCTGAACAACTGATTCAGCGTAAAATGAAATAAACTATTAGATCTCAAAGCTAGAAATACTGTTCTTCAAATGGACTTGGATTGCAACATAGGAAACTTCAGAAAACAAATGTAATTCTAACATCACCTCTTCAGTGAAGAATATTTACATATTCATAATAATATGAATGTGATTTGTTTTCAACTTTTAAACTCAACTTTTAAACAAAGCACAGCTGACATTATAATGTATTCAAACAATGATAATGTAAACACAAAAAGAAGTGATAGAATTTGGTAGGTGGAAAGGGTTAATTGGGAAAGAGAATTATAGGAACACTAATATCCTTAATTTTAATAAAAGTCAAGATGGGTTATCTGAATTTGATTAGAAATAAAAGCTTAAATTTATTAACATTGTGAACATTAGAACTAAAAATAATAATATCTATTGAGAAAAAGTTGGAAAGAAAAGGTGGTTCAGGGAATTAATGAAAAGATTCATCTTTCACAATGGAGAACCAATAATTAACATCTATAATAAATTCACAAAACTCAAAAGAGCAAATAAAATTTTTGAATGAGCAAATAAGGCATAACAGAATAAAATAAGGAACTATTTAAAAATTTTTGTCTCTATTTAGCAGATTGAATGTAGAGAATCGTTGTTTTATATTGGAAGTTGTTTTGATTTTATTTACCACATTTAATGCTCAATTTGGTTTTTGTTTGTTTTTAAATATTGTAACAATTTCCATAACATTTTGTGAAAATATCTCCTCTCTCATGAAATACTTGAATTTAAATGGATAACTATATAAAAGTTTAGTGTGAAACTCATAAAAATGACTAGTTCTGTGACTATCATTAGGTAAGCTAGGATATATGGTTCTCAGTTTTATAATCAATACAACACAGAAGTTAAACCTCAATTTTCTATATAAAGTTTTCAGTGTTATATTCAGCCATGAGTCATTTAACATCATTCTGTGAATTATTCAATTATGCAAAAGAGATTTTGTAGCTAATTCTAAAAAAAAAATTATGATATTTTGAAGTTAATTTATAATCAGTACCTCTACTTGAATATTTTAATAAGATAATAGTGGCTTTCTACAAAAATAAAGAACCATATAGCAGTAGAAATATGGATTTAACAAGAGAAAAATAAATACAAAGAAAAATAAATTCCTTTAGGAAAAGTTAAAAGCTGAAGAACTGTGAAACATCCTTATCAATCTCTTGAAATTAGAAATATAAATAAATAAATAAATAGATAGATAGATAGATAGATATATACACATACACACATACATACAACCAAACTGTTTGAGAACCTGAAGGTGGCATTTCTATTCAACTCAGTTATAGATACAATAGTTTATATGCCAAAACAGAGCATGATTTACATTTTATGAAATAAAAGACTGCTAAAAAAAAGATTGCTTTCTTTAACTGTGAAAAAATGTTTTATTGTGTTTCTGTGCATCTCTCTCTTGCTATGATTATAGAAACAAGGGATTTTTCAGAGAAAAGCTTGAAGTAATGTTCTCTAAAATTACCTGTTTTAGTGTATGGTTTATTTGTCTCCAGATCAAACCAGCTGGGTCACAATTAAACAGTGTTTACTATCTTTACATCTACTTACTTCTGTAATCCCTGTAACAACCTTAGAAGGTAGGTACTGTTCTTATCTCTATTTTAAAGGTGTGGGATTTAGATAAATAGAGGTTATATAAACTTGCTTATGTCTCTCATCTGGTAAGTGACAGATGTAATTCAAATCTGAGCATTCTACTGTCAGATTTCTTATTCTTTATACTTTATTCATTTTAATGATATCTTTCACTCTGTAGAATCACCCCATATATTTCTGGTTATTTGTGCCAATAGACTAATTCATTGTTTTGTCTTTGTCTTTGTCTCTTGACAAGGATTTTTAGTTCCTAAAATGTGAAGGAGCCTTTTCAAAGTTTATTCCAAAAAGCTAAGGCGGGAGCTCCAAAGCAAATCAGTCCAAGTTCCCTATAATCATACCACTAATCCATTTAGCTCTCTGCCCACTCATTTGTGTATATCAGTCAGGCCTATACTTAAGAAGAATTGAGAGCAAGTGAAATAGAATATAGAAACATAGTCTCAGAGTCAAAGCTAGAGAAAAAAAATGTTGTGGGTTTATAAAATAAATTCAAGAATATGGCTAAAAATGCCATCTCTTAAGGATTTTAGGTGGCCCACTAACTTGATTCTAATATTTCTAGCACACAGTATAGAAGAAAACCTGGCCAGTTACATTATTAGCAGTGCTCATTACCTAACAATGCATTGTTGATTCAAGAAGAAGAGTAATTGCTCTTGATCCTAAGGCCAGAAGGAAATGTCACGAGAGGGACTTCCTAGAAAGGATGTGGGTAATTTTTCTAAGACATTCTTGCAGGTGACACAAGATGAGTTTCGTATAACTGTTTCTTAAAATTTGCATCAATATAATCTGTTTTTTATGCACACTAAAGTTCAAACAAGTAAACTTTATTCCATAGGAATTTAGTAGCTGTTTCTTCTTAAGTATATTTAGAAATGGATTATGGGATACTAAGGCACAGGTAAATTTAGATCGTCCCTAAATGGTGTTTTTTTCCTCCAGTCCAATTTTTGATAAATGTTGACTAGAAGTAAGTCATGGATTATATTAACATACACTGGAGGCGCTGGTATGTTGCTTTTGCTCTAAAATCAAAACTCCATGCTTCAGCAAACAACTGAGTTTACACAAGTATTCAGAACAGAGTGATGTGATTTTGCGGAAACTGAAAATCCTGTTGTCGAAGCAAAAGTCTCACCAAAGTTAAACAAGCAAGAAAAACTTGCTTCAAGGCTATTGTAATAGAGAAGAGAGGTCAGAACTCAGTCTGAGCTTGGCTACACTGTCACAAAGGATGAGAGAGTTTTTAAGAGCTATGACCTATGATCATAACCTATGCGTGTGCTTGCTAATTGGCCTTCCACAGAAGAAAAGTAAATTCTCAATCTTCAGGACAGCAGGCAGTTTGGATGAGTGCTCTAAGGAAAGGGAGAAGAAGAACCTCTCTGGGGAAGCCACTTGGATTCTGTAGAGGAGTGGAGTGAGAAGAAAGGGAAGAAGGCAGGAAGAAGACTGTCTACACTTTGGTCAAACCACGAGAAACCTAAAGGCTGTCTTGGCCTTACTAGTCTTGTGTCTTGGGACTGATAAGACACTATGAAAATTCTTACAATCCTGTAGTTGCTAAAGAGTAGAAGGAAATAATAAAATAGTAATTTATATTCTTTTTTTTAAAAGATTTTATTTATTTATTTGAGAGAGAATGAGATAGAGAGAGAGCATGAGAGGGAAGAGGGTCAGAGGGAGAAGCAGACTCCCCGCCGAGCAGGGAGCCCGATGCGGGACTCTATCCCGGGACTCCAGGAACATGACTTGAGCCGAAGGCAGTCGCTTAACCAACTGAGCCACCCAGGTGCCCAGTAATTTATATCCTTAACATGACACTCTTCTCATGTTCTGGTGAAGTCTGAAAACGTGAGTTTGTCTCATCTCCACACTTAGTGAACTAGAACACCAAGTCCTCCCTCAGGTTATGATTCCTAAATATGTCTCTGAGCTGTCTGATCCCAGCTATCTCTAATCAGACTGAATGCTATACCGCTACCAGCCTATACTTCTAAAAGACAAATTTGATGGAATTTCAGCCTCCAACTGATCCCCACCCTTCATGCATATTTTGAAGCTCATCATTAATGCAGGCCTAACTCATGAAGACAGAGGATTTATCATTTCAGAACATCCCAAGTGTTTGACAGATACATACCAGTAAGGCTTCTTCTTTTTTTTTTTTTTCAAATTTGACACTTTAGTTTTAAAATTCATGCAAATCTTGCATTTTACAACCATATTTAATCCTTGTTATGATATAGATTATTCTATAGCACAGTACATAAAAATTTGTATAGAAACTTGACAAGATGATGCTTCAGTTACTCTTGTGACTTTCACAAAGCCTTACATACATCCCCTAGGGTGTAGTGCTGCAGCCTGAGAAGTACAGACTTCGAGAATAAAATAAAAAGCTCCCAGTATAGTCTCCACAGAAACATCAAAAGCTGTACCGGGCCTACCTTCCAGGTAATATCTCTCTTATCCAGCTCTTTTTCTCATGCATCCTCTCCTCCAAGCAATACCAATGACTTCTTAAACGCCTGTGATTTTGCCTGGTTCCTTTTTAAACTTTGATGAAAAGTCATCTCAGGGAGCCTGTGCCTATTTTTTCCAGGTACAGGCCATTTCCACCTTCTATATTATTTATACCTTCCTCTGTAGGCAGTTGGTTATATATCTGTCTCTTTAAAAATGTAGGCATATATATATATATAAAGTATCCATTCTGGCATCTCTGGCACTTGAAATAGCTACTCACACATATTGGTGTTCAAAAAATATTTGTTAAATGAATGAAAAAATGACTGAATGTCCATAAATGGCAAAGGCATTGTATCTCTAAAGGACAGATAATCATTTCCAATCCTGTTTAGGGCAATTCATTAACAAAATACTAAAATTCCAAGTGATATAAAGAATATCATAAAGTTTGTCAGAAATAAAATTTATGATTGACTCTTTTCAATTTCTGATTATGTTACACATGATTTGAGAACTATAAGCTGCATTTAAGGTGTGCATGTATAAGACTTTAGAGCTTTCATCGCCAAAATGCAGATAGGATTCAAATGAGATTTCTAATTTGATTCAGTGAGCAGTAATAAAGTCTCCACTTATTTGACAAATAAATTATTAAGTATAACCAGTTGGAATAAATTCAATAAAATAGTATCTGTGCATCTTTTTAGTTTGTGAGTTTTCAGATACACAAATCGAATAATCAAGCATTCTATATCTTATTTTAAAATAAGTTTTAGATGTTAATTTCTAAATAATCTTAATTTTCTTTCCTCATGTATTTCCAGGTCTATATTTCAATTCTAGCTAAAACACACACAGATTCAAATTAGTTTTCCTTTTCTATGTTTAGCTACTTTTTATCTGTTTCTTGATATTTTCTTCAGCCCCGTTTCTTCATTTGTTTGTTCCATATGGGCTAAATCAGACTGTGACAGGTTTCTCTTTACAGAAACCATAAAACAGGAATGATCCAGTGACAAAAAGCAATCCTAAAAATCAGATTCCTGTTTCATACATAGTATCTCCAATATACTGTGCTTTCTTTACTCTGTCTCTTCAATTTCTTCATACCCCTTATCTTTCGTGATTTGCCTAGATGCTAAAATTTTTTCCCATCTTCTCCTGTCTAGTGATTGTTACTATCATTTTTTAATTTGTTCATTCTTTCATTTAAACATACATTTTTCTACCTACCATTGCCAGTTCACTTAAGTAAAACTGTCCATTGATTTATAGAAAACATCAACCATTCCACAACGTCTACATAACAGACTCCCAAGCAAAAAATATATATATGTATATTTTACATATGACAATATGTATTATATCTATATATAATATAGATATAGATATATATATACATATCAAGGAAAATTTAGATTAAGAACTTAATTCATTTTTTGAAAAACTCTATATTTATTATAAATAAATATTCCACTGTATAGCATGATATGCTACATTTCCTCTTAAGTAGAAAAGAGTGAGTTAAGGCATTCAGTACTACTTCTGTACTCCTGGTGATACTGGAGTATAGAGTCTGGCCAGGAAGGTAAGGGAAAGGGTCCTTTAATTTCAAATCAAGTCAAGACTGTAGCTCTTTCATTTACAGCCCAGATCAGAGTCGATGGCCAAGAAATGTGATCTAAGGGCTTAGGAGAAAATCAACACTTCCACCAGTGATGGATTTAAATGAGGTAGAGACCTACAGTTAAAGGAAGTATGTTTTCTCTTCCATTCCTCGTTTCCACTTAGATGAACCTTGCCTTAAAACTCTCGGCCTCTTTGTTCTTTCTATTACACACCTCCTCACAAATAGAGCAATGAGTTACCGGGGTGGCGGAAAACACCCTTCGTTCAAAGATTTTAGTGTAAATGAAACTAATCTTACAAAAGTCCAGTTTGCAGAAGAGTTTTGATCACTGTGTCTGACAGTACTTGCAGGAGGCAGCAACCTAAGTACCCAGCTCTGCAGACTGGATACACCCATTTGGATTCCACACAAAGTTATATCCTTCTAGATATTATCACTGCTAAATTTAATACTTTGATTCTCTGTTGGATGGATGTGTTATTATTATACATTAGTTAAAACTCAGACATGAAAGAAAAATTCGATTTCTTGGTTCAAACACTCACAGATCCAACAGGATTTTTTTTTAAAGATTTTATTTATTTATTTGAGAGATAGAGAGCACGAGAGGGAAGAGGGTCAGAGGGAGAAGCAGACTCCCTGCCGAGCAGGGAGCCCAATGTGGGACTCGATCCCGGGACTCCAGGATCATGACCTGAGCCGAAGGCAGTCGCTTAACCAACTGAGCCACCCAGGCGCCCACAGATCCAACAGGATTAATGGTGATATGTTTATCTATAACACCAGGAATTTACTTTCCCTCTATTCCTTCTACAGTATTATATACTTTAGGACCGTTATAGATTCTATGAAGTGTCTGGAAAAATTGTATATTAGGGCCTTGAACTGAAAGCTGAGTACCTAAGGTACTGGAGCAAGGTGAGATTAGACAAAGGCTTCGGCTTAATTTTGATATCCACATACAGATGTGGCCACAAAGTCCAGTCACCAGACATGGAAGCAGCAGGTTGACTTGAGACTCAATTCCTTATGTGACTAAATCGCCAGGAAGTCCTAGGTCTAATTCTCCCTAACTAAAGTCTCCGCACACTGAGCCTGCAGGTGTCTAATAACTGATGGGCAGTAGTATATATAGCAGGTGGAAACAAATGGCCATGCATGAAAAATTTGGGGTGACACCATAAGATCATCACAGGGATTCTCTTATGGATTGGAAATACACTTACAACTGTGGATATGTTTTATTGACTAAAAACATTTCCTTCACAGATTATAAACTGCTGATTGGTTTTTACTGATTAAGCCTTTTGTTTTAATCTTGAAAATTAAATCACAGGATATACTTATTAAAAGTTATTTACCTGAGAAATCAAAACTTAAATGAAAAGATGCACAATCAGATTTATTGTGATTCTTTTTTACAGTGTTGGCTGCATATGTCTAGGAAACTTTAGAACTAGTACTTGGCCTAATAAACTCATGCTTCGTTCGAACAATATACAGAAGAATATGAGTCACATGGTTTAGTTTTCAATCCCAACTCTTCCTATATCCCCCCTGCCCACAGCCATTGCTATAAGGACAAATCCCCTAACTATCAAAGCATTTGCTCTTTGAGATATTTAAATATATATACAATTTAATGGGATTAGTGCAAAATAAACTTTTTGGCTATCTTTAGTTTTTTTATAGTGCCTCAGCTGGATTAATTCAATAACAACCAAAAAATAAAGTGGCTAAGGGCATTGTTGTTTATTGGTGACAGGGCATTTTTAAAACCATGGAATCTTAACTTGGGTTAATACCAAGTCTTTATCCTTGATCTCCCAGAGTATTCTCATAATTAATGGATGGGTAATGAAGTAATTTATTTCTTAATAAATGTTAATACATTTCACTGTCTAAACATAAATATTGTTATTAGAACTCAGATGAAGTTGGTGAAATTATGTAAATGTATTAAAGCTGTGAGACACATAAATGTTAGAAATCATCTCTGATTGTACCTTTAGCAATTTTGAACCTATTTTCAGGTCATGAACAATTGGTAATAACAAGATTACTCTTGGTAATTATACACTTGCAGATTTCTTAATAGTCTATCAGGTGGAATAACAACATGGAAACCCATTTTCCTATAATGCTTAGTCTCAGAAATGAATACTTTTTTTCTGTATAATGAAGCAGGAGTTTATTAGGCATGTCATCAGAGTTGAAAGGAAAAGTACAACAGACCTATTTCATGGTACAGTAGACTTTATATCTGAGAGCACTTCAGAAAGGAGATATCAGATTTACAGAAATAATCTTGTTTCAGTTTTTAGTCAAAATTACAACACATTCAAAAGTCTGAGTACAAATTGATTCAAGCTTGAATTCATCAGGGAAGCTATCTAAATTGGTTAGATTGTATGCTTTCAAATCAGTTCCTTTCTTAGTAGACACTTGCTAATCATATACTAATCTCACTCCAGTGAAAGTATTTATTCATTTTCAAATAGTTACACATAGCACTAATGAGATACTGTGCATGCAACAATTGGGAGATGGACTATGTAATATCTACTCAATCCTGGAGGAATAGCAAATGGGATGGGTCATTCAAATATGATAAGTCAGATTTAGCACGTAGAATTCTTATTCTTGAAAGGACAGCAGAGAAAGTTAGTGGTCTATTTCCTAATTCTACTTTATGTAGTTTATGAAAATGGCCTTGTTAGAAAGAAAATGGCAATGTGTTTCTCAAGAATTAAGATATCTACTTCCATCACCACTAATCCTAATGATCTGTGTCTGCTGGATTAGAATGAAGGAGGGAAGACAAGCAGAGGGAAAATTGAGTATATAAAAAAAGGAAGAAAGAAATATATATATATATAAAGAATTCAGATGGAAATTTCAATTTCTAGACTAACTCAAAGACCTCAGCACATCATTTTTAAAATCAGGATGAAAATATATATGTCTAAACCAAAAAGATGATATTCCTCTGACTCTCTGGACATACATAAATGATTGTATGTTTATGGTCCCTGAAAAATTGGTACCTAGGACAGAGACTAAAGCAGGAAAATACCATCTTTAATGAAATCTAAGACATGAGAGATTAACTAGATGCACCAGAAATTGATAAACATATCATCAACTATTGGGTATTCTCTGGTTTTAGAAACGATAGTATGTAAAGAAATGCAAAAATGTGCTTTAGATTGCATAAGATACTATTGCAGTCAAAAACCAACAACTGCTATTCTGGTTCTATCAATTAGGGAATAGAGAGGAGACAGAAAACACTTTAGTAATTTGAAAAAAAAATTAATATAAGAAATATTAATTAGTGAAAATGATTAACTACTAAGAGGAGTAAAGGGACTTCTGAAGAATATTTGCATTAGAGCATTCCTATGTTCTATAATATCCCCTATGGCATGAAACATACCCAACTAGGTGGACAGAAAAATGCAAGCAGAGTACCATGGCAGAGAGAAGACTCACCTCTACCAAAATTAACATTCAAAAAAATATGTTACTACTTGGTTTTTATAGTTTTAATATCTGGTGTCACACATTATGGAATTAGTATAGATCCAACTAATAATTTAATCATAGTTTCAGTAAAGCAGCTTAAAGAGGTGGCTATTAATTCTACCACATGGTAGGAAGTTAATAGTGTGAAGGTAGTGTTAAAATCCTCAATTGTACTGCTGTTTCCTGTCCACTAATCCATATTTATGTAAAAATCATAAGCTTAATGGTAATTAGTGACACTATATACACTCTCATTGCTAACTTTTCTGAGCCTCTTAGAACTTTTCCTGCAGTACTGAAGTGTTTAATGCCTGAGAAGTCTTCCTTATTCAGTCCGAATTCTGTTATCTTGGGTAATGCCAACATTTCTTTGGACCACCCATTATTCCAGTGCATGTCTCATTTCCTCAACATCCTATTGTCCAATGACCTTTACATCCAATTCAAATCAGCTACACCCTCCCATGGATAAGCCGTGGCTATTGTCCTCACTATTACAATACAGACATTCTGCAGATATATTGTTTTTCAATTAATAATCTGTGATCTCCATCACCTATCCTTATTGCTCATTCTCAGTTTCTCCCACTACACTTTTACTTTGAATTCTAGATCTTTGTACTTTCTTTTCTTTCGCTCCATAAAACCACTCTCTTGCAAATATTTCAATTCCTTTGTGGTTTTCTTTAGTAACATTCACCAGGTAAAGTAAAGCTTGGTCAGTGTCCCCACACATGGTTTTCAGGTTGGCCTAGATACTGAACCCTGTGTCCCATGGGCAAGTGGCAATTTCCAGATTAGCCACATATTGTAAGCCAGCAATCTCTGGCTTCAAGAAGGCTTATGAGTGTATATCATGTTTCATAAGATGTTACTGATTTTTATGTGCACTCTGGTGTAAAAAAAATGTTGGTAAACGTTGTTTTGAATCAATGTGATAATCTAATTTGCTGATGCTCAATTAGCAGAATTGAGCAGAATATTCTACAATATCCATAAAATCTGGTGCTATTCATGAACCTTCTTAGACATCATAGCATACTTTTAAATTTCTCTATACTCCTTTAAACTTTAATCTTGCTAACATAACACCCTTTCAAGAGATGACCTAACTTTTTACTCCTCAGAGAGAACAGCAATCATAGAACTCCATAAAACTCATAAAATTTTAATCTTCACATTTTACCACATTTGCTCCTCACCGCTTACCCCCACCAATATACTCATGCTTTTCTTTTTCTTCCCCCTGAAGGGTAGTATTACTTTTACACATGTGGTTGTTAGCCTTTCCCATAGTTCTGGGGGCTCTTCCTCTATTATTTCTTCTCTTAACTCTTGAATCTTTAAAATTTCCCTTTAATTGTTTTCTCTTATCAGCATTTAAAAATGTTCTGCTCAGGGGTGCCTGGGTGGCTCAGTCCTTAAGCGTCTGCCTTAGGCTCAGGTCATGATCCCAGGGTCCTGGGATTGAGCCCCGCATCGGGCTCCTCACTCTGCAGGAGGCCTGCTTCTCCCTCTCGCACTCCCCCTGCTTGTGTTCCCTCTCTCACTGTGTCTATCTGTGTCAAGTGAATAAATAAAATCTTTAAAAAAAATGTTCTGCTCAAAAAAAAAACATTGTTCATCATCTTCATTTTTTTTCTTTCCCTCTTTTTGCTGCTAATCTTCTTAAAAAAATTATCTACACCCATTTCCTTATTTGTACTCAATTTCAGTCATGGGACAAGTAACTTCTGTCCCTTCTCTCTACAGAAATTGCTTTTTTGCCAATGTTACAAGACATCATTAAAGATAAATCCAATTTGTCATGTTTGAGTCCCTTAGACAATCTTGAAGTGGCATTTGTTAGTGTAGATTTGTGTCTCCTATTTTAAATGCACCCCTCTCCTGGCTACAGTTATTACTGTTTCTCTCCTTTGCCTAATGTGTTTTCCCAGTGTAGCTCCTCTTTTTCTACTCCCATCTTAAATATTGGTATGCCTCAGCTTCTGTCATGGGCACTCTTTCTCTTCTTAATCTGCACACATTTCCTAAGCAAACTCATATATTACGCTAATAAAACACTGTTTTCAAAATTTTTAGAAGCAAATGACCCCAAAGGATATATCCTCTGTCCAATTTTGCTTTCTGAAGCTCAAAATCCCCACTTAAAGATTTTTTTTTATTTATCAGAGAGAGAGAGAGAGCACACATGGGGCGGGGGGCAGAGGGAAAGAACCCTTAAGCCAGCTCTCTGCTGAGGGTGGAGCCAAACGCTGGGCTTGATCTCAGGACCCTGAGATCATGACCTGAGCTGAAATCAAGAGCTGGAGATGTAACCGACTCAGCCACCCAGGTGCCCCCAAAACCCCACTTAAAATGGAATACCTAGACAGTATTGAAAAGTAACTTGGGTGTCCCATGAATATCTCAAATTCCACATATTCCATACTTCATACTTCAACTATCTCACCAAATGTTTGCTTTCTAATTCTCTTTCTCATGAATGACACCAGTTTTATAGAGATTCTGCAGCTAGAAACCTGACATCCCCCCCTGCCAGCACCTCACTTTCATTAAGCAATGTGTAATTAACAGTCAGTAATTTCACCTCTCCCCTTATCTTGGTTTAGATATAAGGTAATAACAATTCTTAAATAACTTTCTCTTCCATCTACTTTTCCTTCACCACTGCAACTACCTAGTTCTGAATGACATCAAATCTCCCTTGAATTACAGGGGAGCCTGGGTGGCTCAGTCGTTAAGCGTCTGCCTTCCGCTCAGGTCACGGTCCCAGGGTCCTGGGATCGAGCCCCACATCGGGCTCCCTGCTCGGCGGGAAGCCTGCTTCTCCCTCTTCCACTCCGCCTGCTTGTGTTCCCTCTCTCGCTGTGTCTCTCTCTGTCAAATAAATAAATAAAATCTTTAAAAAAAAATCTCCCTTGAATTACAGAAACAACTTTCTAAGTGGCTTCCTTGCTTTATGCCAAATGCATCTTCCCAATCTGTTCTGCATCCTGAAGCCAGACATACCTTTCCGCCAAAGCAAATATCAGCATAACCTTTGGCAGGATAAAACTGTTATATGTGTCCCAGTTGCTCTTAAGATACAAATATAAACTTGTTACCATGGTTTGCTAGGCTTTGGATAAGGGTCACCTGGTTAGATCTCCAGTCTGATGTCTTCCAGCCCCTCTTAATCCATACCTAGCAGCTACCCAGATATATACTCACATGCACTCACCTTTTGATTCTATGCATACCAATCCTCTTTATATCCAAAATATTATTGTCACTCTTACTCCTAGGCTTTTACTCATACTATTTTCTCAATCATAAATAGATTACTAACATCCTGGCCAATTTCTACTCATTTCTATGTCTTAGTTTAGATGAGACTTTCTTTGAGAAATCTCCTTCTGTGGAGGTCAGTCTGGGTTTGGTCCTTCTTTTTTCTGTTCTTCCTGTCCTTTTTTGTATCTGATGACAACACTCTGTTCTACAGGTTTCTTTTTGTTTTCCTAGCTCCACAGAGGTATAACTGACAAATACAATTGTATTTATTTAAAGTTTACAATCAGATGATTTGATCTATGTATACATTGTAAAATGATTATCATAAGCCAGTTAATTAACATACCAATCACCTCGCATGTTTACTTTTTGTGTGTGAAAATGCTTAGGATCTATTCTTCTAGCAAATTTCAAATGTACAATGATATTAACTATAGTCACCGTGCTGTACATTAGATCCTCAGAACTTACCATCCTATAAATGAAAGTCTGTACACTTTGACCTGTGTATATCCCCATTTTCTCCACCACTCAGCCCCTGGCAATAACCAATCTACTCTGTTTCTATGAGCATGCTTTTTATTTCTTTTTTAGATTCACATTTTTTTAAGATTTATTTATTTATTTGAGAGAGAGTGAACGAGTAGGAGGGGCAGAGGGAGAGGGAGAGAGAATCTTAAGCAGATTCCCTACTGAGTGAGGAGCCCCACGCAGGACTCGAGGCAGGGCTCGATTTCACGACCCTGAGATCACAACCTGAGCCGAAACAAAGAGTCAGAAGCTCAACCAACTCTACCACCCGGGCGCCCCATAGATTCCCATTCTTAGATATGTGATTTTATATATATATATATATATATATATATAATCATATATTTTTTATCTATCTATCCATTGACAGAACTTAGGTTGTCTCCATATGTTAGCTGTTATGAATGATGCCATGATGGAATATCATTCAACCATGAAAAAGAAGGAAATCCTGCCATTTGTGATAATATAGATGAAACTGGAGGGCATTTTGTTAAGTGAAATAAGCCAGATGGAGAAAAGCACATACCATATAATACCACCTGTACATGCAACCAAAAAAAAAAAGCAAACTCACAGTAACAGATTGTTGAGAGTAGAATGGCAGTGACTGCCAGGGTGCCAGGCTGGATGGAGGGGGAAATGAGGATATTCATATGAGATATATACATATATCATACATATATCTAGATATGTCTATATGTATATAATAGTGTGTGTGTGTATATACACACTCACAATGGAATATTGTTCTATAAGTTTCTGTTTACCTGTCTGTATCTCCTATTCAACTGTAAGCAGAACTCTTTTCTCTATTCACTGTTTAATTCTCTATGCCTATTATCAATTTGATTCAATGAGTACTAAATGCATAATTTTAATTATAAAATAAGGATAAAACAAAATAATGTTAAAATGAATGCTGTTTTACATTAATGAGAAATTTTTCAAATATTTATCATTTTTTATTTCATAATTTATGTTTAAAATAACATTTGCTATCTTATCTCTCTTCCTTAGGATGTACGTAGCAAAATCAGGCATTCATTTATCTCTCTTGGACACACTGTTTTCATTTTCATTGTAACAAGGACTTTTTCAAAGCTGCATAAAAGGAATGTATTTTTTTCTTTTTTCTTTTATTATGTTATGTTAATCACCATACATTACATCATTAGTTTTTGATGTAGTGTTCCATGATTCATTGTTTGCGTATAACACCCAGTGCTCCATGCAGTACATGCCCTCTTTAATACCCATCACCAGGCTAACCCATCCCCCCACCTTCCTTCCCTCTTCCACCCTCAGTTTGTTTCTCAGAGTCCATAGTCTCTCATGGTTCATCTCCCCCTCTGATTTCCCCCCCCTCATTTTCCCCTTCCTGCTATCTTCTTCTTCTTCTTCTTCTTCTTCTTCTTCTTCTTCTTTTTTTAACACATAATGTATTAGTTGTTTCAGAGATACAGGTCTGTGATTCAGCAGTCTTACACAATTCACAGCGTTCACCATAGCACATACCCTCCCCAATGTCTATCACCCAGTCACCCCATCCCTCCCACCCCCCACCACTCCAGCAACCCTCAGTTTGTTTCCTGAGATTAAGAATTCCTCATATCAGTGAGATCATAGGATACATGTCTTTCTCTGATTGACTTATTTCACTCAGCATAATACCCTCCAGTTCCATCCACGTTGTTGCAAATGGCAAGATTTCATTCCTTTTGATGGCTGCATAATATTCCATTGTGTGTGTGTGTGTGTGTGTGTGTGTGTGTGTGTATGTGTGTATATATATATACACACCACGTCTTCTTTATCCATTCATCTGTTGATGGACTCCTCGGCTCTTTCCATAGTTTGGCTATTGTGGACATTGCTGCTATAAACATCAGGGTGAATGTACCCCTTCAGATCCCTACAGGGGATACAAATCTCTGGGGTAAATACCCAGTAGTGCAATTGCTGGGTCATAGGGTAGCTCTATTTTCAACTTTTTGAGGAACCTCCATACTTTTTTCCAGAGTGGCTGCACCAGCTTGCATTCCCACCAACACTGTAGGATGGTTCCCCTTTCTCCACATCCCTGCCAACATCTGTCGTTTCCTGACTTGTTAATTTTCACCATTCTGACTGGTGTGAGGTTTTGATTGAGGTTTTGATTTGGATTTCCCTGATGCCGAGCGATGTTGAGCACTTTTTCATGTGTCTGGCCATTTGGATGTCTTCTTTGGAAAAATGTCTGTTCATGTCTTCTGCCCATTTCTTGATTGGATCATTTGCTCTTTGGGTTTGATAAGTTCTTTATAGATTTTGGATACTAGCCCTTTCTCTGATATGTTATTTGCAAATATCTTCTCCCATTCTGTCAGTTGTCTTTTGGTTTTGTTGACTGTTTCTTTTGCTGTGCAAAAGCTTTTTATCTTGATGAAGTCCCAATAGTTCATTTTTGCCCTTGCTTCCCTTGCCTTTGTTGATGTTTCTAGGAAGAAGTTGCTGTGACTGAGGTCGAAGAGGTTGCTACCTGTGTTCTCCTTTAGGACTTTGATGGACTCCTGTCTCACATTTAGGTCTTTGAACCATTTTGAGCCTATTTTTGTGTGTGGTGTAAGGAAATGGTCAGGTTTCATTCTTCTGCATGTGGCTGTCCAATTTTCCCAACACCATTTGTTGAAGAGACTGTCTTTATTCCATTGGACATTCTTTCTTGCTTTGTCAAAGATTAGTTGACCATAGAGTTGAGGGTCTTTTTCTGGGCTCTCTATTCTGTTCCATTGATCTATAACACCCCAAATCTCTTGAATGAACCCCTCTGCAGCATAGATTCCCTGAAAGGAAGCTGAGGGACAATGACTTTTAAGACCTGAGATTTTTCCCTATTTGAAAGTCTTCTGAGATCTTAAAAAAGACTTTACAGTCACAACCTTGGCTTCATCTTTAGACTATGTTTTCCTGATCTTGCTTGGATTCAATCTTTGTCCAAAAGGTATTTCTTAGTCTTATCATCATTTGCCATCTGGAAAGGCTGTGTAACTCGAATGTGCATCCAGATCAGGAAGCCAGATCTCCTGCACCCCTTCTAGTCATGACCTGATTTCATTTCTTCAGTACACTGGTAGGTTTTAGACAGTTGTTTTCAAACTGTGCTCTGTCGATCCCAAGAATATTTCTTAATCTCGTCTCTGCTCCCCACTGTGAATTATAAGCATAGTGCTCTAGATTCTTCTTCCACTCTTGCCTTCTGTTTCTGCTTCAACCACAGAATCTCCTGTAAGTTCTAGAAGTCCAAGATGAAGGTGCGGGCAGGATTGGTTCCTTCTGAGGCTCCTCTTCTCAACCTGTGTCCTCACGTGGCCACCCCTCTATACAGGTAAGGAACGTATTTTTAATGGATAATGGCAAAATATATATAGTATCACAGGCTAATATGTATATATGTATATATATATATAAAATATAATTTAGAAAGAAAAATGTTTACTTAAAAGAATACAAGAAATTGCAAAGTCACTATACAGATCAAAAAAAATTAATATATAAGCTATCAAATAGGAATTTTAATTTTCAGCCTATTCAATATCAGAAAATTTGGAAAATGCACATAAAGTTAAAAATATAGGAAAATACTGCTAAATAATCAGAATAGGAATATTCTGCTTTAGAAATGGGATTTTGGAGAAATGATGGTAATATTGTGATAGTTTTTAAAGTTCTTTGACTATCTGCCTAAAATCAGACAGCATTAGATAATATAACCAAAAACCATACACAGCATTTAAAACACAATTTGGTGACACAGTATCCGCACAAACATGCACACACACCAGAAACAACAGCTCTTAAATATATTCACAAGAACTAAGAACTATGTGCCACATGCATCTGTTCAAGTGATAGCCATAGGAAATAACAGGGCATCTCACAGACCTGAAGATAAGAGAATCCCAAAATAGTTAATCATGTATTCACTGGAAAGCATAGAAAGTCAACTTGAAAACAACAGTGAGGCTTAGAACTGTTTGTTTACTCTTATAATGGGTGAGTTCATAGGAAGAACAGTCAAAATGCCTTCAGAGAAGTGTAGCTGCATAAATTCACAAAACTCACATAGCTCTCTTCCTGAATAGGGCCCCACACTGGGGAGAAACTCTTCAAAATGGAATAGAAAGTGAACAGGGTAGGTACAATAGAGGTGAAGGCAGGAGATCAGACATTCCTGGGGGAGAGGAACAGACCTAGGACATCAGGGCAGGCAAGCCACCATATACTAGAACAATAAACAAACAAACAACAACAAAAAACAACAAAGGGAGCCTTGTGAGGTAAGGAAAGCTAGCCCAATTTGTCTTTCTCAGTGTCCAAAAAAGTCTATTAACATAAAAAATAGGACACCTGGGTGGCTCAGTTGGTTAAGCGACTACCTTCGGCTCAGGTCATGATCCTGGAATCCTGGGATCGAGTCCCGCATTAGGCTCACTACTCAGCGGAGAGTCTGCTTCTCCCTCTGACCCTCCTCCCTCTCATGTGCTGTCTCTCTCTCTCATTCGTGCTCTCTCAAATAAATAAGTAAATAAAATCTTAAAAAAAACATAAAAAATAAGCAACAGAGAATATCAAGGTTAACTCCAATACAAAATTATTAAAAGGAAAAGAATAAGAAATATGATAATATCATTATGGACAATGAAAGTTTCTGAAATAATGAAATAAAATGACAGAGATGTTGTCAAAAAATCAGATCAAATTTGCAAAGTATTACTTCAAAATGAGCTAAAAGACATTAAGAAAATAGCATAAGCTATGAATGAACAATATACACACAAATTAGAAAAACACAGTAATGAGGTCACAGAACTCAGAAAAGAATCAGCAAAAGAAAACATTTCCAAAAAGAACATAACAAAGAATGAACACAACAGATAATTACTTAGGATAATTAGAAGATGGAAAATAAACACAGAAATTAAGAAAGAAATATAAAGGATTGGAGAGAAACAAATATTGAAACTAGGCCACAAAGATTCAATGTATGAATAAAGGGTTCCCTAAAAAATAAAACAAAATTAAGGAAAACAAAAAAACATCAAAAATTATAATTCAAGAACACTTCATTTTAGTAAAATTACTGCAGTTTAAGGGAAAATGCAACTTTTGGCCATAAAGAAAGGGAAAAAAGCAGCATGTGATTTATAATGAAAAATAATTAGATTAACATCAAACTTTTCAATAGCAATGGTACGGCAAAAGAAAATAAAATATTTAAGTACTTAAAATTTATAATATTTGAGAAGATAAAATGAAAACAAAGAATTTTACATCAAGCGAATGTACTCTCAAGTATAAAAAGCACAGATCTATGATTATCAATACACAAGAATTCAAGGGTTATTATTCCCATGAGCCCTCCCTGAGGAATCCTCTAGAGTCTAAGCTTTAGGCAACCAAAATAATGAGAGACACCAACACAAGAATAGGTTGTTAAGCAGTATACATGTATTTACTTGCAGGAATAAACTAAATGAAGGATAAAAAGGAAAGCACACTGTATATATTGCTAGCAGGTTCAGACTACAGAGACATAGCATAAAAACATTACAGGAAAATGAAGAAAGCTCATGAACAAAAATTAAAATATTATCCATAACTATGTTGATATTTTGATTAGCATTTTTGTTCTTTTATGTTTATACTGCAGAATAAGTAAATGAGTAATAATGGGATATTGTGATTTTTTTTATTCCTTGTATTCTTGAGACTAGGATTTTAAATTTGGAAGACACAGTATACAGACATTATACAGGAGATGTTAGTATAAGTTTCTATAATGCTGAATTTGGTAGTTCCAGAAAGAATAAAGAAATTGAATTCTGCCACACACTTAAAAACACATTTTAAAAATGGGAACAACTAAACAGTGGTGTTTAGGTATGCACAACTGAATGAAAAAAATAGGAAATAAAAAAGCACAAAAGTGATTCTGTAAAGATCAGAAGAGTGGCTGCTTTTGGAGGAAGGGGTTCACGTTGATACTGGCAGGTCTTCAGGGTTAGCTAGTAAATTTCACTTTTTCTACATGGTTAAAAGGGTGTGTTACCTAGTTCACCTTAAAATAACTTGTTAAGATATGTATTTTGTTTGTGTGATTTAATGTATTTTAAAAATAAAAATTGGAAATAAAGGGTTAAAATTGCTTTTAAACTTTGGAAGACAAACAAAAATGAGAGACATACAATTCCCTTTGAGACTACAATATGTTGATCCCATGGCAAGACCTGATCCCAAACTCTGCAATTATTCATTTCTTCACTTCCTATTTTTCAGTCAATATAGGAATTTCAGGATCATAGCAGGTTGAGCACTAAGTTTTCTTTTTTTTTCTCTAGTTGTATTGCATCCAAAAATTATCCTCCTGAGTGAATTTCATACAGTGCTGCCCTTATGGGGCCGATCATGGCCACTCCTACCCAAGGCTTTGGCAAGACCTTGGAGAGACTATGTGGCAAAATGTTACCAAATACAAACATCTCTTAGTGACTACTACAAAGGGAATGTTTAGTAATTTTACAAAGGTTGTATTGTGAAATCCATTCTCAGGATACATTTCAACCAGGAACTTACCCTGCCCCTTTGCAGTAGGGAGGAGGTGAGAACAAAATGGTAGAGAAGCAGTATACTAGAGGCAAACTAGGGTGTCAGATCAGAGCAGTTAACAGAACCAAAAGAGAAGCTGATTTGTGAGTGATTAGCGATCGGAGAAGGTTTTAAATGAGAAAATGTTAAGGAATATAATTAACTGTCAAGCCAGATGAAGGCATGCCTTTGTTTCAAGAGAAAAAAAATATGACCAGGTAAACTGATGTGTGGCTCACCAAAGCATATAAAAGCAAAAGAAATATTCAGACAAAATAAGTGTAATAAATAAGACATATTATTGGCTGGGAATTTCAGTAAGTTCTTATGGAAGAACATGTTGAAGTGGCATTAAAATCACATGATATGATGCAAGCAGTCATTGTGTATAATTACACTAAAATTACTGCCTAATAAAATGTATATAATTTTCATTTCATGTTGTGGATTCTCATCTAATCTTTTTGTTATCGTCAGTATGTTTGTAGGAGGACTTAGGAGTTGTGAATTCTTAGTCACTGTTTTGAACATTCTTGTCCCTTTAACACTATGTGTGTATCCCACCAGGACTTTGGGTACATATGTTGAAAACCAAGGGCTTAATAATCTACCCACTTCTGCAATTCACTGATTTTATGATTTAGCAAAAGCACTGCCTACATATATTCAGAGTATTAAATGGTTTTATTATCAGCAACAGCTTAAGAAATTCTTCACATTTTGAAAGCAGTAAATATTGTTTAGAGGATGGGAACAGTATAAACATTCAAGCTTTTTACCTATATATTTTAATTACTTTTTTTTATTTTAAAGATTTTATTTATTTATTTGACACAGAGAAAAAGATCACAAGTAGGCAGAGTGGCAGGCAGAGCGAGAGGGAGAAGCAGGCTCCTCGCTGAGCAGGGAGCCCAATGTGGTGCTCGATCCCAGGACCCTGGGGATCATGACCTGAGCCAAAGGCAGAGGCTTAAATGACTGAGCCACCCAGGCACCCCTTAACTACCTTTTAAACAATTCAACACAATACATATTAGTTAATAATTTATGTGTTTTTCCTTATAGTTTTAGCTTTACCAAAAGCTTTTTATGGGAAAAAGATTTTATTAATAATCTCTGAGGAAATTCAGGTTAATTAATGTTTACATGAATTCCGAAGATTATATTATTAGGTGTACACAGTGCATTTCTGAATTTTATTGTATAAGTTTGTTTTAATTCAAAAATTTCTTATGATACTACATTGTATAGAACTTTAGTTCCTGGATCTATGATGTATACTGTTTTAGGTTATTTGAATTCCAGTTTGTTAACATATGGTGTAATATTAGTTTCAGGTGTACAATATAGTGGTTCAAAAATTCCATATAACACCCGGTGCTCATCACAACAAGTGCATTCCTTAATCTTCATCACCTATTTAACCCATCCCACCCCCCACACCCCCGGGAACCATAGTTTGTTCTCTATAGTTAAGAGTTTGTTTCTTGTTTGTCTCTCACTCTCTCTCTTTTCCCCTTTGCTCATTTGTTTTGTTTCTTAAATTCCACATATGAGTGAAATCATATGGTATTTGTCTTTATTTTGTTTAGCATAATACTCTCCAGCTCCATCCATGTCTGTGCAAATGGCAAGATGTCATTCTTGCTTATGACTGAATAATATTCCAGTCGTGTGTGTGTGTGTGTGTATGTGTGTGTGTGTGTGTGTGTCTTTTTCATTATACATATTGCTGCTATAAACATCAGTGTGCATGTATCCCTTTGAATTAGTATTTTTGTATTCTTTGGGTAAATACCTACTAGTGAAATTGCTGGATCATAGGGTAGTTCTATTTTTAAGGTTTTGAGGAACCTCCATACTGTTTTCCAGAGTGGCTGTACCAGTTTGCATTGGTAAGGTAGAAGCTGAGTTTGTCAGAGTCTAATATTTCTAAGGAGAATCATATCAACTCTTGGAGAACTGTTAACTCATCAGGTCTAACCTGTAGGGAATTGAAAAATTTCATTTGAAATGAAAATTCATTTGATAGCACTAAAATATATAAATATGTGGTTATCTGGCAGGCAGCTATGGTGAAATCCCATACTTCAATTTTTACAGGGCTTGGAAGCACATTCACCAATGTCTACTGCAGTTTTTATCTGACAGAAAAGAAAATCAAACATTAAAACAGTAAATCAAGTTGGATTTGAGGAAACAGAAAGTTACTTTACAGTCCAAATGACAACCACATATTGTAAATGTAAGAGGTTGGTACCACCACATCTTATTTTTTTGCTGGGCAGTTTTAAAGGTAAGGATGATAGATCATAACTGTTATTTACATAAATTAAATTCTCCAAAGAAAAATATCTACAAAAATTGGAAATAAATTTAAAAATACATTTTGTGACACATTTATTATGGCATCTTAAGAAACTTGTTTTTATTGCTACTTAAAATTAAGAAAAAGGAACTAAAATATGTTTGTGTTATATTTCTGTTATCTTTTGAAAGTACCAACATATAAGGTTCTGTTCTGCTTTTTTCATAAAGATAGACTGAATAATGATGAAAAATGAAGAGAGTTAAAATTACAGATGCCTCACCATAATTAGTTTATTCCTACACTTGTGTATATATTCTTATAAGATATATCCCTAAATGATATACATATATTCGTAAATAATATATTTTATCATCATATTTAATGTCTCTAATATAATATAGTTAAATAATTAGTATTATTTCTCTAAGTCTCACACTAAACAAACATATTTCCTTTGTGATTTCTGATTCACTCTAAATAAAAGAAACTATACAGAACAGTCAAAACTGAATAAAAGAGTTCTTATCTAACACACAAACATACAGAACTTCTTATACACAAATTACAGAGCACTTCAGAAGAGAACAGGTCAGATCAATTTTTTCCCCATAGTAAATGATTTCTTTTTACAGACGGTAATAACAGTATTATTTACCATGAACTGAACCTTTATAATGTGGGATGCATCATTCTAATTGCTTCATATATATTCTTTCTCTGTACTTCAACATATATTTGTGAATAACTATCATCACCATAATTTTAAGGATGGAAAAGAAAATCTGAGACTCAGAGAACTACCTTACTTGCTCAAGGTTACATATTTAGAAAGTAATAAAATTATAATTCAATTTAGATTTGTCTGAGTCCAAAGTTTGTTGCATTTACCCTTTACACAGTTAGAGTGAATTGCTAATCTTTCTGTACTGTCCTTCTCATGTTAGTCCAGCTAAGAAGGCCTGCTGAGTACTTTGGGTATTGGGAATCTGGGAAGCAGAAGATGTGTAGAGAGACAGCTGTTGGCCACATCTGAATGAACAGGTATTCACTGACACTAACTATCAGCAATAGGTTCCCCCATCCAAGATACACTTTCCAGATACACCTCACTGGGGCCAGCAACAAACCAGGCAGTAAACTGACCTGGGAATAAGGAATAAGCCTTAGGAGAAGAACAGTAGTGTTGTTTACACTAAACTGAGGTAGACACAGAGGTGAAATCACAATAATCAATGAGTATATGGGTTACTCACACTCACCTGTAAGCACTACCTCACCAAGCATGGAAGCATCAGAGTCTCACACACAACTCCTCTGGAACTGCTCGTATACTACTAATAGACCAGGATCTACTAGCTGGGGTTTGAGTGTGAACAAACTCATTGGGGATTGATAATTTTAACAATCAACTCTGAGTGGTAGTGGCCTCTGCAGAATATTTCACATTTTTAGTCAAGGAATGCATTTACAAGATAGCTGCTTGAATTAAGGTCTTTGTCTGTCACTATTAAAAAAAGAGAGATGAATAGGAAATAAAATATTCAAATCTATGCTATTGGTTGCATTAGTACTCTGATTTAACAAGCTAAGCTAATAATGCACAGAAGGAAATGCTCTAGGTTTTTTTATATTGCATGGTATTTTATATTGCATGGTATTTTATGCAATTTTATATTGCATGGTATAAACAGAAAAATGTAAGAGCAGCTAATATAAACCCATGAAATTGATAAATAAATTAGATATATAATAGGAATGTTTTTAAAATAACAACAGAATTACTTCTTAACATTAATTTATCCTCAAAATCAAAATTAAAATAAAAATAGTACTGAGAATCTATTATAGAAGAGGCCTATTGAACATAGACAGAAGCCTTCTCATAGATGAGACTATTTTTTTCTAGAGTAATGTCACATAGATAACAATTTCTTATAAATGCATTTTCTCAAAAGTCAAAACAATCATAGCAATTATTTTTATTTCTTTGATCTGCCTTAAACTTAAGGTGTCTATAAAATGTTTAAAAATGTATTATTCTACATTTATAAGAGAACAACTTCAAAATATTTTTTTAAGTGCTTTGAGGTAGTTCTAATGTTTCTGGGAAAAAATGAATATGTTTCTCCCTCAGATGATTTCAACTGTATTTTCCATCATAATAAACAAGCAATGCTTAATATTCACAGATGAAGAACTGTCAGAATATTATACCATCAGACTTCCTGTAAACAAGGCACTTTTGTTATTTCTAATTGATTGAGAAAGTGGTATTATTTAACCATAATTGATTTCTCTTTTCTATTTTGTGCAGCCTCGTGATTGTTTTATGTGGCATGTCACTATAAGGTGGTTCCTTAATTTAATTTTTGGAGTCTAACAGCCTTGTTGTATTCTAGCAGTCCACATATTTATTTGCCAGAATGCATTTTATGTTTGCAGTCAGATTCTCAAACCATTATTTCATCATTTCTTGTAAACAAGTTCCAAAAAAAGAACAGTAACTTCGATCAGAAATATTACAGTATAAATTAAATATGTATTTGTTAAGTCATCTTTCTTAATCCAAGATATTTTTCTCTAAAGCTCAATTATTGATAAAGTTATAGAAAACAATGGCAAAATAGAAGATTGAAAAACAAGGCAAGATTGCCAAGAAAGAAAATGTTTTTTAAATGATGCTTTGAAAACAAACTGGAGGTCAAGGGAATGTGACTAATATCTGATATTTAAATCAACCTAGGAGAAAAAAAGATGGTGGAGGAGTAGGGGACCCTATTCAACTGGTCCCCTGAATTGAGCTGGATATCTACCAGGCCACTCTGAACACCCAGGAAATCAGTCTGAGATGTAAGAAGATTTATCTGGATTTCTACAAACAGAATATCACAGGCAGTTGCAGGTTTCGAGGTATGAAGCAGGGAGCCATGATTTTGTGGGTACATATCGGAAGATAAACAGAAGGGGGAGGGAAATGCTAGGATCCTGCACTCCTGGTGGGTGAAAGCCTCTCGCGCTGGAGACGGGGCACAGACTCGCAGAGCAGTAGTGGCAGGAAAGGACTTTAGGGCAGGCCCCTGGACTGAAAACCTGGAGTGGCGGGGCCGCCCGTGCAAACTGGGGGTGGTTGGCGGTTTTAGAAGCACAAAGGGCACCAATGTGCCTGGACCTGGAGGCTGAGGGGCACACAACCCAGGATGCTGCAGTTTTTAGTACCACAGACAGAAACGGAGATAGTGTGTCCTGGAGAGCTCACCGAAGAACAGACTGTGATCTCGCTGTTCTGAGGCAGAGGGTTGAAAATGGTCTCTTCTGCTCTGACTCTCAGAAGAGATGTGGAAAGCCACCAGGGAAAGCCGCCAGAGAACTAAAGCCCCAAAGAACCTGTTTTCACTGAGCCCATTCCCCCTAGAAGGGGCAGGGCAACTCTGCCAAAACAGGGTTGCCTGAGTAATGGTGCAGCAGGCCCCTCCCCCAGAAGACAGGCTGGGAGAACAAGAGGCCAACCAACTGTAAGGTGCCTACAAAACAGGTGCACCTTGCTTGGGTTGTGGTCAATAATTTGGACTCTGTATGTTCCCTCAACCACACCTCAACAGAATGACTAGGAGGAGGAACCCCCAAAATAGGAAAGACTCAGAGACTGTGATGTCTGCCACAGATTTACAAATGGATACAGATATAACCAAGAAGTCAGAAATGGACTTCAGGGTAACAGTTATGAAGATGATAGCTAGAATGGAGAAATCGATTAATGGCAACATAGAGTCTTGAAGGGCAGAAATGAAAGCTGAACAGGCAGAACTTAAAAATGCTATCAATGAGATCCAGTCTAATCTAGATACTGTAACAGCTAGGGTAAATGATGCAGAAGAACGAATTAGTGATCTGAAAGACCAATTGATAGAAAAGAAGGAAAAAGAGGGGCCTGGGAAAAACAGCTTATAATCCATGAAAACAGAATTAGAGAAATAAGTGAAACCATGAAATGTTCCAATGTCAGAATTATTGGGATCCCTGAGGGGGTGGAGAGAGAGAGAGGGGACTAGAGGATATATTTGAGCAAATCGTAGCTGAGAACTTCCCTAATCTGGAGAATGACACAAACATTCGTGTCCTAGAGGCAGAGAGGACCCCTCCCAAGATCAAGGAAAGCAGACCAACTCCCCAGCATGTAATAGTAAAACTTGCAAATCTTAGAACCAAGAAAACCATCTTAAAGGCAGTTAGGCGGAAGAGATTCCTTATGTACAGAAGGAGGAATGTGAGAATAAGGTCAGACGTATCAACAGAGACCTGTCAAGCCAGAAAGGCCTGGCAAGACATATTCAGGGTATTAAATGAGAAGAACATGCAGCCAAGAATATTTTATCTGGCAAGGCTGTCATTTAGAATGGATGGAGAGATACAGAGAATCCAAGACCGGCGGAAACTGAAAGAATATGTGACCACTAAGCCAGCCCTGCAAGAAATATTAAAGGGGGTTCTATAAAAGGAAAAAGATCCCAAGAGTGATATAGAACAGGAATTTACAATCTATAGAAACAAGGACTTCCCAGGCAACACGATGACAATAAATCCATATCTTTCAATAATCACTCTCAATGTGGATGGCCTAAATGCTCCCATAAAATGGCACAGGGTTGTAGAATGAATAAAAAGACAGGACCCATCCATACGCTGTCTACAAGAGACTCATTCTGAAACTAATGATATATCCAGACTGAAAGTGAAGGGATAGAGATCCATCTTCCATTCCAATGGTACCTCAAAAGAAAGCAGGGGTAGCAATTCTTATAACAGACAAATTAGATTTTAAGCTAAAGACTGTAGTTAGAGACACAGAAGGACACTATACCATCCTTAAAGGGTCTATCCAACAAGAAGATCTAACAATTGTAAACATCTACACCCCCACATGGGTGCAGAAACTACATAAGCCAACTGTTAACCAAAATAAAGAGTCATATTGGTAATAATATGTTAATTGTAGGAGACCTGAATACTCCACTCTCAGCAATAGACAGATCATCTAAGCAGAAAATCAACAAAAAACAAGTTTTGACACACTGGACCAGATGGACCTCATAGATATATAAAGAACATTCCACCCTAAAACAACAGAATACTCATTCTTCTTGAGCGCACATGGAACTTTCACCAGAATAGACCACATACAGGGTCACAAATCAGGTCTCAACCGATACCAAAAGATTGAGATTATTCCCTGCCTATTCTCAGACCATAATGGTTTGAAACTGGAACTCAATCACAGGAAAAAATTTGGCAGAAATTCAAACACTTGGAAGCTAAAGACCACTCTGCTCAAGAATGTTTGGGTCAACCAGGAAATCAAAGAAGAACTTAAACAATTCATGGAAACCAATGAGAACAATAACACATCGGTCCAAACCTATGAGATACTGCAAAGACAGTCCTAAGGGGGAAACATATAGCCATCCAAGCCTCACTCAAAAAATAGAAAAGTCCTGAATTCACCAAATAACTTTACACCTTAAAGAACTGGAGAAAAAGCAACAAATGATGCCTAAGCCATGTATTAGAAGAGAAACAATTAAGATTAGAGCAGAGATCAATGAATTAGAAACCAGGAACACAGTAGATCAGATCAACGAAACTAGAAGCTGGTTCTTCGAAAGAATTAATAAGATCGATAAACCACTGGCCAGACTTATCCAAAAGAAAAGAAAAAGGACCCAAACTAATAAAATTATGAATGAAAGGGTAAAGATCACGACTAACACCAAGGAAATATAAACAATTAGAAATTATTATCAACAATATACGCCAACAAATTAAGCAACCTGGGAGAAATGGATGCATTCCTGGAAAACTATAAACTACCAAGACTGAAACAGGAAGAAATTAACAACCTGAATAACCAGTAACGAGGTTGAAATAGTGATCTAAAACCTCCCAAGAAACAAGAGTCCAGGTCCTCATGGATTCCCTGGGGAATTCTACCAAACATTTAAGAAGAAATAATATCTATTCTCCTGAAGCTGTTTGAAAAAATAGAAACAGAAGGAAAGCTTCCAGACTCATTCTATGAAGCCAGCATTACCTTAATCCCCAAACAGGCAAAGACCCCATCAAAAAGGAGAATTTCAGACCAATATTCCTGATGAACATGCATTCCAAAATTCTCAATAAAATCCTAGCTAATAGGATCCATCAATACATTAAAAGGATCATCTACCATGACCAAGTGGGATTTATCCCCAGGCTGCAAATGTGGCTCAACATTCACAAATTAATCAATGTGATAGAACATATTAATAAGAGGAGAGAGAAGAACCATATGGTCCTCTCAATTGATGCAGAAAAAGCATTTGACAAAATACAGCATCTTTTCCTGATTAAAACTCTTTAGAGTATAGGGATAGAGGGAACATTCCTCAAGTTCATAAAATCCATCTATGAAAAACCCACAGCAAATATCATCCTCAGTGGGGAAAAGCTGAGAGCCTTTCCCTTAAGATCAGGGAACACGATAAGGATGCCCACTCTCAACACTATTGTTCAAAATAGTACTAGAAGTCCTAGCAACAGCAATCAGACAACAAAAAGAAATAAAACGTATACAAATTGGCAAAGAAGAAGTAAAACTCTCTTTGCAGATGACATGATACTTTATGTGGAAAATCCAAAAGACTCCACCCCCAAAATGCTAGAACTCATACATCAATTCAGTAATGTGGCAGGATACAAAATCAATGCACAAAAATCAGGTGCTTTCTTATACACTAACAATGCAACTGTAGAAAGAGAAATTAGAGAATCGATTCCATTTACAACAGCAACAAAAACCATAAGATAGCTCAGAATAAACCTAACCAAAGAGGTAAAGGATCTATACTCTAGGAACTACAGAACACTCATGAAAGAAATTGAAGAAGACACAAAAAGTTGGAAAAACATTCCATGTTCATGGATTGGAAGAATAAACATTGTTAAAATGTCTATGCTGCCCAGAGAAATCTATACATTCAATGCCATCCCAATCAAAATTCCAATGATATGGGGCGGAGCAAGATGGCGGAGGAGTAGGAGACCTAGATTTCGTCTGGTCTCAGGAATT